>NC_134236.1:23983145-24286175 GCF_965152275.1 Natator depressus
GGTGTTTTATATTTTTTTGTTGTATTCTTGTAGCATTAATTTAACAAAACAGCTTGCTGAAGGTTAGTCTGGCCTACGTCTGAGACTGGATCTGTCATTAATGCCCTCCTCAGTAATCTAGTGGTTTGCTTCTTAAGCACAGTTCTAATTTCCATTCCAGTTATTTGTTGCATGAAGATTAGTTTTCAGCACCAGACTTTCTCTCTGCTAGAGGCAGAACCCCAATCATCTTGAGTTGGGGCTTTCCCTCAAAATACATAAAACGGCCTTGAAGATTCTGCTTTACTGGCACAGGAGATGGGAATCCAAAGTTTCACTTTGAGATGATATTTTGCAATTTCTCTATTCTGTCCTTTGTACAAACTGTGTGCATATGTTACAACGTACAATGCTGACATTCACCTCAGTTAGTGCTACACTGAACGCGATGCTGCTGGGTGTGTTTATAACGGATGCAGCATGCACTCTTATGCAGAAGCTGACATCACCATTCCAGTACTCCCAGCCCCCTGCCAGCCTCTTCTACCATGGTTGGCTTTAAACAGGGTCTTCAAGCTGTAACACATTCAGCAGCCACTGAATCATCTTCTCCCAATCACTTTCATAACAGAATTTTTTGACCCAGAGGAGCTGCAAGCACCTGAAGATCAATTCCCTTCCCCCCCGCCCCCACCCTCCTTCAATACATAGTAAGTGTATTGAGGTTTGGATAGAACCACTAGGCTTTTTTTTTTCTCAAGTGTCTCCTTTTGATATGGATTGTTTATGGACCAATTTGTCGAGTCTGATTAGGTCTGTCTCCTGCTCCTTGTGGTTCATAATGAATAATGTAATGTTCATTTGTATATGCTGTAAAAACAAAATGAAAATGTGAATAACACTGTGAAATATACCTGGTCTTGTGTTTTTCTGTAGGAAACAAAACATTCTTTATACCCTCAATTACAATTACATGAATTGCCCGCTTCCTAATTCAGCACAGCTTCAACTGTGGAAATATATTTATACCTCTCATAAAAATGCAATGTTCAGATTAAAATTAATGGTCTAGTCACTTTGTTTCCTGTTCTTATCAACTAGTAAAGTTCTAATGGAATAGTTCCAATTAATTGCTTCAGACACTTCCATCAGAAGAGGTAAAGCATGGCCTTTGCAGTATGAGTCCTATATGTGACTTCTGGATCTGGATGGTTTTTTACTAGTAAGAGTGAGTGAGTCATGAAGAGTGCAGAGACTTCAATCCTCTGCCTCACTCTTTTGGTGTTCCAGGTAGGCTCTTGGCTGACCACAGACTCTATTATTTTCCAGTAATAAATCTAGTTTAGCTCTACATGTGGCCCCCAAGGGACAAATTTGCATGGACCAATATTCTAATGTATCCTAGTGGAAATATAATTTGTGGGCATTTGCAGTTTCCTTATTCTAATTGTTGAATTCAAGGTTCTTCCTTCATATATTTCAGATGTCAGCTTCTGGGGCTTAGTCACCTAGGCTCAAAGGAATAGACACAGTTTAAAAGAAAAAAAACCCAGTGCCATTTGAGTAACAAGCAAGTGCCTTTTCAAAATTAAAAGTTCATTTGACAGAACAGTATATATACTATTGACACATGCTATTGTAATCACACTTTTTTGAATACTGTTGAAACTCAAGAACTTTTCCAGCTCTCATCACTCGATTTGACATGTAGAATTATGAACATTTTCTGCAGAGCGTGATAATTTGGGTCTTCCACAGCTTTATATAACTTGTTTGGAGACTACCTAGGTCTGTTGGTTAAAAGTATTGAAGAATAAAAATGAGATTCATACTAAACAACTGTTAAGAGTTTTTTTTCAAGGCCCAAATCGTAAATGCTGTTGGTAAAATGCTTGGCAATTGATATTTTATAGAACCCTTGCTCAAGCACTATAGTGTTTCTTTGAGAATAATGCTGGATTAAATGTACTGTCCAATGAATCCATCCATCTTTCACTTTGAAAATCCCACTGTTCTTAGACTGAAGTACTTACTGTACAGGATCTCTTAACTACTATCCAATACTATGATGATGAACACCATAGTAAAAGCCCATAAACTAGAAAACTAGCACAAAAAAGGTTCTGCTTCTGTCTGTGTATAAAGGTACTTACCCTAAAATAGGTTACTTCAGCCTGCAATTTTAAGTCTCCAGTTTATTACTAAGATTTAGAGGACACCATAGACAGTTTGCTCAGTTCGTAGCTTTGCTCTGGTAATGTTATGTACTGTTTAGGTTCTTTGAGTGATTGTCACATGGATTCCACTTCTGGTGTACATGCAAGCTGATTCTTTTTGGCTAGTGCTGTCCAGTAGGCTCACAGCTGCACCCTACGTCTTCTCCTGCTCCTTCACCTGAGGGCATAAAGGCTGGAGCAGGCCCAGCTGTCCCTCAGTTCCTTCTTATCACCCCTGGCAGCAAAATGAAACCTCTGCAGTGGTCTGCTTACTCTGTACACTATGCAGTCTCGTTAGGCAGGTAGTGCAGTTAGAAGGGCTTTTTGTGGTTTATTTGTTTACACCTGCTTGGGGGTTGGGAGGAGCAGCTGCTGCTTTATACACCTTGTACTGGGCCACAAGCCAATATGATTGAAACAATCCCCAAGATTTAAAACTTGCCCCTCTTGTGAGGCTGCTATCCCACTCAGTGATGGGCACTCCAGGCACCTTTTTAGTCTCAGCAAGGGATGCATCCCTGAAGGATGGTCAAATCTATCACTCCTCCAAGAGGACACAAAGTGAGGGCAGCCCAATTCAAGCTCTTTCTACTGGCATCTTGATGAAGGCCTGAGGCAAAGGTTGCTGCCAAGCCTGAACACTGACTTTTGTCTAGTTCTCCTGAAAGCTGCAGGTCTACACTGAGCTCCTGGGCTCATTCTTCCTCAAAAGAACCTCTTGACTATTGAATCTGACAGAGCAGTCAAGACCTCTGCCAACCAGTCATCAGAAAAGGTTAGAAGTATTGCTTCCAGAGCAAGACTAGACATAGGTCACCACCTTCAGTGCCTAGTAGATTAAGACAAAAGATCTATCATGTCAGCACCACTTAGTAATGCTACCACTGAACCAATGAGCTTTCCTGTTCAGGTGAGGAGTGGCATTTGAGGACAGCATACAAGGCAGCTATGGTGCAGGGTGGTGTTGGTGGCCTCTGATACAGAGGAAATCAGACTAGGTGCTCTTTTCTCACCTTAAACTCTATGACTGTGACTCTAGCTCCCTGCTTGGAAAAAACATTATATTCATTTTCTTTCTTCCCTTCCAAACAGCACTGGTGTCCCCCATCCGTACACCTCACTCTCCTTAAGAGCTGAGAATGGGGAAGAACACCTGCAGAAAATGGAAGACCAATTGATCCAACTGCAATATCTTCTTCCTCCCCTGATGAGGCAGTCATCTCTTGTATTCGGCAGCCACATGCCTTTAAAATCTTCCAAGACCTCTTCTGATACATGACAGTCACTGTGAAAATTCTGGTGGAGGTAGTGCAAGAAAAATCTCATAAATCACTGAACATTCTTCAAGTGCTGGTCCCTAGAGCGTCACGTGAGTCCCCCATGCGCCTGAATCTGGACATTCTAACAAGCCATGTCCGTTAGCCTACACATGCGCAGGAGTTCTTCTCATGCCCCAGACCAAAGGCATAAGAGGCAGCGTGGGCTGACACCTCTCCAGTTCCTTCTTACCACTGCATGGCCCGAGTCAGAATCCCTGTGTCCACAGATTTCTCCAGCCTTTATCCTTAATAGTCTGTAAATGTGTACATACCTAGATTAATTATTTTTATAATCATATAATTAGAGTTGGTAGTATAAGGAGTTCTTTCCCCGTACCAGGGACTCCCTCCACCCAGTCTGGGACTATGCCCAGAGTCTTAGGGTTCAAGAACTGCCTCCCCTGGTCTCTCTCCCTCTCTGTGAGCAACAACCACCAACCCTGTCTCTGCTGCTTGGGGGAGATGCACATTGCTGCAAAGTGCAGCATCTGCCACTCGTTTCCACCAAGAACACATGAAGCTCATGAGCTTCGATTAAGGAAACACCTTATGCAGAAGGCTATGAGGCCTCATTGATTCAAGACGAGGAGATTACCCCCCACGCATACATTGATCCAATCAGACAAGCAGCGCGCCTCCAAGCACAAGCTTAGGAGAGGAGTCTACAGCTGGGCTCTTCTTTCCGAGAGTGTAGTGACACTCATGGTTATAAGGACAGATCCCTATCCAGAGCTGCACGTAAAAGAAGGGATCCTCCCTGAGCCCATCCTTACCAGGTGAGCCTTTGTGTGTGGATCTGATGGGTCTAGAACTGCAAAAGACACCCCAGAGTGGAGGGTAAAGCATGTTTAAAAAAAAAAAAATCCATCAGTGGCTCTGGCTTCAAAACACGAGGACTGACACCTGCCAGCTCCATCCAGAAGTATTGGACTGATTCTTCCCTAGTACCGGATGGTCCTTCAAAGAACTGCCCAGCTACAACTTCCTAGGATCCATTGGAATCATCGGTCCCAGCTGCTGGAACACCCTGAACACCAAGTTGTATGGACACCTACGCTACACTAGGGGATATTTTCCTCCCTTACCCTCAGTGGCCTCTGCTCTCCGGCCTGGACCTCCTGAGGGACATTGCCACACTGGAGGATGAAACTGCATCAGTGACACTAGAACTATCCCCTCTCCAAACCTTGGGCAGGAGCATCCACCCACCAGTATTGTCAGTCCCACCAATGGAGAGAGAATAATTCTCAGACTCGGGTGGGTCAGATGCCCCAGTCAGTGCATCTCCTCATAGAAAGCTGAATCCTGGTAGTCAAAGAGATCTGAATGCCTTCCCCAGATATGCCTTCCCCAAGGACCAACGGTACCCAGTGCAGTGGGGTCCCTCCTCCCCATCCAGTCGATTCCTTACTGGGGTCTCTGGAACCTCTATGGGAGATGCCCTGATGAGTACATGAGTCATACCACACCTCTCCTACTTGGCACCCACCAGATCTGTCAGAATATAAGAAGGAAGATGTTAACCTGCATCTGCAGGTAATGACGAGAATCTCCTCCTCATCTCTGGATGAAACACTTACTCCATCCTCACCATCTCCGCCAGATGAGCAGTCAGTACCAGGAGCTGCTTCAGAGAATAGCTAATGACCTCTACATACCATCGGAGGAGGTCCAAGACTCTCAAAACTGGATCCTGGATATTTTGCAGCTTACAGGTCCATGCACAATGGCACTCCCAGTTAATGAGGCCAGCATGGAACCAGCCAAAGGGATCTGGCATAGTCCCACCCCATGCACCCCCTACTACTAAAAGAGCTAAGAGAGGTTATTTCATCACCGACAAAGGGGCTTAATGTCTTTTCTTCCACCCAACTCTCTGATTCTACAAGCAGCCACAGAGACAGCTAGATTGCAGCATCCCAAGACCACTCTGGCTGACCA
The DNA here is from genome assembly GCF_965152275.1 of Natator depressus. NCBI lineage: Eukaryota > Metazoa > Chordata > Testudines > Cheloniidae > Natator > Natator depressus. The sequence continues at coordinate 23,988,601 of NC_134236.1, forward strand.
GGACACAAAGAGGTTGGACCTTTTGGGAAGACAGGTAATTTCTTCCACAAGCCTACAATGCTGTATCACTAACTATCAAATTTTGTTAGCAAAATATGACTTTAACAGTTATTCCAGTCTGCCCAAATTTAAGGAAAATTCCCCCTGATGACAGAGATCCATTTTCAGCCTTTCATAGAAAAGGATCTGCGGAACAGCTGGGCCTGCTCTGCCCTTGGGAAAGGAACACAAGGACATCCAGGGTGAAGGCGCAGTCCAAATGGATATTATGAGCCAAAAACAATCTGATCTCACATACATGTGGCACTTGCATGCCGGAATTGGAATCCATGTGGACAATGTACCTCAAAACCCCCAAGTTTCTGTATGGTAAGCAACCATCCTGTGATGGGGCTTATCCCCCACCATCTGCAAGGCAAGGGAAAGAATCCTAATTAGTCATGTGCTGCAGCTGGGGGGTGATAAACAATTGCCTACCGGCCAGGAGAGACGGAGCTCAGTTGCAGGGAGACAGGTCTTCCTGGAGGAGAGATGTCCTGGGATAGGGTTTAACAGATGGGAAACAACACAGGAAGAACTCTATAGGAGCAGGTTAGGCCCCCTGCAGGGGAAGCCTTGAGGTAGGGACAACAAGATGGAGCCTGAGAAGGTTGAAGGAATATTAGTTTGGAGATTTGTTTGGGCTTGTTTGTGTTGCCCCGGAAGGGAGTTAATCTTTCGTGTGACTTGGCCAGAGGGCCAAGCTACAGAATACTCAGAGGGGGAGCTGGGAGCAGATGAAGGGTGAAAAAGGCCATTGCAGGGCTGAAGGAGAGCCAAGGCGGGAGTGCCAGAACCAAGAACACTATGCAATACCATGACTAGAGATGAGGACACACTACTGCATATCCTTTTTCAGCACTGCAATTTTATTTATTATTTTACAACACTCATGACCGTGCTTAAAAGACATTCTTCCTCCAACAAGACTTCCAATTATTTGTAGTGCTTGGTTCACAGGTGCAATGTGGAAATTATAGGTTCTTCTGGCTGGGTGAAAAAGGGGCAGAGGATTCGTTTCTCCCCTAGTTTCCATGAAGAGCCCCCATTAGTCAAAAAAACTAACAGAATGTTGGGAATCATTAAGAAAGGGATAGATAATAAGACAGAAAATATCATATTGCCTCTATATAAATCCATAGTACACCCACATCTTGAATACCGTGTGCAGTTGTGGTTGCCCCATGTCAAAAAAGATATATTGGAATTGGAAAAGGTCCAGAAAAGGACAACAAAAATCATTAGGGGTATGAAATGGCTTCCATCTGAGGAGAAATTAAGACTGGGACTTTTCAGCTTGGAAAAGAAACTACTAAGGGGGGATATAATAGAGGGCTATAAAATTATGAGTGGTGTGGCAAAAGTAAATAAGGAAATGTTATTTACTCCTCATAACACAAGAACTAGGGATCACCAAATTAAATTAATAGGCAGCAGGTTTAAAAGAAATAAAAGGAAGTATTTTTTTTTTCCACACAATTCACAGTCAGTCTGTGGAACTCTTTGCCAGAGAATGTTGTGAAGGGCAAGACTGTAACAGGGTTCAAAAAAAGACCTAGATAAGTGCATGGAGGATAGGGCCATCATTAGCCAGAATGGGGTCCCTAGCCTCTGTTTGCCAGAAGCTGGGAATGGGCGATGGGATGGATCACTTGATGTTTACCTGTTCTGTTCATTCCCTCTGGGGCACCTGGCATTGGCTGTTGTCAGAAGACAAGATACAGGGCTAGATGGACCTTTGGTCTGACCCAGTATGGCCGTTCTTACGAATACAGCTCAGCTGTTTGCACAGTGTATTGATTTATTTGACTCTGCTTTCAGCTGTAACCTGAATGGAAGTTACCCCAGTTATAGACTGTGTTACAAACTCTACTTATCTGAATGTCTAAGCAGGCTTAAAAGGATTAGACTTTTATTAGAAAATGTCAGTAAATGTTGATTTCACTGTACATACACACAAACCCATGAACAAATATTTCCATCGATAATAGAAGTTTACATAGACAAAGAAAAATGCTGCTCAAGAACATATTTTGTCATGTGATGTTGACGTGTGTTTTAAAGGTGACGTCTTTAACTTGTTGAATCTGTGTTGACTGTAATTAAATAATTGTCTGACACCCTAATTTTCTGAACATTTGCACGCATGAAAATGTAAATCAATAAAAATAAGATGCTTAAAATTTAGTTTTGTGCAACTGTAAAAATTCAATAAATTTTAAAAAAATGCTTAAAAATAAAAATTGAATTCTGCCAAGCCTGCTGAAGTAGTTCTTAGAGAAGTTCTTAGAGAAATGTTTATAGTCATCTGGAATGCAGCTGTGTTTATGTGTTGAGCATTTGACCAGTAAAATCTCACTAAGAGTCATTCTTAGGTGCATTTGCTGCCTCCAGATTATATCCACGCAAGCAATTAAAACATGACATAGTGCCAAAGTATTACATTAGTGATGCAGCGGAAAATAACTCTGCAATTATTTAATAATGCACAGCAACACTACTGTCTTCAGTTGGACCTACAGAGGGAATTTCAGGTAAGCAGATTTAGTTATTTAAATTGGAATTTAGCCAGGATCAGTTTTAACACTCTTACACTTGCAAGAAGTGCCATAATTTTAGGAGAAGCAGGTATTATGGTAGAGCAGTCACAAAAACCCTTAGTTAAGGTTGTGTCAGAGAGCTGAGTTTAACAGGTTATTACTTAACTTGAAAGTTAGCGAGGATGCCAGGTTTAGCACTTCTACTGTTGTACAAAGAGCCACAGGATTTTCAGCAAGCACAAATGATCAGGACCTTGGTTTTAGATCTCATCATGGGTCTCCTAAAGAAACTGATCTTGGACTCATTTTAGGGGGGGTTTTCCCATCCTTCACTCCTGCTGTTTACTGATGGTTATCCCCAAAGTCCGGTAAAGCATAATGTTTGTGAATGTTCTCTTCCTAATTATCCTAAATGATGACTCTTACCATCATTATCATACTTCATTTATAATTTGGAAGGCACCTACTCATTTCCTTTACATAGTATTGCATGTCTGTGTGATAAACTATGATTTTACTTATATCTTGCCCCAGGGCTGTAGAAAATGTATCCCAGCCCTTTGCTGTCATCCTAATGTTGATTCAGATACTGCACATTTGGGCCCCCACCCATCCAGGTTTAGGAAAGTTTTTCTCTGTCAATATATTAGCTGCTCTCCTTTCTATTAATGCCTGAATCGTGTCACAGCATCCGTTCCTTCTATAAGGATACCTGAAAAGTTAAAAGCTAGTCCTGTTCTATCTGGTGTGAGTTGTCTACTCTCGTGTGAGTTGTCTCATTGAAATAAATGGCAAATCAGATATAATCTCAAGTTTGTGGGACTGGGAGCCACTGGAGTCTTGGTCAGTGTTTTAATTATGAATCTTGTTTTCTAAAGATTTATAATTGTCATAAAAACATGCTCCAGGCTGAAATGTAGCTTACGTAGTTTCTGTGTAAAAGGAATTTTTATTTGCATGTTCAAAAGCAAAATATAAACCCACTCCATTTGGCCGTGTAAAACATGACAATGAAAGCATTGACACATTTCTGGAGCTGTTGAATTGTTTGTGATTCTGTGGCTTAAAAAATAAAGGTTGGTTTGTTTATTATTTAAATCTTTTGCCTTTGTTTAGCTAGTTATTAATTGGTAGGTGGTACAATTATTGGAGCCAGAAACCTATCAATCAATCAGTCAAATACCTTGCATTTATATAGAGTATTTGATAAGGTTAGGTGTTTGTTTCAGCTCTTGCTAATCCCCCCAGAATGGAATGATAGATTAATTATTTGTAGCAGTAGTATTAGAAGTGCCTAGGAGCCCCAGTCGTGGAGCAGGACCCCAAACGGCTAGGAGCTGTACAAACCCTGAACAAAAGAATGGTCCCTGCCCCAAAGAGTTTACAATCAAAGTAATAATAATTAATCATTACTACCTTGCACTCTAAGGCCCCAGTCCTGCAATCCGTTCCTATACAGATATCAGTGAAGTCACTGGGCCTCCGTACTGATGCAGGGAGGTGCCCATACAAATCCAGTTATAAGGTCAGGACTACATAGTACTCTTCATCTAAGAATCACAAAGTGAATATATGCTATTGTCTCCATGTTACAGATAGGGAAACTAAGGCACAGATACCTGAAGTTTCTTGCCCAAGGTTGTACAGTTGCTGAGTCAGGAACAGAACCCAGGACTCCCATGATCTACCCCCTAGCTGAGTAATGACAGGAGTACTGCCTTATTTACTATACAGGATCAATAGTGGCTAAATCCTCGGCCCAGCACCCAGCTGGACACTGGGCAGATGCGTGAGGGGAGGGGCAGATGGTAGAGAACTGTTGAGCCACCCTCTGAAGGCTACTGAAGTAGGCCTCCACAGCCCTGGTGTGCCTGCCCTCTGTTCAGTGAAGTCCCTAGCAGGACTGCTCTTGTGCACCCTCTGTGCAATATCACAGCCTCCTTGTGGCAGAGCTAAATTGTGCCATTTCATTGCCTGGGCAAATTCCAGTTTGCACTCAAATTTATTTAGAGGGATTATGACCCCAAAGACTTGGTGACCATAAAGAGCAGGCAGACACGAAGGACTCAAGAGGAATTGCTCGGATCTATTTGATCAATTATTGGTACATCACAAATACACTAAACAGACTGGAAGGGGGCCTTTGGGCAAGAAAACAATTAAAATGACTTTCCATAAGATGCTTTGATATTACCTCTTGGGTAAATAATACCTGGTTTCAACATTAGTGTCCAACACTCATAGGTCAGTGTGCCAAAGTGAAGCCTAACAGGGTAACCAATGCTCAGCATGATGGCAAAAGGCCTGACTAGGAAAGACACAAACAACTCCAGTGGAGAGTTGGTCCTCTCTCATAGCTAACGCACACAGAGCCAGATCCAAAGCCCACTGAAGTCAATGGGAAGACCCTCCCCTTATCATGCATGAGGACCAGGCACAATCTAGCCCTGTATTCACTGCAGCACCTCTGAAAACCAGCCGCATTATAATATTTATAGAATATCATATGCGTGTGGAGTGCAGTTGGTCTTCTGTCAAGGAAGTTCTACTGGAATAGGAAGAGAAATGTTTGGCTAATAACATGGGAGCATATCAAAAGGCCACAACTATAACAGAGTTCAAAAAAGAATTAGGTAAGTTCCTGGAGGATAGGTCCATCAATGGCTATTAGCCAAGATGTTCAGAGACACAATAGCTATTAGCCAAGATGGTCAGGGACACAAGATGGTCTGGGTGGCCCTAGTCCCTGATTGACAGAAGCTGGGAGTAGATGACAGGGGATGGATCACTTGCGGATTACCTGTTCTGTTCATTCCCTCTGAAAGCACCTGGCATCGGCCATTGTCGGAAGACAGGATACTGGGCTAGATGGACCTGGTCTGAGCCAGTATGGCTGTTCTTATATTCTTTATCACTAGTGTGTGTGTCTCTGTATATATGTGATTTTCAGTGTCCACCCAGAAACGTCCTTAGTGCTGAAGTTCTCATCAGCAGGAACCAGACAAAGTCAATGGATGCCTCTGAATTATCCTCCTCAGAAGGTTGAATTGACAGTGTCAGGATCTGAACACATAGTACTTAAGGAGCTTAATTAATCTACAGCTGAGGCTTAGATCAGTTCACTATGTATAAACTGAGAAAGCTCTTGTGGGTTTTTGCAAGACTTCTCTGCTTTGGACAAGAACAAAATGTTCACCATTTCCACCAGAGCATTTTACCGAGGAAAAAAGGAACAATATTCCACCTTAGAGCTAACTACACATTCAAACCCAGGGGAATAACCAAACAAACCTGTTTTGCACTCCCAGGAAGTGAAAGACAAGCAAGAGACAGATGGAATTGCTCAAAGTCATGACTCATTGCAAAGAGGGCTGGACAAAACAAGCCAAGGCAGGTGGTATTATGAATAGGTCTATACTCCCAGAACAGGTAGACAGACTCACACTAGCTGGCCTCAAGATAGTGTGCTAAAAATAGCTGTGTGGCCATTGCACCTCTGGCAGAGACTCAAGCTAGAGATGCAAGCTCTAGCCTACTTGGCCCCCGTAGCCTTGAGCGGCTAGCCTGAGTCTCCACTGAAGCCACAATGTCCACCCAGCCATTTTTTAGCACAGTAGCTCAAGCCTTGCAAGTGTGAGTCTGTCTACCCACGCTGCGAGGCTTTCTCCCAGCTGCATCATAGACATACCCTATGAAACCATAGTGGGTGGTTTCAGGTGATCTTACCCTAAATTGTGGTCTGCTGTTGAAGGAGTCAGGACTAGTTATATTGACATCATTGCACAATACACAAAAGGACATCATTGTGCATCAAGCACAAGAGGACATTGTTGATTAACTGAATGGGAGCTTCCAAGGCATTACAAAATGCAGAGAGTGCTTAACAGTCTGTCTGGCAACCCGATGCTTAGCACATAGCTACAACAGAGAACCGTGATAGCTGCCGTCCCCTAAGAACTAACTCCAGAACTACTTTTTAACATCCACTTTACTAGAAAGACCATAGCAGAAAGTAACTACAGATCTTTTCCAGCTGGATAATGCAATCTAACTTCTAGTGATTGGCTATATCAGACCTTGAGAAATCAAATAATTCAGTGGTTTAGCAGCAGAGATCCAGATCCATAAAAGGACAAGTGCCTAAGTCCAAAATTTAGGTGCCACTGAGTTCCTCAAAACTCCTGCTTAGCTGCTATCTAACGCTGTAGGCGCTAATATCCCTTGACACCTAATTTTTTACTGTAAAAGTCCCCTAGGTGCTTCAGTTTCTGCCTTTGGGCATGCACACTGCTGCCTCACTCCAAGTATGGGGATGCCCATCTCACACCGAAGTCCCAGCAGGATCCTCAAACCGGTTCAGAGAGTCATTCTCCTGTGGGGCCTGATCGAGTAGGTGTATTCAGAACCTGCCTACCAGATCAGGGCCCATTCAAAATCCAGCTGTAGGAGAAGTCACCTCCCTTACAGTTTGTAGCCAGCAATCAACCAGGATGTAGAAGACCAAGGTTCAATTCCCCATTCTACATAATGGGGACAAAAGATGTACACAAGGGTTTTCTAGCTCTCAAGACCGTGCCATGACCACTGAGCTATGGGATAGTTCGATGTATGTGAAAAGGCTGGTGAGGAGGTCTCTCAGTCACTCCTGTTGAAGCTGTTCTACGTTAGATAAATACTTAAACAATGAGTAGGCTGGAGATAAAATGAGCATGATTCTAAGGTCTGGTGGTTAGAGCACTCACATAGGAGATCCAGGGTCCAGTCCCTCACCTCCAATCACTATTTAATGAAAATGGAACAACTTCAACAGGAAAGACAGAGCCCCACATCAGAATACCCCAGAGCCAAGACACACTCCTGGGAGGTGGGATACCTCAGTTTAAATCTTTGCTTCCATCAGGCAGATGGAGAAATTGAACCCCTGTTTTCCACCTGCTGCATGAGTGTTGGATTAGGTTATATATAAACCACTTCCTCCTTCATTAGTTGCAGAAAACATCTTAGACACTTGATATAAGGGGAGACTTCACAGCTGTTAATCCCAAGCAGAGGGAGGTGCCTATGTCCAACCCAGATATAGGTGCCTAAATATTAGAGGGGGATTCGGGCTTAGGACGCACCCTCACATCAGTAACTCCCATTGGCCAGCTCTGGGGTCTCCCCACCTATCATGCTGGTTTTGGTGGATCCCATTCTAAGGCTATCATCTCTCCCCACTCACTGTACAGGGAGAATGGGTGCCTAACTCAGGCTTTGTGGGTTCCAGTGGTTTTCTAGGCATCCAAGTCCCTTTGTGCATCTGTGCCCCGGTGTTTTACTGAGGCAGAATAGTCCCCTGAGATGCTACCAAAGGTTTGAGCAGACTCCTTCCTAGGCTTGTTTGTTCATATTTTGTGTTGATGGTTAATGACTGGTTGGATTTGTGTTTTATTGCTGTTGACTTCAAACGGGAGGATGTGGTTTTTGTGGCTGCCCCAAGCCACAAGAGAGGCCACCAGGGGGCCCGAAAGGGAGAAGCATAAAAGCTCAAGGCTAGCAAAAAATAAAGTTTGCTCAGCTATAAACCCTCTCCTGAGTCTCTTTATTCAACAGTTGCCCCACCCCCACAACTCTCCCAGTGCTCCAGCCCCCCCAAACACTGGATCATAGGAGACCATCTTCAAGCACACTGTCTTGTGGCCCTATAGGTGCGCCTCCCTCAGCTCCCTCTGGGTTCTTTCAATCATTTACTCAGACCTGAGCACTTCGAACAGATACCGCCGTTCGTGGGGGTCTGATGTATTAACTCTGACAGAGTACAAACACCTCTTCTTTAGCCCCTCAAGTCCCAGCCCTTCTGGCAGGGCCCCCATGGGGAACGATTGTAAAAGACAGGAGGGGGGTCAGTCCCCAGAGCGAGGCATGGGCCAGGGGCAAGCACAGCGAGGCGTGGGGGGAAGTCGGTCCCTGAGTGAGGCGGGGCCGGGTCAAGCACAGTGGGGTGGGGGGATGGGTCAGGGGCAAGCACAGCAGGGCAGGGTGGGGGGGATGGATCCCTGGAGCGAGGCAGGGGTCGGGGAGGCAAGCACAGAGGGGCGGGTGACAGGCATACAGGATCCCCCTCCTGGGGCAGTGTGGATCCGGTACCTACCTTTCTCCGCTGGAGCCGGGTCCTTGGGAGCCAGTTCTCTCTCTCTCCAGCTGAGCTGCAGCTCCTCCAGGCAGCAGCAGCTGCTCTTCCTGCCCTCATGGTGGAAAGGCTGATTGCAGTTACCCCTGTGACCAGACACTGCCAGGTTCACTTTTCAACCGAACTTTCGAGTCAAAAACTGGACACCTGGCAACAAGGGCGCAGGAACAAGGGGGCGGGAGGGAGTGGTCCATGGTCCCTTCTTTTTCCCCTGCTTTGAGGGTGAGCACCGGAGGGAGGCAGCAGAGAGGAGCAAGCGGTGGGGAGGGCCTTGGAAGCAGAGGCAGAGTGAGGGTGGGGCCTCAGAGGGGGAGGGGCCGAGCAGGGGGCGGGGCTATGGTCCAGACACCTATTCCCCCTGACCCTTCTAAGGAGCTTCTGGCACTCCTGCGTGGCAACCTTCCGAGTGTGGGCCTGGCACGACGGCACCATTGGCAACCCAGTACAGACTTCCGGGGTATGTATAAGGGTTCAGGTAGGCTTTATCTCCAACACTTAGGTGTTCCCAGCCCAGCCCAGCCCTCCTCCGAGAGCTGAGTTGTAATTCAGGCCAGTTAACAGCTGTGGCAGATTAACACACGGGCCCATGGGGCCTATGCCCAGGAGCCCTGGTGAATTTGAGGGCCCTGGCAGGAGTGCCAGAACAGAAGCACCAGAAGTGAGGGGGCCCACCAGTGCCAGAATTGTGGGACCACGCACTGCTCCTCTCCTCTTTCCCCTGGGCCCTGCTCCTGCTCTTCTCCCCAAGTTCCCGCCCCTTGGCCAGGCGGGAAGTCAGAGCCAGGCCATAGTAAGAACTGCCCAGGGAGCCTGGGCTGGTGTGGGGAGCCCTTGGTGAGGCTGCCCTAAAAGATGGCCACCAACTATCTGGGTGGAACTGGAGCACGGGGGTGGAGGGAAAGCACTGTGCTCCAGGCCTTCCATCCCCAACTCCCCACTGTGCTCCAGGCCACACAATGTTTTCCCTCCACCCTCGTGCTCCAGTTCCACCTAAATAGTTGGTGGCCATCTTTTAGGGCAGCCTCATTTTCACATATGGAGGGTGTAGGGAAAGTGTGGCCATCTGGCCTGGCTTCAGCTTCATTGTTGGCAGTCTGAATAAGGGGAATAAAACAAGATTGAAGCCAGGAATAGGAAGAGCATGTGAAAGTTTGTTTTGTTTTTTAAAGAAACAAACATTTTGCAAGACTTGCAACAAAATCATAGAAATATAGGGTTGGAAGGGACCTTGATATATCATCTAGTCCAGTCCCCTGCACTGAGGCAGGACTAAGTATTATCTAGCAAGGCCATCCCTGACCCGTGTTTGTCTAACCTGTTCATAAAAACCTCCAATAGTGGAGATTCCACAACTTCCTGAGGCAACATATTCCAGTGCTTAACCACCCTGACAGAAGTTTTTCCTAATGTCCAACCTAAACCTGCCTTGCTGCAAGGTAAGGCCATTGCTTCTTATCCTGTCCTCAGTAGTTAAGGAAAACAATTTATCACCCTCCTCTTTATAAAAAACCTATTACATACTTAAGGACTATTATCATATCCCTGCCTCAGTCTTCTCTTCTCCAGATTAAACAAACCCAGTTTTTTTCAATCTTTCCTCATAGGTCATGTTTTCTAGACCTTTAATCATTTTTGTTGAACTCCTTTGGACTTTCTCCAATTTGTCCACATCTTTCCCAAAGTGTGGTGCCCAAAACCGGGGACACTACTCCAGTTGAGCCCTTATCAGTCTGAGTAGAGCGTAAGAATTACTTCTTATGTCTTGCTTACAACTCTCCTGCTAATACATCCCAGATGTTTGCTTCTTTTGCAACAGTATTACATTGCTGACTCACATTTAGTTTATGATCCATTATAACCCCCAAATCCTTTGCTGCAGTACTCCTTCCTAGGCAGTCATTTCCCTTTTTGTATGTGTGCAATTGATTATTCCTTCCTAAGTGTATGATTTGCATCTGTCTTTGTTGATTTTCATCCTATTTATTTCAGACCATTTCTCCAGTTTGTCAAGATCATTTTGAATTCTAATCCTGGCATCTAAAGTGTTCACAAACCCTCCAAGCTTGGTATTGTCTACACACTTTAAGTGTACTCTCTATGCCATATTCAAATCATTTATGAAGATACTGAACAGAACCAGAACAAGGAAAGATCCCTGGGGGACCCCACTTGATATGCTCTTTCAGCTTGGTTGTGAACTACTGATAACATACTCTTGGAGTATGCTTTTCCAAACAGTTTTGCACTCACCTTACAGCAGGTTTGTCTAAGCTATTTTTCTCTAGTTTCCTTATGAGAAAGTCATGTGAGACAGTATCATGAAAGTTTTGGCAACACTGAAATGTACTCTTGGGTCTATTAAGCTTTTGGATGACAGTTGTGGAACCAGATTCTCTTTCTGTAGCAGGATACTTGTAAGAATGGACCTATTGGGTCAGACCACTGGTCTACCTAGCCAAGTATCCAGTCATAGAATCATAGAATATCAAGATTGGAAGGAACCTTAGGAGGTCATCTAGTCCAACCCCCTGCTCAAAGCAGGACCGATCCCCGACTAAATCATCCCAGCCAGGGCTTTGTCAAGCCTGAACTTAAAAACTTCTAGGGAAGGAGATTCCACCGCCTCCCTAGGTAACGCATTCCAGTGTTTCACCACCCTCGTAGTGAAAAAGTTTTTCCTAATATCCAACCTAAACCTCCCCCACTGCAACTTGAGACCATTACTCCTTGTTCTGTCATCTGCTACCACTGAGAACAGTCTAGATCCATCCTCTTTGGAACCCCCTTTCACGTAGTTGAAAGCAGCTATCAATCTTCCAACTGCAGTCTTCCAACAGTGGCCAATGTCAGATGCTTCAGAGGGAACAAACAGAATAGATCTGATCATTTGATAATTCTGTTCAAATGATCCATCCCTTGTCATCCAATCACAGCTTCTGACAGTCAGAGGTTTAGGGACACCCAGTGCATGCAGTTGTGTCCCTGACTTTCTTATCTAATAGCCATTGATGGATCTATCCTCCATGAATTTATCCAGTTCTTTTTTGAACCCAGTTATACTTTTGGCCTTCATAACATCCCCTGGCAGGAAGTTCCAGAGGTTGACTGTGGATTGTGGGAAGAAGTACTTCCTTATATTGTTTTAAACTTGCTGCCTATTAATTTCATTCTGTGACCCTTGGTTTGTGTGTTATTTGTTTATCCCTTTCTGAACCAGCTGAGCAGCGAACAGCACAGCAGCTAACAGAAGGAGTTTGCCTGGGATCTGCCTGAGAGGAGGTACGCTAAGGGCTGCATTAAGGAGGCTGTGTTGGTGAGTATCTGAGTGTTTGTTTGTTGTGAGTATCTGAGTGTTTGTTATGAGGACAGTTTGACCGTGTGCTTGATTGGTTGTTTGAAAAGGGCGGGAACTGGGAGTGCTTTGTTCCAGGTGAGCCTTAAGTGGGCCTGACTATAAAAAGCCAGTCAGCTGCAAACCAGCTGAGCAGCAAACAACACAGCAGCTAACAGAAGGAGTTTGCCTGGGAGTTCGCCTGGGGAGAGCCCTCTTAGGCTTACATCTTGCCGAAGTCTCTGAGTAATTACTATAACTCTAGAGGAAGCTTGTAGAAGGAAGGTAATATGGATGGGGGGTGTTCCGCTGTTGTGACCTGCACTGGATGTGCTATGTTTGTCTTTCTTCCAAAGGACAGAAGCGACTTTGTCTGTACAAAGTGCAAGTTGGTCATCACATTGGAAGAGAAGGTTCAAGGTCTGGAGCAACAGGTATCGACCCTGCGTTGAATAAGAGAAACTGAAGATTTCCTGGACAGACGTCAGGATATGCTTCTACGGGCACAAGGTTCTGAAGATTCAGAGCAGGCTGCACAGCGGGGACAGGAGGACGGTGAAGAAATTTGGCATCGTGTGACCTCCAGAAGAAAAAAGGGGAACGTCCATGTACCAGCAACGCAGATACAGGTAAGCAACCGTTTTCATGTTCTCTCCACAGGTACGAATGCAGAGAGTGGACCAGATGATATGTCTGAGGGAAGGGAGCAGAAGGAGACTCCGCCGATTGGAAGGCATGAGATGCACTGTCCTAGGGTTGGGGGTTCCACGACCACCGCTCCCAAGAGAAGGAGGCGGGTGGTGGTGGTCGGGGACTCTCTCCTCAGGGGGACTGAGTCATCTATCTGCCGCTCCGACCGGGAAAACCGAGAAGTCTGCTGCTTGCCAGGAGCTAAGATTCGCGATGTGACGGAGAGACTGCTGAGACTCATCAAGCCCTCGGATCGCTACCCCTTCCTGCTTCTCCACGTGGGCACCAATGATACTGCCAAGAATGACCTTGAGCGGATCACTGCAGACTACGTGGCTCTGGGAAGAAGGATAAAGGAGTTTGAGGCGCAAGTGGTCTTCTTGTCCATCCTCCCCGTGGAAGGAAAAGGCCTGGGTAGAGACCGTCGAATCATGGAAGTCAACGAATGGCTACGCAGGTGGTGTCGGAGAGAAGGCTTTGGATTCTTTGACCATGGGATGGTGTTCCAAGAAGGAGGAGTGCTAGGCAGAGATGGGCTCCACTTAACGAAGAGAGGGAAGAGCATCTTCGCAAGCAGGCTGGCTAACCTAGTGAGGAGGGCTTTAAACTAGGTTCACCGGGGGAAGGAGACCAAAGCCCTGAGGTAAGTGGGAAAGTGGGATACTGGGAGGAAGCACGAGCAGGAGCATGTGAGAGGGGAGGGCTCCTGCCTCATACTGAGAAAGAGGGGTGATCAGCGGGTTATCTCTAGTGCCTATACACAAATGCATGAAGCCTGGGAAACAAGCGGGGAGAACTGGAAGTCCTGGCACAGTCAAAGAATTTTGATGTGATTGGAATAACAGAGACTTGGTGGGATAACTCACATGACTGGAGTACTGTCATGGATGGATAGAAACTGTTCAGGAAGGACAGGCAGGGCAGAAAAGGTGGGGGAGTTGCACTGTATGTAAGAGATCAGTATGACTGCTGTCAAGTTTCCTTCCCCACTCTGAACTCTAGGGTACAGATGTGGGGACCTGCATGAAAACCTCCTAAGCTTACTTTTACCAGCTTAGGTTAAAATTTCCCCAGGGTACAAATTATTTTACCCTTTGCCCTTGGATTTCCACTGCCACCACCAAACTTTATCTGGGTTCCTGAAAAAACGGAATTTGGACCCGTCTTTCCCCCCAGAATCCTCCCAACCCTTGCACCCCACTTCCTGGGGAAAGTTTGGTAAAAATCCTCACCAATTTGCATAGGTGACCACAGACCCAAACCCTTGGATCTTAGAATAATGAAAAAAACATTCAGTTTCCTTACAAGAAGACTTTTAATAGAAGTAAAAAGAAAAGAATCACCTCTGTAAAATCAGGATGGTGAATACCTTACAGGGTAATTAGATTCAAAACATAGAGAATCCCTCTAGGCAAAACTTTAAGTTACAAAAAAGACACACAGACAGGAATATTCATTCTATTCAGCACAGCTATTTTCTCAGCCATTTAAAGAAATCATAATCTAACACATACCTAACTAGATTACTTACTAAATTCTAAGACTCCATTCCTGTTCTGTCTCTGGCAAAAGCATCATACAGACAGACACAGACCCTTTGTTTTTCTCCCTCCTCCCAGGTTTTGAAAGTATCTTTTCTCCTCATTGGTCATTTTGGTCAGATGCCAGCAAGGTTACCTTTAGCTTCTTAACCCTTTACAGGTGAGAGGATTTTTTCTCTGGCCAGGAGGGATTTTAAAGGGGTTTATCCTTCCCTTTATATTTATGACAACTGCTCAGAGCTCAAGTATGAAACTGCAGAAAAACCTGAGAGTCTCTGGATTAAGTTTAGAAGTGTGAGCAACAAGGGTGATGTTGTGGTGGGAGTCTACTATAGACCACCGGACCAGGGGGATGAGGTGAACGAGGTTTTTTTCTGGCAACTCGCAGAAGTTACTAGATCGCACGCCCTGGTTCTCATAGGAGACTTCAATCACCCTGATATCTGGGAGAGCAATACAGCAGTGCATAGACAATCCAGGAAGTTTTTGGAAAATGTAGGGGACAATATCCTGGTGCAAGTGCTGGAGGAACCAACTAGGGGCAGAGCTCTTCTTGACCTGCTGCTCACAAACCGGAAAGAATTAGTAGGGGAAGCTAAAGTGGATGGGAACCTGGGAGGCGGTGACCATGAGATGGTCGAGTTCAGGATTGTGACACAAGGAAGAAAGGAAAGAGGCAGAATACGGACCCTGGACTTCAGACTTTGACTCCCTCAGGGAACTGATGGGCAAGATCCCCTGGGAGAATAACATGAGGGGGAAAGGAGTCCAGGAGAGCTGGCTGTATTTTAAAGAATCCTTATTGAGGTTACAGGGACAAACCATCCCGACGTGTAGAAAGAATAGTAAATATGGCAGGCGACCAGCTTGGCTTAACAGTGAAATCCTTGCGGATCTTAAATACAAAAAAGAAGCTTACAAGAAGTGGAAGGTTGGACAAATGACCAGGGAAGAGTATAAAAATATTGCTCGGGCATGCAGGAGTGATATCAGGAAGGCCAAATCACACCTGGAGTTGCAGCTAGCAAGAGATGTTAAGAGTAACAAGAAGGGTTTCTTCAGGTATGTTAGCAACAAGAAGAAAGTCAAGGAAAGTGTGGGCCCCTTCCTGGATGAGGGAGGCAACCTAGTGACAGAGGATGTGGAAAAAGCTAATGTACTCAATGCTTTTTTTGCCTCTGTCTTCACGAACAAGGTCAGCTCCCAGACTACTGCACTGGGCAGCACAGCATGGGGAGGAGGTGACCAGCCCTCTGTAGAGAAAGAAGTGGTTCGGGACTATTTAGAAAAGCTGGACGAGCACAAGTCCATGGGGCCGGATGCGTTGCATCCAAGAGTGCTAAAGGAGTTGGCGGATGTGATTGCAGAGCCATTGGCCATTATCTTTGAAAACTCATGGCGATCGGGGGAAGTCCCGGACGACTGGAAAAAGGCTAATGTAGTGCCCATCTTTAAAAAAGGGAAGGAGGAGGATCCTGGGAACTACAGGCTAGTCAGCCTCACCTCAGTCCCTGGAAAAATCATGGAGCAGGTCCTCAAGGAATCAATTCTGAAGCACTTAGAGGAGAGGAAAGTGATCAGGAACAGTCAGCATGGATTCACCAAGGGCAAGTCATGCCTGACTAATCTAATTGCCTTCTATGATGAGATAACTGGTTCTGTGGATGAAGGGAAAGCAGTGGACGTGTTGTTCCTTGACTTTAGCAAAGCTTTTGACACTGTCTCCCATGGTATTCTTGCCAGCAAGTTAAAGAAGTATGGGCTGGATGAATGGACTATAAGGTGGATAGGAAGCTAGCTAGATTGTCGGGTTCAATGGGTAGTGATCAATGGCTCCATGTCTAGTTGGCAGCCAGTATCAAGTGGAGTGCCCCAAGGGTCGGTCCTGGGGCCGGTTTTGTTCAATATCTTCATAAATGATCTGGAGGATGGTGTGGATTGCACCCTCAGCAAGTTTGCAGATGACACTAAACTGGGAGGAGAGGTAGATACGCTGGAGGGTAGGGATAGGATACAGAGGGACCTAGACAAATTGGAGGATTGGGCCAAAAGAAATCCGATGACCGAATGGCTCAGCAGCAGTTCTGCAGAAAAGGACCTAGGGGTTACAGTGGATGAGAAGCTGGATATGAGTCAACAGTGTGCCCTTGTTGCCAAGAAGGCCAATGGCATTTTGGGATGTATAAGTAAGGGCATTGCCAGCAGATCGAGGGACGTGATCGTTCGCCTCTATTCAACACTGGTGAGGCCTCATCTGGAGTACTGTGTCCAGTTTTGGGCCCCACACTACAAGAAGGATGTGGAAAAATTGGAAAGAGTCCAGCGGAGGGCAACAAAAATGATTAGGGGACTGGAACACATGAGTTATGAGGAGAGACTGAGGGAACTGGGGATGTTTAGTCTGCGGAAGAGAAGAATGAGGGGGGATTTGATAGCTGCTTTCAACTACCTGAAAGGGGGTTCCAAAGAGGATGGATCTAGACTGTTCTCAGTGGTAGCAGATGACAGAACAAGGAGTAATGGTCTCAAGTTGCAGTGGGGAAGATTTAGGTTGGATATTAGGAAAAACTTTTTCACTAGGAGGGTGGTGAAACACTGGAATGCGTTACCTAGGGAGGTGGTGGAATCTCCTTCCTTAGACGTTTTTAAGGTCAGGCTTGACAAAGCCCTGGCTGGGATGATTTAATTGGGGATTGGTCCTGCTTTGAGCAGGGGGTTGGGCTAGATGACCTCCTGAGGTCCCTTCCAACCCTGATATTCTATGATTCTATGAAGATCAGCCTCAGAGCTGATCTAAGCTGTTGCAGGCATGGGTGGCAGGTGAACCTCAGGCTCAGGCAGACTAGCCCCCAGCCTGGCCCACCCCTTCTGCCTGAGGTCCCACCCCTCCCACCCCTTTCCCCTGCTGAAGTCCAGAGCCCCCCTGCGCGGTCCCCAGCCCCAGAGTGCCAGGTGGCATGGCCCCCAACTCTGGAGCGGCGGGCAGGCAGTACAGCCCCTAGCCCCGGAGCTCCGGGTGGCATGGCCCCCGGCCCCACAATTCCACCTCCAGCTGCCCGGAGTCCCTGGGTGAAGGCCAGCCCCCACTAGCCCCAGCTGCAGCCCACTGCCCAGGGCCCCAGCCACAGGGGAAGAGCCGCAGAGCGCCAGTGGGAAGCAGGAGAGGGTCTGGGGGTGGAGCGTAGGTGGGGCAATGGAGGACTGTTTCTGGAGGCTCAGCCTCCCCCCGCCTTTGATACCTGCCACCCCCAGCTGCAAGGGTAATTTCTCCAGCCCCGGATCCCCAGCTCACAGCAATATTTCCTTCACATCCCCTTTTCCTGGCTACACTTCATCCACACCTCCTATGCTGGGGGCTGTGGATGGCAAGGATGAGGAATTCCCCTCCCCAGTGGTATTGCCCTACCATCTCATTTAGCATCACTTTACCTTACTGTAACATAAAATGTGGTTGTTGTGGGACCAAATTACTCTCCTTAAGATCAGTGAGTGTTTTGTTGTTAACTTCAGTAGTATCAGAATATGACCCTCCCCTTGTAAATTCCTTTAAGATTCTTAGCTGAAGGTTAAAAGTATTCTGTAAAGAAACACCATCATAGCACAATAGTAGGTTTTGGAAAAGCAAGCTTTTACAAAAGCTTAATCTAGTGGAAATATTTTCATGATTTAAAAAAAAAAAATTCAAATGGGAAATAGGCTTTTTGAAAACAAACATTCCCTTGCCATGTTTATGACCAAACTCTGCAACACTGCACCAGTGCAGTAAACCTGACAGGGAAAATGACTGGAAACCAACTGAAACTGACTAACTGAAACTGTCAACTGAGCCTGACAAACTGAAACTGACAGGGTCCAGTCCTGCAAACACAATAAGATTAAGCATGTGCAGGAGTGTTTGCTGGAACCAAACTTACTTTATTTTAACTGTCCAAGCTCAGACAAGTGCAATAAAATAAAAATCAAACAGCACAATTAGTGACCAAATAAATTTGATGTCAAAGTTAATATTTAATAATGTACAGTTAGTTCTCTTCTTCCACAGACCAGATACTTTTTTAAATATAGTTTTTGACCTGGCATTTGTCACAAATCTAGTATGATTTTATTATTTAAGCACAATTGTAAAATGTATTAAGAACACAAAGTGCAGCAGCATAGTTTAAAATAAATCAAACTGATGAGACTATCTAAGATGACTACCTAATGAAAAGACGGGTTTCAGAGTAGCAGCTGCGTTAGTCTGTATCTGCAAAAAGAAAAGGAGGACTTGTGGCACCTTAGAGACTAACAAATGTATTTGAGCATAAGCTTTCCTGAGCTACAGCCCACTTCATCGGATGGTGAGAGAAGACTGTCCCAGGCAAACAGTGAAAGGCAACAGGTAGCCCTGGAGAAAGCACTGTATAAAAACATGACTTAATGAAGAGTTCTATGTGAGCTGGAAAACTTGTCTCTCTCACCAGCAGAAGTTGGTTCAATAAAAGAGATTACTTCACCCATTGTCTCACTAGTAAACAACAATGCAGTAGTGGCTCTCCCTTTTGCAGGAGAAAAGAAAATGATTACAGTTCAGTGGGTTTGTAATATCATTGGATCACATGATGTGGGAGCGTCGCGACCATACATGACTGTTCACAATCAGATATAAGGGGGGAGGGGGAAGTTGCGGCGAAAATAAATAATTAAATTAAAACATCATATGGTAAAAGAATAATTAAATTCACCTCCAAGTTCTTAAGCAGGAAATGCAAGATTCAAGAATCAGAATGCACATTTTAAGGGGGAGGAAGGAGGTAATATATTTTATTAGACCAACTTCTGTTGGTGAGAGAGACAAGCTTTTAAGCCACACAAGGCTTCAGTAGGTAATTTCCCTCCATCACTTGCATTAGTCTGTCGTTCAGGTTTTGCTTCCCTATTGCTACCATGTGTCAGCTTTTTAAAAATATTCACTAGTGTAGCATTTAAAAAAAGGGGGGGGAAGGACACTGGAGCGTGCTGGAGATTTTCCAGACCGGGTCTGAGAGACTGGGTGCGTTTGTTTTTGTATCTAGAGAATGAAATGTTTGGGGGAGAAACTATTCTTATGCAAAGTAAAGCTGGGAATGAAATAACAGGCTAACTGGGAGAACAATGCAAACGCCGATTGCCCGCAGCTAAAAGGACGTGTGAAATCAGAGGGTTGAGTAAGACCTTGCGTAGGTGATGCAGGTAATGATGAGGCAGTGATTTCGTTAGGAAACAGCCCTTGAGGAAGCGCTATTAGGCGCTGATTGCTTAAAGGTGGTGAAGGCGAGAGTGGAGGGGCGTGGCGGGAGTGGGTGGCGCTCGCCCCGAGAGCGGTGCCGGAGGGGGCGGGGCTGCGGAAGACGGCGGTGAATGGTGATAGGTGAGGGTTGTTGCATCGGCCGTATTAGAAGCCAGAGCTGGGCTAGGTCAGCTCCTTGCAGCTGCGGGCGGCTGAGCGAGCACGTGAAGCGCAGACCCCGGGAGCGCCCGCCAAGGAGGGAGGATGGTAAACGTGTCAGCAGTGTGGCTGTTAGCCCTCTTCTTGCAGGCAGCGTGCTCGGTGAGTCCGAGGCGGCTGGGAGGGTTGGTGGGATGCTGCCCTGGGGGGGAGGGGGGGTATTTGCTGTGCCCGCTCGCTGGCGTGCTGTGCCCCGGGGTGCATGTGCCGTGGGGGAACAGGAGCTGGGCAATCTCCTCCCCCAACTCCTCTGGGGAGGGTCAGCCCTTTTATACGCTCCAAAGCCCCCCGGGCTAGAGCCGGGCGCAGTTTGGCGCTCGGTCCCCCCCGGTGGGGGAGCAGAGGCTGTGGTCGGGGCGGGCTCTTGGTGTCCAGCCCCCTGGAAGCGGGCTCGGGGGGGAGGGGAAGGGAAGGGAGGGCTGGCTGCTTCACTTCACCCCCTGCATTCAATTACCCAAAGCGGCTCCATATGTTGCGAGGCTCCCAGTCCCGCGCTGGCAGGAAGCGCTCTCCGGCTGCCTTGGCAGGAGCTGCCGGGTCTGACCCAGCTGCCTCCTTTCAGCAGGTTATTCGAGCCGCGCCGCGCCCTCCCCTGCCCCGAGCTGCTGCCTGGCACCCAGAGCCCGCTGCAGCCCGCCCCGACGGGCTCCGTCCAGAGCAGCGCCCGCCGCCTCCTAACCTGGCTGGACTGGCCTGCTGCGGCCGCCTGAGCCGGGTCCTGCCCCTCCTCTAGCGGGCCGGATATTTGCTCCGGCCCGCGCGGTGTTCGCGCTGCGCGGCGGTGCCGGGCTCCCGCGGCGGCGGAAAGGCCCGCCGAGCGCTAAGCCAGGCGCGCTCCTGCGGCGGGGCGCCACCGGCAGCGGCCAGGTGGCTGCTGTCGGCTGCCCGCACGAGGCGAGACCCCCCTTCGGGCAGCCGCCTCAGTGACAAGCCAACTCGGGGGCAAGACGTGCGCGGCAAAAGCGGGGGGCACTCGGATCAAACACCATGTCCCTCTGGAGAACGAGGAGGGGAAGCTCCGCTCCCTGGGCTGGGCTAAGCGATAACCTCGTTTAGCTCCTGGCTCTGAAATGGCCACTTAAAGCCAGCGTGCAGATGGGGGGGGGGGGACGGGGGGACTTCCAAGCGTTCTCACAAATCCAGTTCTTTTCTAGTCTACGTGTGCTCAGGCTATGGCGCTAAAACAGAAAATCACGTGACTGTAGTTCCCATGCCTAGACCACCTTGCGTGGGTGTCTTTCATATTTTAAATAAAATACTTAGTGGCTAACATGACTATTAAAACAAATAAATCTTTCCCCCAATCACTCTGCTTCAGTCCATGTCCTAGTTACATTAAACTCCCCTTCTGTAGTTCCCTGCTGCCTGCCGCGTTCCCTGTTGACTTCAGCTTCTGCAGAAGGCTTAAATCAGGTTTCTACAGCAGTGTATCGAGTTTATTCCATTGAGTTGATAGTGCTAATCTCTATATAGATCATCCACCAAATGGTGGATGAAGAAACAGTCTTAACTCAGCTCTCTGCAAGTCAACACTCTCCTTACTACCCCGGTCGAAGCTTTATTTCGGGGTCAAAGAATTTTTTTTAAGTCTTCCAAAAAATCTAACTGCTGCCTTAAAAGTAGATTATTTTCAATGTGGGCTCCAAATTTGAGTGGATCGGGGGTAGCCACTCAGGTTCTCCCTCAGATGGCTACCCATTGTAGCCACCAGATGTCAGCACTGAATAGCAAATTCACTTCCGTACTGTTCAGGCTCTCTAGTTAGCAAAGTAGTTGTACAAAGCATTTCAAAAAAGTTAAGTTTTGCGCCTATGATGATTGCATAAGCCATTCTATAGTAGACTCTGTTGGTCTAACTTGAATGAAGTGGCAAAGCACTGACCCCTTTCATTAAACACTCACTAAGCCATAACTTACCTCTCAGATGTGTGTACCCACTTCATAAAAACAGGTTTCACTCAAGGTGACACAGCAAGTTAGTGGCAGACACAGGACTAGAATTAATCAATAACTGGCTCCCAGGCCTTGTATGACTTCTGTGTGAACAAGTGCACTATTTATTGATTGTGACCAAGTCTATGTAGTGCCTACTTTCTCCCATCCTATAAACACATGAATAGTGCAGATTCAGATACCGTGTAGTCTATTCCTCCCCTTAAATATGCCACAAGGGGAAAGAAAGTGTAACTTTCTCTACCAGGACAGAGCAGTGTCCTCAGGTAAATGGCCTGTCCTGAAAACCAAACTGTCCCTCCTTGGTTGAATTTCAAATGTTCCCTAATCCAGAAAGGGAAGGGAAATCTACAGTAAAGGGATGCTACAGAAATCCTGAAATGGATGTTTGAAAGCTCTTCAGGGTAGGAGAAATCAGAGTACACTTATGTACAGGTGAAGTACTACAGAGTTCTCCTGATTGTCATAGAAATCATAAACAAAGGGTTGTGGTGAAGAGACCCTGTAGGTCATACAGATTGTCCCTACCTAAATTTGAAAGAGCAGTCGCTGCCATCCAGCTGCTGCTGCTTCATATTGGTTAACTTGTGTGACTTGAATTCTAGAAATCTAGTAACTGTATTAGGCCTCAGAACCGTGGATGGGCCCAGCCTTTGGAAACTAACACTGCATTTTATTCCTGGGAATAACCAATCCTGCCCTGGCAGAAATGGCCTGGTTGAAGTGATATGCATGAGACCTGTTAACGGCACTTTTACTGGAGAAGACAAAATACAGTTGGGTCCTATCCAGGTTTTGGGCCACCATTGCAGGAACAGGTTCTCCCTTACCACCAGGCCCTTATCTGCGGGTCATATAGACATCTAGCATTAATCTGATAACAGGAATACTCTAAAAAAGAAGAAACTCAGGGTTTAAAGACAATTCACCAATATTGGCAGAATCAATTAATAAATAAAGCAAAAAGCCTCAGGCAGCAGGCGACACATTGACTCAGTACCTAAATAACTTCCCTTGTCACTGTTGGCCCATGCTTGCATTTATTCTGTTTAAATGTGGCTCTCAGCAGCATTCAGACCAAAGCTGGCATTCCTCTCAAGCTACCCTTGACTCAGAAGATGAAGTTTACTCTTTTTGATAAGATTACTGAAGATGACCTCAGGTAATGGGTGTAAAAGCACAGCGATGCTCTGTAGGTCTCTGCCCACTTGGGGTCCCATCCAACATGCTTGTTGCTAGCTGTGTTCTAGCTAGTTCCCTCATCTGCTAGTCTGAGGAGTGGGTTGTAAAACATGCTATCACCTGATACAACTGTGCAGCCATGAGAACTGCTCGACAACTTGTATTCTTGCCATGTTGCTGCATGAAGCAACAGATTCATTTTCTGTTCCTCAGCTTGTCATGTTGTGTGTTGCCTGCTTTCTGAGCTCTGCCCACAAGGAGAGAGCAAGGAGTTTTCTGCTGTCCTTGGAGGCGGTGTTTTGTTGTTCAGGGCAGTACGATATGAGCACAACCTGCCCTGCTTGCTCTCTGAAGTGATGGGGTGGAAAGTGAGAAGGGCCTGAAACTTAGGTGGACCAGGAAGGTGGGTACCCTACTAGGTTCCTAAGCCCCACAGAAATAGACTGTTCCTTGCATTGCTCAAGGGGACTTGAGCCGTAACTGTCCCTTGCTGTAGGAGTGGACACGTCTGTACATGACTCAAGAACCCAGGATAGGTCCAGCTCCCCATTGGCTTTGAGACTGTGCTACATGTCACTGCATGGCCCATGCTCTACTTTACCTGGCCACACATTTGGAAAAGACTCCCCTCTGATAGAGCACACTATCACAGCAGTGGTGTTCCTGCCCAGCATGCATGGGTTGTGGTCATCCTGGGTTGTCTGGGTTTCTCAATTAAGTTGGTAGCCTATGATACTTTAGCTGGTTAACATTGCCAAATGGTTACCACTCTTTAGAACTGCTGCAGGAACAGTGTAATACGCTTCATAGGACCATAGCAAATCTATAGCTGTGGCTACAGGAGGGCATGGCACAATCCTTCTCAAGCCTAGTTAGGGGAAACTGCATTAGTAACTTCCATTGTCTAGAAGCCATGGTTTTTAAAGATGGATAAGTAGTTTTGATTGGTTCCCTGGTACAGATGAATGCTGCAGTGGAGGCTAGCAAAAGACTAGTAGGGCTGGCAAAGAGCCTGGCTTTGCCTTGTGGTCAGTGTTGAAGACCATTTCAAAGGTGATACTGTTCTGAGCTGCATGTCAGCGAATGCCTTGGAAGGAAACTAGCTCGTCCAGCTTTCCCATTAAATCTCTGTGTATAAGGAGGAATCTGTTACACAAACTACCCAGGCAAAGCTTCATAAATGGGGCTTTTCTGTGACTGTCCAACTGCTGATGTACAAAAGGTGTAAACCATTGGGCCTTCTATGGTCTTGAGCTAACATAAGGCTCTTCCCAGGTGAGGGATACCAATGTAAGCATAGTTCTTACCCGTCACATTGTTCTAAGATGACTTGCCTAGTACCACTGAATAATTAACACTTCTAATGGCAACCCTGCAAAGCTGCTAGAGGACTGTTGAGCTTCCAACAGCCTGAGACAAGTTACAGCAAGTGTAACAAATCTGTAAATCTTCTCAAATATGAAGCTGAAATTCTGTGCCTTTAAGTGCACTAACCTGAATTGTAGCTAGAACAAGGCTTATACATAGTCCACATTAAGCATGTCTTGCAATGTGTGGGACTCATTACTATTGAAGTAATTGCCCTTAAGTTTAAGTGCTGTCGGGACTCCTCCCATAGGAACCTAGCTTGATGTGACTCCTGGTGTCAAAGTTGGACACTTTCCTCTCAGAGGACGCTAACATTAATGGACTCCAACATTCCTTCCTTATGTGTTAAGTCTTTAGTCTAGTTTAATTCAAACATTAATTTGTGACTTAGTTTTCTAGGAAAAAGGCTGATGTAGGTTTCTGTAAAAGTTCCATGACAATGAACACTCGTGAATGGAACATCAAATATGAAATTTTCAGATTACTTCTGTGCAGAAAAGCATAATCTGAGCTGTGTAAACAGAAGTTCCCAACCATAATAAAACACTGTTTTGTCTTAATGTACATGAGACCTAATGCTAGCCAACAATGCTATAGTCTTACTAGGTCTTGTAGCATGACTTCAGGAATGTGATTAAGTCATGTCTCTGCACCTAGAGGAAACTGTTCTGTGCTGGGAACTACAGAGTACCTAACCATCCTACCCACATAGTTCATATATATGCCGTATAGGCCAGGTCACAACCCTTCTATATCACTGAACAATCCAGTCGCAGATAATTCTCGGAGAGAATAAAGTTGACACATGAGCATTTCACTTTCTATCACCTGAGTCCTGGTCCTAAAATTTACCTTCATCAGATGTATAATAAAGTAGTCGAACTTTTCCAGTACTACATGCTAACCTAGCCTTTTTCAATAAAGCTTTGTGTTGACCTATTTTTAATATTGGATTTGAGAGCCTCATCCACTGTAGAGCTTCCTTGATTTGAATTTAACAGTCAGTGATCAAAACTTTCAGTTGTAAGTGATCAGTGATGCCTTTTGAAGTTGAGCATTCTGAATGCTGTGCACTTCTGGATATTGGGCTAGCTACTTGAGTGTGTAATATGGATTTAGGTACCTACACTTGGCCTACTGTAGAAGCACATTGTTTCCTCAATATGTTTGGTATCTGGAAAGCTGTCTGCATATGGGGAGTTAATCTTTATTTGAAAAGCCAAGATGTGGCTTCCATGTGTAGCAAGATCAGAACAGACATCTCATTACCGAGGTTAGATGCAGAGTGGTGGAGGCAAACATCTGACTAAACTCAGACTACAGATTAATTTCAAAGTTCTGAAGTTGAACGTTGGGGTCTGAAGTGCTCTTACTGCAGGTTTATTCCAGGATAACCTTTCCTAGTGGGATCTCTGGCTCATTGGATCAATGTGTAGTTGGGAATGTAACTTCCTGTTGAGTCACTGAAACTGTAGTCACAACTGAATCCTCAAAATGTTACTCTTTTATGGCTCTTCATCCTCTCTCTAACTTCAAAACCCCTCTGGGGCTGTCCTGGCTTAAATGAAGCAATAAAAGCTACTTGCCTGATTTAACATCTGGGTGTGCTGCTCTTAGTAGAAAAGTCAGTCTCCCCCCTTCCGCTTTGCAAAGTGATTCACTTACATCAAATAGATGGCTGTGTTCCTATAGCACATCATATCTTCCAGTGTTTTCTGGTCTGTGGTGTCTGAAAGCTTTCCAGAATGAAACTGATTTAGATCAAAATTTACAAGAGGAAAGGAAGGGAACGCAACTCTGGAGTCAATGACTGGAAGATGGCTAGTTCAATGCTGGGATTTTTGTTCCCCCTCTGAAAAGTTTTGGGGCCATCTTAAGTTTAATAGTAGGCAATCAGGAAGAAACTATAGCAAGGAACAGAACTATGAGAGACTAACCTAATTTGTTGGAAGAATCAACACTGCTTTTGTAAATGGTGAATTCTTTGAGGGTGTTAGTCGTGGATCAGGGTGATCCAATTGATTTACTGTACATGGATTTTTCAGAAAACCTTTGACACTGTCCCTCACCAAAGGCTCTTACAGAAACTCGGGTGTTATGGGATAATGGGAGTGGTCTCCTGGATCAGTAACTGGTTTAAAAGATTGGGCCATTTATTTCTACCTTTTGTTTCCTCACTCAGAATAGTGAGAGGTGAACAGCAGGGGTCCCCCAAGGATCTGTAGTGAGATCAGTGCTGTTCAACATATTTAATCTGCTCAAAGGGTAAATAGTGAGGTAAAGTTAGCAGATAGCAAAGTCCAAAACTGACTGAGTTATGGGGGAATCTCACAAAACTGAGTGGGTGGGCAACAATGGCAGATAAAATTAAACGTTGATAAGTGTAAAAAAATGCATGCTGGGAAAAAATCCTAGTATGCATATATAATGGGTTCTAAATTAGCTGTTACCACAAAAGAAGTCTTGGAGCCACTGTGGAGAGTGTTCTGAAAGTCAGCCCAATGCACAGCAGCAGTCAAAAGGCTAACCTTGTTAGGAACTATTAGGAAAAAGAGAAAATAGGACAGAAAAATATCATCATGCCACTATATCAGGGTAGTCAGGCAGACATGAGACAAATCCAGACCACCAGATGCTTTTGAACAGACCATCTTTTTGTTTACTTAATGTTTGTGGGGGGGCAGGGGGCATATGTTTTCTCTGGCATTTGGATCTTGACAATACCTTGACCAAGAAATTTGGACCTTGACAAAAAATAGATTACTTCTGCACTATATAAATCCATGGTCCACCCACTCCTTGGGTTCTGTATGAGGGACTAAAAGGAATAGGGCTGCTTTGCTTAAGAGACTATCAAGGAGAGAGATGATAGAGGTCTATAAAATCATGAATGGTGTGGAAACAGTGAGCAGAGAAGTATTTACCCTTTCTGGCCATACAAAAAGGGTGGTCACATAATGTAACTAGTAGGCAGCAGGTTTAATACAAACGAGGAAGTAGTTTTCACAATGCACAATTAACCTGTGGAACTCATAGCCATAGGATGCTGTGATGGCCAAAAGTATAACTGTTCAAAAAACTGGATAAGTTCATGGAGGATAGGGCTATTAGCCAAGATGGTCAGGGATGCAACCCCATACTCAGGACCCTAAACCTTTTCCTGCCAGAAGTTGGGAAAGGGAAGATAGAGTAGCTCTCTCCATAATTGCTCTGTTCTGTACACTTCCTCTTCTCCTCCCCTCCCCCCTCCCACCCCCCCCCCCGAGCTCTGGTAATGACTACTGCTGGGGATAGGGTATGTGGCTAGGTGGGCTATTGGTCTGACTTGGCATGGCAGTTCTTATGTTTCTTCTCATGTGGGTCCCCTAGACCTGAAACTTTTGAGGGGAGGGGAAAAGACTGTCAGATTGGTTTTAAGTGATCTTTGTCCTAGTACACCAACTCAAGGCACTGGTGAAAGGTGGGGGACAAGCTATCTGACAGCAGTGGCTCACTAGCAGGCTTATAATACTCTACAAATCTTGCTTTGCCTTTCACTGAGGCCCTGTCCTCTGTCAAATGCCACTCATTGCCTTAAGTGCTTAATGGCAGGAACAGCTGTCTTGAATTCTTTTTGAATTAACTCCTGTGGAAGCTAAGGTGGTTCTGGATTCATTGCATGATTATGGAAAGTCTACAATGCCCTGCTGTGGAAAAACTTACACTCCAGATCGTGGCTCAGATTTCTGGACCAGTTAATGTCTGCATTAGATATTGCACATTGCTCTACCAACCACCTCTCTGAAATGTACCAGCCTACCCATAGCACAGAGCAGTAACTTCTTTCGTGGACTAGCTTTTTCTCATCAGGTCTTGGAAACTACACTTTGGCACATGTAATTATAAACAGGCAAAAACTGACAAAGGACCTTGTCTCCTAGACAGTATAGAATTTGAATTGTTTTCTCTGAGGATATGCAGATCATGGTAGCTTTAAGGACCCCTGATTTCCTCTCCCCACCCCCTGAAAATCTGCAGTAAGTTCAGAGGATGCATTAGCTTTCTCTGACTTAGCTCAGAAAGACTAATATGGGAAAGGTTGTCCCAACTGACAGCCTAATAGCCCAGGCAGCAGTACATATGCCAGTTAGAGCCAGGCAGTAGCACTAACTCAAGTGGCATCCAGGGATTACTGGGGGAACAGACTGTTAGAGGTATGGGGGTGGGTAGGGAAGAACAGAGGCAGTTTGCTATCCATATGGTAAATGACTGTTCATCTGGAAACTGTTAGTGTAAGGTCTCTTGTAATGCTGCTACTTACAAAACTAGTGACTTTGCTGGTGTCTGCATGAACTCCCCTGGGATTGTGCTGTGGTTGCCAGTCCTTAGAAGAAAAATAACCTAGTTCTTTTCAGTCTCAAAGCAAATTCATAACCTTCTAACAAAGTAGTGTTTAAACAAGGCACTAATATAGTGATCGGTCATTCCAGTGTAGTCTTCCAAAGTGTGTGGAGCAACAGAGCCAGGCCACGTCTCTTACTTAAAATAGTGTCAATCCTACATATTAAACCTAATTTTTATTAGGGTTTTGGGCCATTACTAGTCTGTTTCCCTTAAGAGATGTAAGAGGGCTCCAGCTTTTAAATCAAGATGGTATTTGCTGGAAGCATATCTGTTTACCGTTTGTTGCCTTATTTCTTGTCACATGCCTCATTAAGTCATACAACATGCATAGGAAGGCAGTTTTAAACTTATTCAGATCTTGTGCCTGCATGGTATTTGGAGACTGACACTCACAGTTGCGAAATAGGAGTTTGGGTAACTTGCAGCTCTGTGACCGCATCTTTCTGTGGTAAAAGACAAACTAAAAATACTTTTTTCCCATCTGCTTTTATTTCTGTACCTAAGGAAGTATGTCCCTGTTTCAAGAACAATGGGTCACCACAACTGGGTCTCTGTGCATTCTTCCCTGTTTTGGTTTGTCTGGGTTAGGGGCAAGTCTCTTCATCGAGAATAGCACACGTGGCACAATTAACAGTGTTAGCAGCACATGTAGGAACCTTCTGGCTTTAAACAGATCTAAGCTATGCCCTTTGAGGTCTTACCTGTGGATGCTGCTGTTTCTACACCTGTATGTAGGATGCATAGCTATAATCCAAAAGCTAGTTAGACATGGGGCTGAAGTGTCCTGTGGTGCCTACATAGAGCCTGGTGGACTAAAGGGATAGCTTGAGTAGGGTCACTTTTGCTGCATTCCACACTAGAAGTTGGGGTGGCCAAACACTAATCATCTGAGCTGCATATGATCAGAAGTTCAAGAGCTGGGAAGCACCAGCTGGAGTGGGGCTTCAGCCCCATGGGGCATGCCTGTCAGGGCTTCAGCCCCACTCCAGCTGAAGCCCAGCACCCTGGGAGGCATGCCATGCAGGGCAGAAGCCCCAGGTTCCCTCCCCCTGCAGTTTGGTAAGTGAAGAATGCGGGGGGGGGGGGGTCCTCCAAGCTGAACTTTAATTGTAACAGTGCCTCATGCCACTGTTTGGCCACCCCTGCTATAGCCAATAATCGGTCATTGGTAGGCACTTAAGTGGAAAAACCCCATATGGTCATCAATTTAACGATCTACAACAGGTCAATGTGCTTAAACGGCACCTATGTGAAGTGAGAAAGTATTCTGGGCTTGCATAAAACTCATTGATTAGAGTCAAACATGACAGCATTCAACACTAGCTTTATTTACAGAAGTGAGAATGGCAGGTCTGTAGTAACTTGCCAGCTGTCTGAGTATCAAAACTGAGCTCAAGGCTGATTCAAGATAAA
Organism: Natator depressus; assembly: GCF_965152275.1. Lineage (NCBI taxonomy): Eukaryota > Metazoa > Chordata > Testudines > Cheloniidae > Natator > Natator depressus. Next base: position 24,018,677 of record NC_134236.1, read on the forward strand.
CCTGAATCTCTTGGATTCTTCCATTAGAGTAGGACAACTTTTGTATTTTGGCTACTCTTTCCACCTGAGGATGGAGGCTCAAACAAGAGGGCTGTATCCTAGAAAGCTTGGGCAGTGGTGAGTGGTCTTTTAGCTCTCTTGCATCAATTGAGTCATGGCCTTTAACAGAATAGCTGATAGGCTGGGTCTCTTTTTTTGGGGGGGGGGGGGGGGGAGGGGAGCATTAAGCTCAATTATTCTTCCCACAAAGAACTCAACTATGTGGTCATACCTTTCAGAACCTCTTCACACAGTTTGTTTTTTAAATATAGTAGCTAGTCTCCTTGTGCTCAATCCCCATGTCCTATAAAAATCCTGTTCAGTTATTAGATGGACAAAGGTTTTGGCCTGTATTGTCACATTTACAACTAATAGCCAACCATCTGTGCTGTCTCAAGATGGCTGCTGTATGTAGCCATTCTAAATGACCACATCTGGACTGGGCTATGCTCTTCCTGGGAGCCAAGAATCCCATGCCTAGGCTAACACATTAAAATATTAATTCTGGTGCTATAACTACAATATCTCATTCTAAGATTCTTCTTAATGTGAGACTGAACCAGGGGTAGCAACTGAATAGTGATTATGGACCTTACTATACTTCCAGAACACTGACTTTTATAGTCACTGAGATGCTTGGATCTTAATTAGTCAATCTTTACAAATGCCTCTGGAAATTGCTTGATTGAAGCTTTATAGTGTGGTCTGTCTGCGGGGCTGTGTGCTGAGCCTAGCAGCCTGCTAGGCAAGGCTGAAAGCTTAGCCTGCCATCCTTTGATCACTAATCCCTTTAGGATCCCTTGACAAGGGGGCAGAGTAGAGCTAACTCATGGAGAACAGGGATTTTAAAAGCCAGGTCCTAAGTGACCCAAGGTGCTAGAGAACAAGGGAGTCTTGTGAGGGAGTTTAGCAAGGGTACATGAGAGCCAGGTACACTTAATAAACATTCTCTAAAATTTAGGCCAATAAACTCCCCCTCAAAAAACTAAACCAACAAAACCCCTAGCAAGAGTGGAAAACAAAACAATGCAGGCAGAAGTCCAGCAACAGAGTGGTGGTTATCCACTCTATTGCACTGAATGCAGCATGTATGATTGATTACTTGCTGTCTGGACAAGTAGTGTACATGTGGATTTGGTTCAATCAGCTCATGGCCCTCAGATTGAGTACAGGCTCTTGAGACCAGACTGCCTGAACTGGAAGTGAAGGGACATAGAAGTATGTAGACTTTCTGGGGCACCGTAGAACAGTGCCACACCAAGTCTGACATCCTCTGTGCTGTTGAGGATGAAAATCTGAGGGAAGGAGAAAATCAAGCAGGAGTGGAGGGAAACTGTTATGGTATCCTATTGCAATAAGAACACATCTCTAGGGGAAGGACCCCTGTTAATAGGAAGATAGTAATGGAGGATAGCTGGGTTTGACTGGGAGAGCTGATGATGGATTGCCTGCCGAGTTCAAAGGCTGTGGACCTCTCAAGACATCTTGACAGATTTGCATGCAATGCTGGAATGGAGCTAGTGGGTGTGGTACATGTGGGTACAAGTGACATAGGGAGAGGTACGAGAGAGGTCCTGGAGGCCGAATTGGGGCTGTTAGATCAGAGATTAAAGTCCAGGACCTCCATGGCAGCATTCTCTGAAATGTTTCTGGTTCAACACACAAGGTGAGTTACAGGCAGAACTGCAGCATCTAAATGCATGGATGAAGTGGTGATATTCAGCCAAGGGATTTAGGTTTATTAGGAACTGAGGAACCTTTTGGGAAGGAAGGTGCCTATACAGGAAAGAGAAGCTCCACCTAAACTGAAGTGGAACCAGATTTCTGGCATGTAAAATTAAAAATCTCTGACCTTTTAAACTAAGAGCTGGCAGAAGGCTGACAGGTGTGTAGGAGCATACAGTTTGTCCAAACTCCTACCTTAGGGGAGGATTTATTATAGGAGATACTGTATATCCTAATGAGGAGGGGAGACATTAACCTTCAAATGAGAGTCCTATTCAACTACAATCACATGAAGACAGACAACTAAATGTTGACAAATTTTAGAAGTGCTTGTGTACAAATGCTAAGTCTAAATACAAAGATGGGTGAACTTGAGTACCTAGTATTAAATGAGGATATTGATACAATAGGTATCACAGAAACTTGGTGGAATGATAAGCACTGGGACATGGCAATACCAGGTCACACAATGTATAGGAATGATAGAAGGCTGGACTGGTGGGGAAGTGGCCTTATATGTGAAAGTCATAATCAAATATAGTAAAAATCTTAAATGACTCAAAGCATACCATAGAATCTCTATGGATAGAAATTCCATGTTTGAACAGTGAGTGTAGAAGAATATACTACCAAGCAGCTGACTAGGATGGTGAGTGATTTGTGAAATGCTCAGGGAGATCAAAGGCTACAACAACAGAACTTGATGATGGGGGATTTCAACAATTCCCCATATTGACTAGGAACATGTCACCTCAAGATGGGATGCAGACACAAAATTTCTGGACACTATAAATGACTGATACTTGGAGCAGCTAGTTCTGGAACCTACAAGGGGTGAGGCAACTCCTGACTTAGGCCTAAGTGGGAGACAGGATCTGGTCCAAGAGATGAATGTAGCTGGACTGCTTGGTAAGAGCAACCATCATGTAATACCCTTTGGGGGAGGGGAATACCAAAGAAACCCACCACAGTAGCATTTAACTTCAAAAAGGGGAATTACACAAAGAGGAGGCTAGTTAAAGGGAAATTAAGAGGAACGTCACAAGTGAAATATCTGCAAGCTTCATGGAAACTTAAAAAAAAAAAAACGGTCAGCAGCTCAAATTAAATGTGTCCAACATAAAGTGAGATGACCAAAAAGGCACCATGGCTAAACAGTAAGAGGCAGTTAGACTTCCTTTAAAAATTGGAACTCAAATCCTACTGAGGAAAATAGAAAGGAACATACTTGGGCAAGTAAACTGCAAATGTATAATTAGGCAGGCCAAAAAACTTGAAGAGCAACAAGCAAATAACCCATACTAACAGCAAAAAAGTTTAAATATATTGGAAGCAGTAAGCCTGCCAAACTGGGGCCACTAGACAATTGAGAAGCTAAACAAGAACTTGAGGAAGACAAGGTGGCAGGGGGGAAGGGCAAGCTAAATGAATTCTTTGAGTCTTCACTGTGAAGGATGTGAGGGAAATCCCCACACCTGAACCAGTTTTTTAGGTGACTGATCTGAGGAACTCTTCCAGATGAAGGTGTCAAAGGGAGATTTTGGAACAAATTGGTAAACTACACAGATGGTAAACTGTTTACCATCTGTGTAGTTTACCAATTTCTTGGTATTAATCCAAGAGTTCTGAAGGAACTTAAATATGAAATTGCAGAACTATTAACTGATGTGACCTCTCTCTTAAATCAACCTCTGTACCAGATGACTGGAGGATAGCTAATGTAATGCCTTTTTTAAAAAAAAAAGCCTCTAGAGCCTATCCTGGAAATGATAGGTCAGTAACCTTAACTTCAGTACCAGGCAAATTGGTTGAAACTATAGTAAAGAACAGAATTATCAGACAGATAAACCTGTTCTGTCAACATGGCTTTTGTAAAGAGAAATCATGCCTTTGAAGGGGATCCCAAACGTGTGGCCATAGTGTACTTGGACTTTTAGAATATCTTTGACACATCCTTCACCAAAGGCTGTTAAGCAAACCAGTTATGGGAAAAGAGGGAAGATCCTCATGGATCAGAAACTCCTTAAGACGGGAAACAAAAGGTAAGAAGTGTCTTCACAGTGAAGAGAGGTAAATAATGGGGTCCCCAAGAATCTGTATTTGAACCAATGCTGTTCAATACGTTCATAAATGATCTGGGAAAAGGGGTAAACAGATCGTATTGCCTGCAAATTTTGAAACTTTACTCAAGATAAAGTCCAAAGCTGACTACAAAGTTAAATATCTCTCAAGCAGGTGAGTGGGCAAGAAAATAGATGAAATTCAATGTTAAGTGCGTAGTAATGTACTTTGGAAAACATAATCCCAGCTCTACATACAAAATGGTGGGCTCAAAATTAGCCCTTACTACTCAGAATTATCCATTATGACTCCAAGACAGCTTTCTTGAGAACATCTGCTCATTTTGCCATGGCAGTCAAAACAACTAACTGTTCAGAACCATTAGGAAAGGGATAGATAATAAAACAGTAAATGTCACTATATAGATGCATGAAATGCCCACACCTTGAATAATGTATCCAATTCTGGTCCCCATCTCAAACATGATAGATATTGGACTTCAAAAACTAGGGGTATGGAACAGCTTTTTTATGAAGAGTAAAAAGACTAGGTTGTCTCATCTTAGAAAAGAGATGACTGGGGGAAATACGATAGAGGTTTATAAAATTTTGAATGGTATAGAGAAAGTGAATAGGGAAACTTTTTTTTCATTCACATAATACAAGAACCAGGGTAATCTGATAAAACAAAATACAAGGAAGTGTTGCTTCACACAATACACAGTCAATCTGTGGAACTCCTTGACAGGGGCTGTTTTGAAGGCCAAAAGTATAACTGGGTTCAAAAAACAATATTTAAGTTCATGGAGGATAGGTCCATCAAGGGCTATTAGCTAAAATGGTCAAGGATGCAATGTCATGCTCGGGGTGTCCCTAAACCTCTAACTGCCGGAAGCTGGGACTGGATGACAGATTGCCTTGTTCTGTTCATTCCCTCTGAAGCATCTGGCACTAGCCATTGTTGAAAGACTGGATACTGGGATGGATGGACCATTGGTCTGACCCAGTATGGCCATTCTTATAAGTGGTTTTGGTTTTTTTTGGTGGAAACGTTATTGGCTTTGAAACAGTACTTTTCAGTGAAACAGCACTCTATCAGCTAGTCTGACTGGCTTAAATATTCTTCTGCCATAGAGTTGCATGGCTTACCTTTAAAGCAAGGAGAGACCTGCATGAGAGATTCTATAGTAGTAAGCCAGCCTGGTACTGATTGTGCTTAGCTGTGGGTGAAAACTGAGGTGGGAAAAGAATATTACTTACCAAGATCTGGAAAAATGGTACAGAGAGCCCTGGCTATGCACACCCTTTGTCCCAGTATGACTCATGCTTACGGGCATGACGAAGTCATATATTAGTACACTGGGAGTGGTTGGATCATTACAAAACCTAAACTTTCCCCAATACTAATTTCTCCCTACTGTTACTCACACCTTCTTGTCAACTGTCTGTAATGGGCCACTCTTACCACTTGAAAAGTTTTCTCCTCCCTTGGTATCCTGCTGTTAGTTGATTTATCTCATTAGACTGACCTAACACTTGGTACAGCAACCCACATCCTTTCAAGTATTTATATCTGCTCCTGTATCTTTTTTACTTCATACATCTGATGAAGTGGGGTCTAGCCCACAAAAGCTTATGCCCAAATAAATTTGTCAGTCTTGAAGGTGCCACAAGGACTTTTTTTCTGATACAACTAACACTGCTACCACTGGAACTGGTACAATATGCATCCTGATATAGATGCCATTATACCAAAGTTCGTATTATAGCTTTATTCCCATAGTGGAAGGGGAATATTCTATACTGTAGAAGCACCTTATAATTGTGGTCACATGGCAGGGTGGATACAATGGTACAATTGTGTGTAGGTATCCGATTGGCCATGTCTAGTGGCATGGGGAAAGGTTTCCTATCTTGTTGTGCTACAATAAAGTAGTTGATCGCATCTTAAGCCTCTTTCACCTGCACTGCTTGCCTTAGTTAAGCTACCGTTTTAATTACATAATGGAAATGCATAAAACGTGGCTGTATTGGGAATTTTCAGGAAGATTAACACATCCTTGTCAGGAGGTTCGTACCTGGGGTATAGGATACGGAGATAAAACTGTAAGCACTGCTTGTGTATGTTTTTTTGCAGACTCTAGCTTGTACTTACCAGGCAACCGGTGAGGTCAGTAAGATTCTGAAAAGAGACTTCTTAAAACTCTGTATAGGACTCATAGTGGCCCCAAATCCTGCTGTGTAAGAGCAGCAGGACTAATTCCTGTAATGAGGAAAGCCTTCCTTGTAGCTGACTGCAAACAAACAGGTTTCTCAAATACCAGACTTTCTCCACTTTCTTGAAGCAAATCATGGTGGAAATCTGGATGTCAGACTCCACTGTCAAAGCCAGCCTTTGCTTTTGCAGCCTGGCAACTAACTGCATCCACAAATCAGGTGGTTGAGTGCAAACAGTTGTCCCACAAGCCTGCATGTAAATGTGATATTGTGGGGGCAACACCTAGCCTGCATTAGAGGCCTGGGTGATAATCTGAGATGCCTAAATAGCCTCAGAGAATAGCTGTTCTATGGAGCAAAAAGTCTAAGGTGCCACAAGTACTCCTTTTCTAACAAATTTATTTGCGCATAAGCTTTTGGGAGCCACAGCTCACTGTATTTGGAATGGGGCTGTGGAGGTGGTTAGGCAGGCACTGTCAAGACAGTGACTGTGCAAGCTGGAACTCTTCAGTTAAAGGCCACTGGCAGCTGGGTTGTCTATTCAGAGATGAGGAAGTACCAAAAGGTGGCTTACCAAACACTTGAATACAGCATTTCACTTATTCTAGAAACACGTCGTCAAACCGGCTTGCAAAAGCACTGGGAAGTGTTCTAAGGCACTCTAATATTGCATGTGGGCCTTGGCTAAGGGGCCTGAAGGACCCTTTATACTGGACATGGTTGAGTCACCCTAGAGCAGTGGTGGTTAACCAGAGGTATACATACCTCAGGGGGTACACAGAGGACTTCTGGGGGTACATCCATTCTAGATATTTGCCTAGTTTTATAACAGACTACATAAAATCCACTAACAAAGTCCATACAAACTAAAACTTCATACAGAGAAAATGAGTGAGCAAATTTTCAGTGACTTAAGTGCTGTGACACTTTTGTCTGGTTTTTGGAGGGTTTTTTGTAGCAGTACTCTTCTTAAGGGAGATGAAACTTGGGGTGAACAAGACCAATCAGACTCCTGAATGGGGGACAGTCGTTTGGAAAATTTGAGAGCCACTGCCCTAGAGATCATGATGATACTGAAGGGAAGACTTAAGATCAGAAAATTCATAAGATGTACTGTTGTAGCTCATGGGTAGGGCTACGATTGTCATGGAATCCATAATTTCCAGATACTTCTGTGACTTGAGCCCACAGCGCCCAAGAGCTGCAGGGTCCCCCATTGCCTGGGGTGGCTGGAAACTGCAGGGCCCCAAGCTCCCAGCTGCTACAGGCAGCAGAGGGAATGCTCTGGGAGTGCCCTGGGCACCCCCGATGGTATGGGCAGCCCTAGGGGTTACCCATTTTGTCATGCATATTTTTAGTAAGTCATGGATTATTTTACTTTATTGCCCGTGACCTCTCTGTCTCTCACTTTTAGTTTAAAAAAAAAAAAATCACAATCTTAGCCTTACGTATGGGGGTGGACTTGTTATGTCTGCCCCACTGCTTGAGTAACTTAAACTAAACTTGACACTTAACTGGACAAAACGCTCAACATACAATAAGTAATAACGCTGCACTTGTAGGCTTAGATGGCACATCCATAACATTAGTGACTGAAGTTGTCTTTGGGGTGTGAAATTCTAGAATGCAGATTTTTACTATATGCAGTCTAACTATGGAAACTTAAATGGATTCAGGATGTTTAAGTCCTTTACAAGAAAGGTAATTACCAAAGCGGTGGCTGACTTGGTTGAAGACCTCTGTGGTAAGCCTCGCCGGCTGAGAATTTTGACAGTATCCCTGGGGCTCTGAACTGATTAAATGTCCTGTCTGTCACTGAATACTGATATACCCATTGTATAAAACCTAAAAATAACCTTAAAATGGTTATTTATAATCAAATGACCTGTTAGATGACTGGCAGTGAGTAAAAGGCAGGTGAAGAGTTTGCCCAGAGGCTTGATAAATGCTAGAGGACCTAGATCACCCAGATAGCCCATTTTTCTCTTCCCCCCCCCCCCCCTCAAGGTTATTGGCATGCATTCCTTTTGATCTGGGGAGTATGTCCCTTGATAGATCAAAGGAGACTTCTTGCTAACTTTGGTCTCTCTTCTGCAGCTGGCAGCAGAGATACTGGGTCAATACTTCTAGGACCAGAAGGAACCATTAAGTTCACCAAAACTGGCCAGCTGCCTAGCACAGGCCAGAAAATGTCACCTAGTAACTCCTAAAGTGAAGGGGACATGCATGGCTGTGGCTTCTGGGATGTGTGCATGTTTCCAGCAAGGAACCAGCCTGAGACTTCAGTTCACACCTGACAGGCTACATGAAGTGATCAGGGTTTGCTACCAAGAGGACCCCAACCTGAATCTGCAGAAGTGGAGAAACTCTAGCTACTTACCATAGACCCCTGAGAGATCTGATCATGAAGCTCAGAGCCCTTCTAAAGTAGGGTAAGAGATTAGGCTAGATGGAGAAGTCTTCCACAGTATTAAGTGATCCACTTCTCTGAATGTGGGTGACTCAACAGCATGACTCATCAATAGCAGTGATGCACTAATTGCACTGCAGTTGACCTAGCTGTGAGCAGACACTGTTTGCTAGGACAGACTTTCCTGGTTCTGCAATGACTAGCAAATATTGGTGGTCCTCTAGTGCTGGACATAGTATGCAGGAAGCATGGGCTGATGGCAGCAGGAAAACAGAGGCACAACAGCATTTGAAAGGCTGAAGTATTGAGCAAAGTTGTCTGTCGAATGCCTGTAAAAGTAAGCTCTTAAGGGCTGTAGTCATGGATCAGGGCCCCTGTTGTGCTAGGCATTGTACAAACATGTAAGACATGCCATATATAAATTAGAGTACCTTTAACTATTTCTGATGCAAAAATTACAGCTTGTGCCCATTTCAGATTAAATAAATCCTTACAAGTCACTTTGGTCACCTTCCTCATGCAATCTCTTGCTAATGTCCAAGCTAAATGAAAGGAAAATATATTCTGCTCTAGCACTAGTAATCTGCATGGGCCACTTATTCTCCCCCCCTCCTCCCCACTGCCTGCCCTGGGTGATAGGTTGGTGTAGTGCACTTGCTTGAGGACTTCCTGCCATTTTCTAGGGGGGAGGGTGGCTTCTACAGGTGGCAGTAGCCTAACTGCGGAGACTTGATGCATCAGGGTGTGGCTTGTATAACTTGCCCTGACTTATTTCACCTATTCTGTAGAAGGGGCACTGGATGAAACTTGGGCCTAGTGCAAAGGGGTGTAACTCCCACTGACTTCAACAGACACTGCAGCCATTGCAGCAAAGGTCGAGCTTGCTCTTGTTCAAAGACCGATGAAAACCCTGTATGGGAGGGAGAACTGCACCTGCAACTTAATGTACATCCCCTGTCTGAGGGATGGGAGTGTCTTGCAGTCCCAGAGCACACACTGGTTTTGTGCAATTAGGAAGTTGGCAACCCTAAACTTCCTTGCCCTGCCCCCACTCATTCCATCCTCCCTCCTTCTGTCACTTGCTATCCCCCTCCCTCCCTCACTCACTCTCACGAAGCTGGGGCAGGGGGTTGGGGTGTGGGAGGGGGTGAGGGCTCTGGCTTTGAGTACAGGCTGGGGGCAAGGGGTTTGGAGTGCAGGAGCAGGCTTGGGGCTGGGGGCAAGGGGTTAGGGTAACAGTTTAACTGGTGCAACATGCAGTGTGAACACTGCTCTCTGGTGTATGTAGTTTTATTCTGGTTTAGCTAAACCTGTTCCTAATTAACTTGAACTAAATTGAAATGAGCCATTCTTACACCAAGTCAAACTGGTGCTAAAAGCCATGTGGACATTCTGAACTCCTTTGGCTTAAGTAAACACTTGCAGTTATACTGGTGTGGCTTTCTCATCCTATCTGAACAAGCTACTAATAGGAAAAGTGAGCCAGGGGATTATAAGAGGCACAATCAAAAGATAAAACACACTGTATGAAAGATGCTGCTGGTACTCTAGGGAGGTCTTTCTAGAAATACATTCTGACTTCTCTTCCTCCTGAGCTACTTAAGTTTCCATATTGCAGTGAAAGTTTCTCATTCTAGTTCATTCTTAAACATGCAGGCTCTGCTGCTTGAATCTGGCAGTAAAAGGCAGCCTGCATGTCCCAACCATAACAGAGCAGTCCACACCCTTCTCCTGCAACTAGGAACAACTTGGTGCCTAGTCAGCTTCCAGGGCAGAGCTAGCTCAGGCTCTGGGTGTTGCCTCAATCCTCCCCATCTACTCTCTCATTCAAGTTTGTTGCTTTAACCCAGGCTAGCTGGCCCAGCTGCGGGTATATAGGTTAAAGCCTGTGTGCTGCTTTCCCTGAGACTGGTGACCCACTCATTGTAGTGAGGACACAAGTTAAATTACTCAATGACAAGTAAATGTCTTGCTCATAATCTTGCCTGCCCACTCCACCTGCTCAGGACAGAAGTTCTCCTACAACTCACAGCAGCTCAGCATACTGCAGCTCAAGAACTCTGGGATGCACTTAGCAGTCCAGGTGACACACATGGGAGCATGGCACCATGAAGACACTGTAACTAGGGTAGGATTTTGCATTATAGCTGCACAGTCAACAGGCTAATCTGAATACCAGTCACCCCAGTTAATCCTGTAGTGAAGGCATACCACTAAGAAGGGCAGCATTTGAATGACCCTTTTTAAGTTTTGCTCCCTTAATTTAGAAGGTATCTTTCTAACAAAAGCTACATCCACATTTGACCTCTAAAATTCAATAGGAATGAGCTGGGGGTGGGAATAGCAGCCACTGGCCTGTATGTGACTAAGTAGCTCTGGTTGGCCAGAAAGCCATGGAGGATCTGAAGGCAGTGTCTGGATTATGTTTATTTTGCACATGCTGAATTGAGGAATTTAGTTTTTGTTTAAAAGAAAATACTCCCCTTGGAATCCCTCTGCTCACTGTTTTGTGTAAAGCCATGTGGCCCCTGAGATGTATGTAGTGACTTGTCTGCTGGTCTAACAACCTCTGATATTGGTGCATGCTACATAGTGTGCCACAAGTTAATCTACCTTGGACCTAACAGCTCAGCAGCTTAATGTTTAACTTGCTAGTTCTTGGCTCACTGATAATTTCCAGTAGGGAAAGGTAATGCTGATCAGACCTCAGTGTCACGTATAACAGCTGAAATGCAATTCTGAAAATGCAGACAACCAGCTAGAAGGAGTATTTCTATTATAAACAGAGTAGAACTGGATGGCTCATAATGTCAGTCTTAGAAGCCATAGCTCATCAATTCATATCAAACTGGATGATGTAGAAAACATGACACTTTCCTGTCGCACAGCCTCTTCTTTGTAAGACAAGCCAAATCCTACTCTCCTCTCACCATGCAACTGCAAATTACTGGGGTTTCACTAGTATAAATGAAGACAGCCTGATACCTTTTAGGATTAAATCCTGAGTTCACTGGTGGGCTGGCCTGCCTATATTGGAATAGGTCCTAGATCCTCTTTGCTGTCTTAGCAAGACAAAGACCACAAACCCATGCTGTCTTCTCACTGACAGAGTTGGAATAGTTGAGTATACCAATGGCTACATTTAAAAAAAAAAACACACGCTGCTCACAGCCACAAACGTGAAACATGAGATCTTTCTTCAGTGTAAATAAGAACCTCCCCTCAAGGAAAAGGGAACAGTGGCCTTCCAGTAGGCACCATTAAAAGTGGAGATGGGGAGTGAGGAGTTAAATGTTTATCTGCCAGTAAAGGGGAGAGGATCCAACCGTTATGCTGGAATTTCTTTGACTTCCTGTTCCCAAAGCAAACAGACACAAACCGCTTCAGTTTGTTTGTGGGGTTTTTGGTTTGGTTTTTCCTTGTATTTTGTACAGGATAGCAACCTTTGAAAGGGACCTTGTCAGCTCTGGAGCACTACTGATAACAGGTAAAGTTGATGTGACCTAAAGCAGAATGACTAGGGATTCCGTAGGGGGCAGACTTGCTTTCAGAGGCCCAAGTCAAACCTGTTTCCCTGCCCTATAGATTCCTGGCCCCATATACAGACACTTTTTACATCCACATCTTGACAGTGAAGATGCTGGGATTGTCTTCAAGAGCTTTACTGGCTTCAGTACTCAAAACCAGCTAGTGCTAAATCAAGCTCTGGAGCCAAGACTTAGGGCATGTCTACACTTACCTCTGGAGTGATCGATCCAGCAGGGGTCAATTTATTGTGTCTAGTGAAGATGTGATAAATCAACTGCCGAGCACTCTCCCGTTGACTCTGGTACTCCACTGGAGGGAAGTGTAGGTGGAGCCAATAGGGGAGAGTCAGCAGTTGATCTACTGCAGTGAAGACATAGCTGAAGTTGACATACTGAAGTTATGTTTTTTGTAGCTGAAGTTGAGTAACTTACACAGACTTAGCTCGCCATGCAGCACCCCCTCTTCCCCCCCCCAGCATAGACCAGCACTTAAAGGCTTTGATTTTTCCAAAGAGCTCTCAATAATTCTAAAATGGTCTTGTACTCATTAAGTTCTGGAAACTGAGCAGGCTCATACATTTTATTAAGGCCAGCAGGGACATAGGATCATCTAGTCAGACCTGCATAACACAAGCCATAGAATCTCATCGTTAAAGCATCTCTTGAAGAAAGGCATCCAGTCTTGATTCTCCATTGCTTGACAAACTTCAAATCACCACTTCCCTCAGTAGCTTGTTCTAATAGTTACCTTCACTATCCAATTTGTGCCACATACCTGCTGTGAAACAGTGAATGTATGTGCTATCTCTAGACACTTCTCTGTTCAAGTGTTTGTAACCTCTAACTTTTGTGGTGAGCTAAAGAGCAGCTCTGCTTTCCCCAGTAGCCAAAGTAATTAAGGGACACAGGGAGAGCTGTATGACTCCTGCCCCATTCTCCCTCCCAAAAGCAACCACCCATGGAAGCCTTGGCCTTGCCTATATGTAGGAAACTTGTACTCCATTCGTGGTGGATGTTTTTATGTAGCCCAGGAATTTTAACCTGTCCATTGCATTATTTGGATGGTCCTCCTCCAAATGCATCTTGTCTCTCTTGCTCACTTTATAGTAGTTGATAGAGAAGACACTGTCTAGAGGGTCCTTGTTCAAAGTGCAACAGTTGCACATGGGTTGCCTCTGAAATGCTCTTTTCCTTGGTTCTTAGGAAAATCAACTGGATTGCTAATGCAGCTCCCATCAACCTTTTGGCTGGCCTAGGTTTGGGTGTTAGCTGAGTTTGCTCATTTGGAAATGACTACATTTCCTTGCTAATGTCAGTCAGACTTATGGCATTCAAACTCAGTATTGGAGCTCACGTACCATCGAACTTGTGCTACCTTGGAGCAGTCTGGCTAAAGCTACCATAAACTGGTGCAGCAAGACCACACAGTGGCCAAGACTGTCTGATTTGGACGCAAATATCTTCACTATTATAAGTAATGACTGCACCAGACCTTACACAGGCCTCCCTTAACCCCTTTGCAAACCTATTCCCACAGGATGCCTTTGGTTAACGTCTCTGTGCATAACTTTGTGTACCTTCAAACAAGCCTGAAGGTGGCTGACAGTGTTAGATGGCAGAAAAAAATCTGAAATCTCTCTATCCATCTGAGCATCCTGCAGGCCTGTGGCTTTGCGCAGCAGAGGATAGTTAGTCCCACTCAGGATATTAATTCTAACATTGGTCTCTAACAAACTCACACATTTCTCTTAGTGTGATGAAGATAGTCTTCCACTAGTATCCATGTCAAGCTAAAAAGCTTTTCAGATGGCTCTGTCATACAAAGCCAGTCCTTCCAACAGAGTTACTGCCCCCAGCATTTGCAGATGAATTGCATGAAAGAGTGGATTTGTTCAACTATTTTTGTGAGTTAACTGTTCAATCTATTCCCGATAACTCCTTTTTGATTGATGTTCAGTGTGAAAACTGGAAATGGCCAATAGCAAACATTTCCTCCAGCCTGTCTGATAAGCTGGGAATTGATGATCATGTCAGTAATAGACTAGCTAGGTTTTTAGGATACATGTGCCTAAAATGGGACTGCAAAGTGGGAAGCCCCAGTATGCAGCAGAACTATAAGTTGGGAGAAACAAACATATCAACATAGCAGCATTATTCCAGGTAATTAGGCTTGGCATAATATTTTTTTGTAATTGGCAGATATTAAAAATAAGCATTAATACCTTATTAATGTAAACTTTCACAGTTGTAGGAAATTATGGGGGGAGTATCAAATTGAATGACAGATGTTGAGATTCAATGTTTAACTGTAAAATACATTTCAACTTCATGTCAAAAGATCACTAAGATCTCACTCAGACAGCACTTTCCTTTTTTGTCTGCAAATTTTGACTCTCAAAACATTTTTCCTTGGTGCTTGGATGGCAGAATTGACACGTGTTGGCACTTAACGATTAAAAATGTAATCCTTCCCTGCCAATAGACAGTGATGGATCTCTAGAGTTCCAGTACAGTTTACTCTGAAGAGTCTAACTTTAACAGACTACTATAATACTGATCTCCACTAGGGAGTTATAAGAATGGGATACAAATAATCTTTCATCTAACTAAAGGACTTCTACAAAAACTTGACTCCACCATAGGCTGCTACAACCAGTAAAAATCATTAACTGCGCTACCCCACCCCCACAAGCCTCCAGTGAAAGTGAGGATTTTACAGAAGTGTGGGTGGGGTGAGATCACCAACTGTCTACAGAACTCCAGCCACTACTTCTCGCAATTCATTTTAATAGTCAGAAGTCTGTATTCTGGCAGGTATGAAGGACTCTGTAGCTGCAACTTGCAAGTGTCTTTAGCATAATGGTGTGAAACAGAACAGTACTAAGTACTCAGTCTATTTATCCAGACAAGAGACTCTATTTTAAGGTACTCTATTGGGAAAGCAATACTCTGACTCTTAAAGGCACTAGGGTATTTGGGTTTGTGTAAGATTGGCATGCTTTACTCACAAACTAATGCAAGCTGGTGCCATGTGTGTTCAAAACAAGAATATAACCACTTGGAAAGATAGTTACAAGCTATTTGCTACTGATAGTCTCTTCAGTGACAGTGAATCATGACATCTCTCAAAGACAATAGTTTTTACAATGATGTAGTTGCATACTGTATTGATGGCGTTATAGCTGTGGCAATCCCACTACCAAAAACGTGTGTGCATTCAAGATGAATAGCAAAAGATCATTTCAGCAGTATATCGCACACACAAATGGATCAGTGTTATGTTCATAAGCTTCAGTCATATGGTTCATCAAAGACTGTATTAGGCGTTTGGAGCACAGTGGTGCCATGTGAGTTCTGACAGTAACTGTAACTACACCTTGGCTAGAACTCGTGTGTTACAGTCCCCTTCCCCACCACAATTGTGCCCAGCCTGCCTTTGTGGGCTGCAGCTGTAGCTGAATAGCACGCAGTGACTGATGGGGAAGTACTCAAATAGTAACGTTCACGATCCAGTACTACTTCTGTGGCTACCAGAAAGCAGTATCCTGTGCTTCATTCAGTACACAGGTGGCCACGCTGTTAAGTTAGTAACTTACTTTCAGCCTTCAGGTACAGCAGTAACTCCACCTACATTGTGCTACTCTGATTAGTCAGTGGGATTAAAGGCTTCCTGTTTGGGTAAAATCGAACTGCAATTAAAAGGTCATGGAGAAACCTTGACCATGAGGGGTGTGCACTGTCTGAACAGTATAATCCCTTTTCTTGATCAAAAACTGAACTAGTCAATGTCTACAGACAGTCTCTGAATCAACATGCAGATTAAATGTCTAGTTAGACTTTGCTGTGTCTGAAAAGGCTGGCAATTCCTTGAGTAGCATGTCAGTACCGAAACCTGGCTTTTCTATTTGTGCTATTTGTCTTGTGTTCCCAGGATGACCATTGTCTAACCAGACCTACTGAAACACTGTGGTCATACTTGGGGGTAAGAATGTAATAACTGGAATACCCTCGTACATAACTCTCTTGCTCTTGTAATAAACTGTTCCTCATTTAGTTCTGCGCTCAGGTAAACTCTTGGCTGTGCTTTAAGAAGCTTTCATGTTAATTTCATGGTGTTGTAAAAGTTTTTTTAAAAAAGGATCGAAGTCCACTAGTCACCTTTGCCGCAACTGCCTGTATGCACAGATGCAGATCTCTACCTGCATGCTGAGCCTTCAGTAGGAAGGTGACCTTTGAACACCTGTCTGGGCCAAAACTCTCGTCCAATAAATTCAATAGTATCCCCAAGTGGGAAGCCTCAATAAAAAAAAATTGATTTTAATCAACTCTTCCATTGTACTTCAGTACTTTTTCTAAAGAGGTGCATTAAAGCATGTTGACTTACAGCTGCTAGAGCCTTTACACAAGATTTGGCACATCTTGCTAGCTAAGAGGACCAATTAGAATTATATATTTACTTAAGAAATTATAGCTTAACGTTTTCATATTTGTGTACACTTAATATGTTGGAAAATGGTGAATATTGCTTATTCACTAAATCAACTTTTTGCTCAGGATTTGTCAAGTTGCATTAGGATGGTAACTAGAATTTAATTAAACAGCATATACATTGTTTTGTTTAATAAAATAAAACCTTAAGTATGTCTGGTACATAAGTGTTCATCAAAACATGTTTCACATTTACAACGATTTATAATAAGCTTAAGCCTTAACATGTATTAAATTTAGATTTCATTTTCAACAGGTTTATTTAAAAAACACAAACTTACAGAATTGGTTTTTTCAAAATTCTTGTCCATCTTGGAAAGCGTGGTGGGTGATGTAAGGGGGAATCTCATCAAAGAATAAGTAGGTGAGATCTTGCATGGAAAGCATAAATTTACATTCTCAATTAACAGCATTCATGTAAACAAGTCTGCCTTGCCTAGCAAATGTTTTCCCTCTCTTCTGGAAGGCAGCTCAAAAAAAGTCATTGATGTTCCTCCAATTAGTCCATTTCTCTTGGGTTTGAAACAAGCATTCTGCTGCATTTGCAGGGTAACTGTTAGAATCATAGAATATCAGGGTTGGAAGGGACCTCAGGAGGTCATCTAGTCCAACCCCCTGCTCAAAGCAGGACCAATCCCCAATTAAATCATCCCAGCCAGGGCTTTGTCAAGCCTGACCTTAACTTCTAAGGAAGGAGATTCTATTGTACAGCAATCCACCTAGATCAAGAGTAGTGGACTGATAAATCTGGTTGTGATTGTCCAAGAAGAATAGAATCTTCATTCCGGCTGCATATTGAATTTTACTTGCCTCTAGTATGATGGGCTCCTTCATGTAAGCACCTGCAATTGAATAAAACCCAGAACTAAAGAGTGTTTTCAGTGTGACTTGATATGTAATAAATCAGCCCAGAAAGTATGGCCATTCTTATGAACTGAATAGCAACAAATGCTGACTTGTTTTTTGGTGGTGCACTTTTTCTATAGAGTAGTAATGAAATAAAAAAAAAAATCACTCTTGTGCTACTCTGTTCACAAATGTGGTCCTTTTTCTCTTTAAAGCAAACTACAAATGTAAACCTTCCTCCTGAAGACCTGGACTCATCTGGTGATGATGATGATACTTTCTCCGGCTCTGGTTCTGGTGAGTAGATTTGGGTGGGTTGTTTTTTTTTTTTTTGGGGGGGGGGGGGGTTGGTGGCTTTTTTTAAACTGCTCAGTTGTCATAAATTCTTCAAGGTCGTGACTTTTGGTGTACAGCTTGGCAAAGGTATGTCCTGGCTGCTGTTTCCCTAGAGCAAGGTAACTCAATGACTTTCCCTTCAGGAGCAGCTTTGCAGGAGCACCGTGCTCCTGAGAGTCACTTTAGGCTGTTTTACCTCTTAAGCACAAGCAGACGCTTTCTGGAAGCCCACTTCAATTCTCAATTATCTGCTCCTCGTGGGGAATAAACAGGGGATCCCAGAGATGTCTACAAAGATGTCCTACCCGTGTCTGACTTGTAATATTAATGGTGATGTCTGGCTCTTGCAGGCCACTGATGTGAAACCACTGTAGTGGCTCATGCATTCATGGAGCAAGTGAAGGAAACAAAGCAGAGGTGTTAAAGAAGTTATCCCATCTATCTGCCTCAATTATGAGGGAGGGAAGGAGCTGGATGAGAAATTTTACTTAGGCTGCTGAAGCTCTGGACTCCTGGCAGGCCTCCCTAGACTTATCAACTTCCTCTAGTAGTGACTTCCCATGGGCGTGACCATATACCCCATAGCATCAAAGGAGGCCTTCAATGAAATTGGACTCTGGTAGGCATCCCCCATGCTGGGTCACTATTTCTATTGTAGCAGCTCCTAGATTCCCAATGAGGCTCTCCATTATGCTAGACTTGTCCAAATAAGACAGTCCATGTTCCAGAAGACTTACGAGCTAGGTATTAAACAATGGTTAAACTTACTGTACAATGATACAGGTCATAGAAAACTGCTAGGGACCCTAACTGGGTGCAAGTTTCTATACACCACTAATGCCTATTTAATCTGGTCCAGACTTCAGCTCCCCCAAAAGAAATAAAACTTTCTCAAACTGGTCCATTAGGATAAAATGACTGGAGACCACCTTCTAGTGTGAAATGCCAATCCCTTTCCTACAGTAAGATTAATCTCCTCTATTAACTTCTGGTGTCTGGCCACTGTCAAACTTGGCATTCCTGCCTATACCCTTCTTCCTGTTCCCAGCTACCCATTTTTTGGATGGGATATCCTCACTGGTAGGGTTGAGAGTAGGAGAAAGGTGGAAAGCCATGCTGAAGAGTCTTCTGGCTACGAGTATTGGGATCAGTTTAGTGATGGGTAAAATGAGTTGGGTTTTGTCAGACTTGCATGACTCCCTGCCCCACAGGGCAATTCTAAGTTACTAGCTGATCAAAAGTAGTTAACACTAGCAGACTTACAGGTCAGTGTTTTACAAAAAGGAATGTTGTGCCTTGATTGATGGGCTGCTTTCCCTCCTTTCAACAAGTTCTAATGACTAATGGCATACTGACTTGGCAGCACTTGAGTAACCAGCGCATCCAATCTTGGATGGATTTTGGGGGTGACAGGGCACTGAAGCAATCTAATTGCTTTTGGGTCTAATCCAGGCCCTACAGTAAGTTGCCTTTTTAATAATAACGCTAGCAAACCACACAACATACTGAACTGCTTGTACTTGTCTGCTATTGAATCATCTGTACACCAAGTAATGCTTAATATTCTTGTGTAGGTCCCTTGACCAACCATTCTGTGGCTGCCTGGAATATCCCCTTAGAACATGCAAATTCTTCATCAAGGTCAACAGTGTCTACTGGAGCAACTGTTCACCAACCTGCAGTTAATGGCACGGAAAATCCATCTGAAAAAGAGATGGTATCAACATCCCCCACTAGTGATGTGGTGCCAGATGAGGCTGTCTTTTCACTTAAGGATGAAACTCACGAACTGGGCTCAGCTGTAGAGAAACCTACAACAAATGAGGTTGTCATAACAACAAGAAGTCCAACTACTCACAGTCTTACTGTCAGAGTAACCACTACACAAGCGTCAAGCACAGTCCATGTAATTGAACCTAGTATCCATAGCTCTAGTTCATCTGGTGTCTCTGAAGAAACACTTGATCCCAGCTTCACCACTATTAGTGAGGAAGATGCTCACTCTCCAACTACAACAATTCTAACCAGGGGTATATACCCTATAGATGATAGGGAAACTCCATCTCCTGAAGAAAGCTCTGGGGATCAGGTAAGAATTAAGTTTCAATCTCAATGTAGATCTTTCCCATATCCAGTGCTAAAGCTATACAACAGTACTGGAATGTAGTAACTTAGCTTCATATGTGGAGTGGAACTAGTTTCTATTATGATGCATCATAAGCTGTTAACAGCTGGGTGTGGGGAAGATTCTTTTGCCATCAGTTGAAGGGAAATATTAAAAACTACTAATATAATAAAACAAGGTCAGTGTAAAGCTTTCAGTAACTTCATCAGTGAGCTGAAATGTGACTGACTTGCACTATATCTTTCCCACAGGGAGACTTTATCTTTAGTGAAGAACGAATAATACCATCAGAATCTGAACTGGCTGACTCTTCAAGAGATGCTGAAGCTGCTGGAACTTCCCAGGGGTTAATGGACAGGAAAGAAGTTCTAGGAGGTATTTCAGAATACATTGAATGCTATAGAAGGTCCAGTGTAGTCCGCCTAATCTGTGGCTGTCTAATCTGCTATAGGATCCACCCAATACTGCAGAACCTAGGCTTTCTATTTTAAAAATCTCTAGTTATCAGAGCTCAAGATATGTTTGGAAACCTGAAAACACTAAATCAAGGCAGTGCTGCACAATATGCAGATGCCAGATCCTCAAGCTTCTTCTAGTCAATATCTAGATTAATGCATTGCTAATAAAAATGGGCATGTTGCAAATTGAATGGGGGAACAGTGTAAAATCAAACCTGATCTAGCATGTAAAGACTATCCTTGGTAATGTAAATGAAGCTGCTGCAGAGTTTCGATCCCGGTTATTCTGAGGTACATGTTCAAGTGCATGGTGGTACACTGAGGGAGAAGCTGCTACTCCCAAGCAAGGATGGAGTAAAATCTCTTGCAGTACTAGAGCATAGCCTGTTGGCAGGAGTCATGACTTAGGTACAGTGGGCTCCAAGTAATGGGGGAAGGAACATGGATCTTCAAACTTTCATTTTTTGGGAAGGAATTGAAGCCTCTGTAGGGGAGGCTTTCAGAGGACAGCTAGGTGCTCAGTTCCCATTGAAAGCTTAAAAAGCAAAGTACCTAATACCCATTTGTGACTTTTTTGGAAACTCTGGGTCCTATTACATCACTTGATTATGAAATGCCTTTATAGTACTGGTCTCTGCTCCTACTAGCTAACTCTGGAATCAACTTCAGTCAATGTCTCGCTCCTGCATAGTGTCTAATGTGACTTTTGCCTCCCCACAGGTGTCATTGCTGGAGGACTAGTAGGCCTGCTGTTTGCAGTATTCCTAGTGGGATTTATGCTGTACAGAATGAAGAAAAAAGATGAAGGCAGCTATTCATTGGATGAACCAAAACAATCAAATGGAGGATACCAAAAACCACAGAAACAAGAAGAATTCTATGCATAAACACAAGTCTTCAGAACACTTCCCCCTCTTTCTTGAACTCTTCTGTCCCTGCATACAACCTGCTTGTGGTTTTTGTGCATTAAACTCAAGCCGTACAATCATCAGATATAACCCTTGCCACTGGAAACTAACTACAAATTACATCTGGATTCCTGGAACCTAACCAGCTTTGTTGCACAAATATAGATTCCTCTTTTTTTTTTTAAAAAAAAAGTGGAACATGGGACTGCAAGCCACTAAACTTGCTTTGGCTTATCTAAAGACTCCTGGGAGGGAAGGAGATGAGGGAGAGCTGGAATGTATGTATATAATTGACCTTTAGGAGAACAGCAAGAATTAACACGAACAAGGCTTAAATTATCCATACTAAAGATCCTTGTTAAACTCTCATGGCCTCCACTGTGTGTATAGTGTATTAGAAAGTCTCTACTGCATTTGACAAAGACCAACAGCTGGTAGCTCATGGTTCTGGCACTCTTTCTAGTTGCCATGATCATAGCACTTAATAGTGGCCATAAGATGTCAGCTGGAAAAAGGAGTGAAGGGGCAAGGCAAACAAGTATTTGATCACTGGGTTTGGGAATTTTTTAACAGTTGGATGAATGTACTATTAAAATTAACCTAGAATTTAAATAGATTGCATCTGAGCATCATATCCCCACTCTGCTCCTTTGAGGTTAAACCAAGAAATATGACTTTTGGGAACAAACCATATCTAAACCATGCACGTAAGTGCCAAGTCTAGTCTTACTGGCTCAAATATGATAGTCTTTATATGAGAGAGACCTTACTGTGTTCTACACCAGTGTGGTACTCTGATGGGCAATTGGTGCCATATCCTAGCTATCTACCTCTCTGCATTGTCAGTTTGTAGTGGTGACTTTGAACTAGGTCTGCCATGAGTGCCATCATACCTTGTGTACTGTACATGGCCCATAAGGTACAAAAGACAGAGCAAACCAAGCATCTCTGGCTTCTTGTACTGCCAGACCAGGGAGCAGAGAAGCATATTAACTAAACTGATCCTTTCTTGCACCTTAGAATGGCTGTGGTGTTTATAGGCTCACACTAATATCTACTATATAAGTGCCTAGCTCTTTAACTTCTGACATTGGGTCTGAATATTAATGTCTTCAGTTTTAGTGTAGAGTGGGTGTTAGCAATGGATAATTGTCATCTCCACAGCATCACCCAGGTAGCCTATGGTGCCAAGTCATGGGTTGTTTACTGATTAGAATGGGCCTAAGAACAGGAACACTTCCCAAAAGTCTCTTGTTTGGATGAAGTACAGTTTTGTGAACTGGTTTTTCAAATACAATAGTCTTTAATGTAATATATTAAGAGTAGATGCATTCAGTTGTAGCTTGTACAAGATCATTCACTTCATCTTACACAACAAACTTATAAGAACTTTGTTTGAAGGAAATCTTAACTTCAACACAGACCTTGCCTCTGCTTTGCCAGCTAGGGGTTCTTTTGTTAGCCTGTTTCAAATTGATACCTTCACTATGAGCAGAAAAAGTTATAGGGGAAGGAGAGTTTACGATGTAAATATTTATATTGCCGAGCCAGAGGAAGTGATCCAAGAACTCTTGCTGACCAAGGCATGTGTGTTGCATATTCAATTCAGTTTTTTAATAACTTAAATGAATTGTAGAAGGTCCTTCCTGAATTGCTAATTGACTAAACTGGTGCCTTCTCAATAAAACCAAGAAAATACTTGCTTCATTCCATCTCTGAACAAGAGATTGCCTTGATGTAGAATGTAGCTGTATGTTAACATTCTTAAAGACAAAACTGATGTCCATTACTGCCTTTATTTTTACACTGAATTTTTATAAATTAATGCAACAGCCAGATGGTGTTAATTATAACTGTAATTCTTTGCTTTGTATAGGAATGTAGAAATGCTGGTAATAGGCTTTTCTATGAGAATTCTTCTCATAAACCACAGGAAACTATATTTTAAAAAAGGGGTAACTTCAGTTGTACTGCCAACCTTTCTACAGGCCAAGAATAACTCTGTATATTTTGGTAATCTAAATGGATAGCTGGAGTTATTGACATACAGAAAGTTTTTTGTATTTAAGTGGTACAAATTTAATTTTAATGGAATAGACTTCAGTTGGTTATCTGTACACATGCAATAAATGGCGTTTTGGCAAATAACTGGTGGTCTACTGTGTCAGCCTACCTGGGAGCTTTCTTACTTCCCCATTTTCAGAGTGTCACATGTAACCATAATGCAGAACTCCAGGATTACTTTCTTTGAAGCTTGCTCAAGAGCATAAAGCTACACAAATGCAAGCAGCTTCAGCTCTGAAAGAGCATTTGAAGAGTAGGCCCTGGAAGTTTAGCATGTTCTCACTTCATAATAGTAGGGAGAAGCACTTTCTTAACCAGAAACAGTTCAGAGGCAAAGCAGTTTGAGTACTGAGCAGAAGTTGGGAACAGAGCCTCCTGAATCTCTGTCAAAGGCCAACAGCTGCTCAGACAATCAACCTGCTGTCTGAGTCCTTCTCCATACTCAGATTGAGAGTTGTGCTTTTCTCTGTTTCTGGCTTTTTTGGCTGCAGATGTAGCATCAGATATTTTGAGGC
Organism: Natator depressus; assembly: GCF_965152275.1. Classification (NCBI taxonomy): domain Eukaryota; kingdom Metazoa; phylum Chordata; order Testudines; family Cheloniidae; genus Natator; species Natator depressus. Next base: position 24,042,395 of record NC_134236.1, read on the forward strand.
TTCAAATAGGTGGCCATTGCCTCAGTGGGGATTATTAGCACACAGGAACTGGCTTGGCTTTGCAGATGGTGGTAAGACGCACTTGGCTTTAGGAGCAGAGGTAGTTGAACAGGTTTCTACATGAGACTCCACACTGAGCCCTACAAATATGGGGTCTAGGTCTGGTTGGGAATCAGTTTTTCTGCTCCCATGTACTCTTCTACTTGTACTAATCTTAGATTCTTCAGTAGGCATCCCTTCAATAAAAAGGACACACAGTAATGGAAATCTTGTGTACCAGGAATCTCCTACTACCTCGCCTCTCTAATTCTGTGGTCTAAAGTGACTCTTGCAAGCATTGGGAGGGTGAGAGGACTGACCACAGATGTCCCAAATACTAATGGGATACACAGTGAAACTTCTATCCTGCCTGTAAAGTACCTTCCTTCCCTAGCTTTTTGGGTAGGGAATGGATCATGTAGGTGTCACCACACCAGGGACAAGATCTCCTAGAGGGTTTGAACTACATTGCCAAAGGACTAAAATACTTTGATGCTACAATGAACTGTTAGTGACAGGAGGGAGAGGCCCTGTGGATTGAAGACCTACTGTTCCCCTCCTACATAGGGATCAGTCAGTCTCAACTAGTGGGGAATTGGCAGAGTACATAAAGGAGAGGGGGTGAAGTCAACTTTAGACTGAACAAGCAATAGAAACATAATGAGGATACCAGAGCCTATGACCAGATGTGGATTTTTCCATAAATGGAAAGGACTGAATGCCATTTGTGGGTGTGCATAGATCAGATACTTAGGTAGAAAGTAAGAATCTGCTTTTGTGTGCAATTTGGCAAGTGATAAGGGATTGCTCATTTTTCTCTTCTCCGCCCCCCAGAAAAAAAACTCCACTGGTCATTGCTACTTGTACCCATATCAAAACTAACCTGGAGTAGGTCATTGCCTTTGTCAGATTCAAGGGGGGCTGTTACCCCCCTGGGCTACTCAGTCTAATGGGAATCGGCTGTGCATATGTATGGCTCTCCACAGGAGGGCTGTCAGGGAAGGATTTCCCTGCAACCAGGCTTTAGATTCCTTGCCTGTGTAGAATGTGCGCGTTAATCAGCCAAGACCATTTAGAAGAAGAGTTTGGGCCATTGAACTGTCTCTAGATTAGACTGACCAAGTAGGTGAGAAATGTCCTCTTGGACCAATTTCTGTTGGTGAGAGAGTAGCTTTCAAGCTTGCACAGAGCTGCTTCAGGTCTGGCAAATTAACTCAGGCTACATCTACACTACAGACCTTAGAGCAGCACCACTGCCCTGCTCTAAGATCTCTTGTGCAACCGCTCGATGTCGACGGGAGAGCATCTCCAGCCAGCATAGTTATGTCCACACTGGCCCTTTGGTGGTGTAACTTACAGCACTTGGGGTGGCTTATTGTCACCCCTGAGTGACATCCATTATACCGCAGTAAGCGGTAGTGTGTACATAGCTTAAAAATCATGGACTGAGTAGACACTGGATTATGGCTTATTACAACAATCTGTAACCCACTAACCAGCCCTACAGTTGTTTTCCCCCTCACCCCACTTCCTTTCCTCTCTGACTAGAGAGGTGTTAATGGGCTGCTTCGCCTGGAATGATCCCTTGAAATGTCTGTCTAATTATGCGAAGCAATCTGTTCCACCTTGTATTTAACTGTGACACAACTATGTCTATAGCAGTTTTTTCTCTGATCGGGGTGTGAAAATAACCCGCAACTGACCCAATTTTCACTGATCTAAGCACCGGTGTGGACGGGACTATGTCAGTGGGAGATGCCCACCGCCACTCGTTGGGGGTGGTTTAACTATGCCAACAAGAGAGCTCTTCCCCATTGTCTTAGAGCGGCTACACAGGAGCCCTTCTAGCAGCACAGCTGCAGCAATATGGCTGCGCTGCTGTAAGGTCTGTAGCGTGGACCTTGCTTTAGGGTCTAGTAAAACTACGAATTTAAGCTCCTAGGCTCATCTTCTGAAAGGGGTATGGAGGTGTCCCTTGAGGATGAGGACTGATGGTGATTGCTTTGTGAAAAGTGTTTGCCCACACATTTCTTTTATCATGAGCTCATTCAAGAGCATAGTGATTATCTGGCTTCACCCACATAGTTGCTATATGAATAGAGACACTGTATTTATGGCTTATCACAACAATCTGCAATCCATTTAAAAAGCTCAGTTGCTTTCCCTTCATCCCCCTTCCTTTCTTACCTACGGCTGGAGAGGCACTAATGGGCCACTTCACCTTGAATGTTCCCTTGTAAAGTGTTAACTACTTATGCTAAACCATCCGTTCCACCTTGTATTTAGCAATAACTTTGAGTTAGGCCATGTCTACGCTACCACTTATGTTGGCAAAACTTATGTCACTCAGGAAGGTGGGGGGTTTTGGGGGGGGGGGGAGGTTACACTCCTGAGCAACCTACGTTTCACTGGCATAAATCACTGCAGTAATGTCAATGAGGCATCGTAAATCTATGATGGAGCTTGCAAGCCTATTGCTGATGTCTGTCGTGTCTTAGCCAGAACCACTAGGCTTACATCCTAAAGGCTTAGCACAAAGTGATACACTCCAGGTAACCAGGCAGCCCATGCCTGTCTTTAAGGCTGAGGAGGAGGTGGTGTAATCCCATTTTGAGGTTGTGCTCAAGTTTCTTATTCGCTTTCTTGGGGTGCATCCATCTCAACAAATGGCATCATATTGCCAATGGGGATTGTTAGAGAATAGGTTATAGTATCTCTCTCTGAGATTTGAGTTTGGGTTACATGCCTTATTAAATCAAAGGTTTATTATTGGTCTCCACCTACTCTTCTTCTCTCCCCCCACCCCAAATCCTCAGCATTCTAACTATGTATTGTAGATGTTCTGGCATAGAGAAACCCTGATCCTTTTCTTCATCTTTATATTCGTTATGCCTCATGCAGTAATAGCTCCCTGGCTTCCTACTTCCTCAACATTGGGGTGAACAACACATTGGTCCTGGCTAACAACTCAGAGTCATGGGATGCAGCAGGAAGAGAATCCTTGACCTTATGTCCAGGCCTTGGTGAGGGGAAAAAATGGTGATGGGGGGTGGAAATACAAAAAAGAGGGGGGAGGAGAGTAAATGATAGTGAGGAAGCAGCAAAGAAATCTGAACCTGGAACTATGATTGGAGTAAAGAATACAAGGGGAGCTGTCTATGGGGGATACTTACATTTGCAAAGAACCTAGTCCTAGAGAATAATTAGAAAAGTCTTCCCTTTTCATTCCAAAACATTTTTCCTTAGTTTTTTATCTTTCTTGTTCTATCTAGTAATAGGACAGAAAGCCCTTGACCTTCTGGACTATGTCACTGTCATCTAGGAAGCAAATTCTCTTGCTGTCTAGTACAGTAAGACCCGCTGGACCACATTTCTAGGTAAAGGCTTCTGGGATATCCTATTTGTAGAGACCAAACCAGATTAGCCACTAACAGTACTGCCACCATTGGAAGGCAAAAGAAATCATCACCAAGCCATTATGCCCAGCCCCAGGTAGCTCATGGCATTAAAGGAGGAAAGATTTCTACTATATTCATTACAAGTAGGCATCACCCTATAACAGTCACAATAAGATGACAACGCTGATTCAGTGCTGAATTTTCTGTAATGAATATTAAACTTTATTTTCATATTGCATTGTCCACTTGACACCATCCTATCTCTACTATTACTTATACAGGGTTGTAGATGTACATGGAGCTTTACAGCATGAACACAGCTCCTGGACCAGAAGATCTTATCCTAAATTAGAATAGGCGATAATCTCACAACAGGGAGGGCATGGTGTAAGTACAGTGCCTAGCACAATGGTGAGCTGGTCCACAACTGGGACTCCTAGGTACTATGATCATACACAATAATAATAGACAGTGACTTGGAGGAGGAGACCTTTTGGTGGATGCCAAAGAGAGTGGGATTAGGAAATGCTTTCCTCCCTTGTGAACAGGTGCCCAGTGCCAACGGGTTGCTCTCACTTTCACATACTGATTTGTTCTAGTCTGTTTTCCCACTCTACTTCCTCTAACTTTTTAGCATAGGCACAGCAGATGTGCCGTTGCTGGGAGCCATGCTTCAGGAGTCGGTAATCCAGCAACTTGGGTCTTTGTTTGTCTATGCATATTGTGTAGTGGTAAGAGGGGAAGACTATGCATTTAAAAATATACACCCTCATTATATACCCTGTTCAATGTGTGAATGCTACAGCGTGCACCTGTCAGATGGCCACTTGCTTTGTAAGGCTGCATGGTGCAAGATGTGATTTGCACAATGTTTATTGCTCAGATGCAAATGGCCATGATAAGGAGGCACCTGGCACATGTGGAACAGGTGGGTTTGGTCTTTGAAGGAACAGAAGGAAATTTACCTGCAAGGCAAGAGGTCTGGTACAGGAAATGGGAGAGAAGAAGCCACCTATAGAGATCGGAAACAACAGGGTCCGTTCCTGCATACATTACAGGTGCTTCCAGCATTCCAATTTCTTACAAGGCCCACAGAGACTCCTATCACTGAGCAATTTTTTTTTAAGACCTAAGGAAATTCCCATGCAAAAAAATTAAACTGGAATTAAGGTTAATGTAATTTCAGCCAAGAAAATCCTCAAGAGAATGTTACAATTTTCTCATAATAACCACAAACAATAGAAAACCCAGACATTCCAATTTAAGGTTGCACTTTACTTTCTGTCCTCTATTTGGTAAAAAACCAGGTGATGCAGTCATATGAGATGATACTACTCCAGAAGACTGGAAGAAAGCTAACATTGTGCCAATATGTAAAAAGGGCAAACGGGATGATGTGGGTAATTATAGATCTGTCAGTCTAACATTGATCCCAGGTAAGATAATGGAATGGGACTCGAATAATAAAGAATTAAAGAGCGTAATATAATTAGTGCCAAACAACATGGGTTTATGAAAAATAGATCCTGTCAGACTACCTGATAACTTTTCCGATGAGATTACAAGTTTGGCTGATAAAGGTAATAGTGTTGATGTCATATACTTAGCCTTCTGCAAGGTATTTGACTTGGTACCACATGACATTTTGATTAACAGACTAGACTGATATAAAATGAACATGACACACCATTAAATAAAATAAAACCTGGCTGCTTGGTCTCAATATGTAATTGTAAATGGGAAAACATCATCAAACGGTTCTTGGCCCTATACTATTTAACATTTTTATTAATGTTCCGGAAGAAAACATAAAATCATTGCGGATAAAGGATGCTACAAAAATTGGGGGAGTGGTAAATAATGAAGAGACTAGGTCACTGGTACAGAGTGATTTGGATTGCTTGGTAAGATGGGTGCAAGCAAACAATATGCATTTTGATATGGCTAAATGTACATCTAGGAACAAAACCTGTAGGATGGGGGATTCTATCCTGGGAAGCAGTGTCTCTGAAAAAGATTTGGAGGTTGTGGTGGATATTCAGCTGGACATGAGCTCCCAGTGTGATGCTGCAGCCAGAAGGATTAAGACAATTCCTGGATGCATAAAGAGAGGAATCTTCAAATAGGAGTAGAGAGGGTATTCTACCTCTGTGCTGGTACTGGTGTGACTGCTGCTAGAATAGTGTGTCCAGTTCTGGTGTCCATGATTCAAGAAGGATGTTGCTAAATTGGAGAGGGTACAGAGAAGAGCCATAAGAATGATTAAAGGATTAGAAAACATGCCTTATAGAATCAAAGAGCTCAGTCTATCTCGCTTAACCAAGAGCAGGTTAAAGAGTGACTTGATTACGGCCTATAAATACCTACCTGCGGAACAAATATTTAATAACGGGCTCTTCAATCTAGCAGAGAAAGCTGTAACACAATCCAATGGCTGGAAGTTGAAGGTAGGCAAATTCAGACGGGAAATAAGGTGTAAATTTTTAAAAGTGAGCTTAATTATCCATTGGAACAATTTACCATGGATTGTGGTGGATTCTCCATAACTGACAATTTTTAAACCAAGATGGGATGATTTTCTAAGAGATATGCTCTGGGAATGATTTTGGGGACGTTCTATGCCCTATATTATTCAGGAGTTCAGACTAGAGGACCACAGTGATCCCTTCTGGCCTTGGAATCTATGAATCTATTAAAATAAAAGTATTTTAAAAGTGTGCAAATACATAGTTAGGGTCACCCACTCAACCATACCTATATGCCCCCTCACTAAAGGATTTGAGCATTGGAAAAGCCACCATGAGGACAGTAGGAAGTCTGAGACAACCTTATCCATCCATCATACATTCATTTCATGAGTGATCAAACGCCAATTGTACTTGAGTCTTAATCATCTTATCTGCTGGATAAAGTTTCCTTAGAGTTTCTGATTGTCCTCAGGACAGCACTGCAGAGGGCAGAAATAAAGTGACCTGGGTGACTTTAACTGCCCTTTTTCAGACTTTTGAACATGTGGTGTGGTTTATTATTATTATTAATTTTTATTGTTTGTTATTTATTTATTACACTGGATGAAAAGTTAATTTGCATACAGCTTATGGAGACTTCAGTAGGGACTGCTCTTACTGCTGAAATATTACAGTTAATATTTGATGGCTGCTGCCTACAATCAGAAGCCTTTGACCTGTTTACTGTTCTTGTCAGGTGATTTGTCTTAGTTATTTTAAAATATGAATTGGTCTATTTGCAGCAGTTTGCATATTCACAGTGGGACAGTGCACAAACTTTCAGAGGGTTTTTTAAAAGCATTGTTGTTAATCTTTTTCTGCATTTGTACTTTAAAACAAACCCCTGCTAATGAAGTTAAGTTCCATTCTGTATCACAGCTCTAAGGAGTGGTTGTGTGGTTACTCCACAGTAAGCATTAGTCACACATTAACCACAACTGTAAAAAGATGTCTATGGGAAAATCTTATAGCACCCACAGACTTTGATTCTGCAGCTTGTTACCTGAAGAGGCGGCTTTCCACATAAATTGCACAATGTTTTGGAAAAATAATCTGCCTGACCTGTTTACCTTGTTATCTTGCTGCATTATGGTTTTTCCTTTGGTGATCATTTGTTTCCAGATATATGGCACATATTGTATCTATGTTTTATAGGCAGTGCTGATTCAGCCCAGGTTTCCGAACATGCAGATGCCAGGGATATCCATTTTTCTTTGCTATCTGAGGTGGAGCAGGAGGTATTAGGTGATGACTTAGAGCTCTGTAGTGATAATAACTTGAAGCCCCTGAGGAATTAGGACATCCGCCCTCTTTATCAAGTTTCTGGTTAAAACATAAAGCAAGTTCCCATACTTCTTATTTAATAGGAAACCTCTATCCATTCTCCCCCTAATTCCCTCTACAAACACCCACACCACTTCCATATAATCCTCCATCTAGGTATTACCTTTGCTCACATTTCAGAGCATAGGCCGGAGCACCCACAGAAAAAAAAAAGTGGGTGCTCAGCACACACCAGACACAACTGTTTGGTGGCTCGGGGAAGGGCTTGGGGGAGGGTGGAGAGCAGAGACCGGCAGGTGGGGGCCTCAGGGAGGGGGTGGATTGGGGGTGGGAAGAAGCAGAGTGAGGACGGGGCTTCAGGGGAGAGAGCGGGGTGAGGGGCGGGAAGAGGCAAAGTGAGGGCGGGGCCTTGGGGGAAGGGGTGGAGTGGGGGTGGGGCACCCCTGGGGAAAACTAGAAGTAGGCGCCTATGTTTCAAAGTTCTATTCTCCCCCCCACCCCTGGACCTCCTAGAAGCTGGCAGAGCACAAGACTTTGGAGCACAAAGGGGAAGAAGGCTGGGCATTGAATCAGGGGCCTTTCAACTGGGGACCCCAAATCCACTATTAAATGCTTCTGAAGAAGAGTGAATTATTTTTAAAATGGAGTGATTTTGGTGCAGTGGGGGAAGGGCAGTAGAACAGAGAAAATACAGAAATGAGAAAGTTTTTTCAAAGTTGCCTTGGGGAAAGACAGAAACCCAGCAATCATGAAGTGTGTGTAATTAACACATACTGTTGCCTTCTCAAGAGAAAATTATATCTGTAGAGGTTGCTCAGACTTTTGAATGTATTGGTCTGTTTCAGGCCCATGTCACATGATGTCTTGCAACACACAGTCGACAAAGCTCCTTTCATATAAACAAGAACAAGATTCTCTTAGAAACAATTTTTTGTACATGAAGGACAAATCTAAGCCTTTGGAATAAGGATGTGCATCACATCTCCCCTTGACTTCATGGGGAGTCATGCCCACTCACCACAGGACTGAATGTTGATATACAGCCAACCTTCCCCAGTGTTCAGATTCAGGGATTCATTTCCTCCTGCTCTAGGAGCAATCACTGATTTCCTGGTCTAGGTCTGGATCCAAACTTCACATTTTGGGGGCGATTTGGGTCTGGGGTTTTGTGTCATTTGAGAGTCAAACTGAATTGGATTAGTACAGAGATTCTCAATCTGGGAGTGTGTGTACAGCACACAAAGGGTCATGACTACCCTGCCCATCCCCTGTTGCTAAATAGGGGAAGATCCCAACGAGGCAGGACTGGACAGGACAAGGAGGGGCTGGTGTCAGGAAGGAAGATCCTCTAATGTACTCAGTTTGAAAAAGGCCAAGAACCAATGCATTAGGCAGGGATGGCCTCAGATACATATTAAGTGTGAGACCATGCATTTTTTTGTGGGGGCTTAGGATGGGCCATGTTCTGTTGCTCATTTGCTCTCTCACCATGCACCACAACCTTCACAGAGTTTTGTTGACAAAAGTGATGTCACCACTCAAAATCACTAGTTCCCTCTGTTGGCAGAGCACGTCCACAGTTGGGGCACTATCATCGACAGTGTGAGCAATGCACTGTGGGTACCTATCCCAGAGGCCAGCTCGACACCTTTTGTCGCTAGGTCTTGTGGGAAGGCAGAGCGGATCATGGCACATCTTGGGACTGAGCTCAATGTCCCATGATGCATTGTTTTCTATCCCAACATTCCATGGGCTTCCAGCTTTCTTTCGCAGCATTTTTCAATGGCCCTTTTTTGCTGTGCACTCCAGCATCGTTGTGAAAAGGGATGGATCCCTCACTGCTCTCCTATGTTCTGATAACTGTCATGAAGACATCTCGGATGGCAGTGCAGTTAATCACAAAATTCCTAACTGAAGAAGACCCCCCCAGTTGCCTGACATGCTATGTAATATGGATAGGAACAACTTTAATTTGCTTTTGGCATTCACAGAACAGCTGCAGACAGGGGACCCTCACTTTTGAGCTCGAAAACAAGCACTGAATGGTGGGATTGTATCATCATGCAGGTGTGGGATGATGAGAAGTGGCTACAGAACTTTCGGATGTGAAAAGCCACCTTCCTGGAATTGTGCACAGAGCTCACCCCAGCACTATGGCATAAGGACACCAGAATGCGAGCTGCCCTATCGGCAGAGAAACTACTGGTCGATTGCGAATCAATTTGGAGTCAGGAAGTTGATCGTTGGGGCTGCATTAATGGAAGTGTGAGGGCAATTAATCACATTCTGCTACAAAGGACTGTGACTCTGGGAAATGTGCGTGAAATAGTGGACAGCTTTGCAGAAATGAGTTTCCCTAACTGGGGAGGGGCGATAGATGGCACACATATTCCAATTTTGGCACCAGACCACCTTGCGACAGAGTACTTCAATAGGAAGGGGTACTTCTCCATTATGTTGCAGTGCTTGTGGATCACCGTGGGCATTTCACTGACATCAATGCGGGGTGGTCCAGGAAGTTCCATGACGCATGCATGTTCAGGAACACTGGCTTGTACAGAAAGCTACAAACAGGAACTTTCTTTCCAGACCAGAGATTACACTGGAGGATGTTGAAATGCCCATAGTAATCCTGGGAGACCCGGCGTATCCCTTACAGCCATGGCTCATGAAACCTTACATGGGAAACCTGGACAGCAGTAAGGCACGGGTCAATAACAGGTTGAGTAGGTGAAGATGACTGTGGAATGTGCCTTTGGCAGATTAAAGGTGCGCTTGCGATGCCTTTATGGCAGGTTAGACCTCAATGAGGATAATATTCCCATGGTCATAGCTGTGTGTTGTACATTGCATAATCTTTGTGAAGCTAAGGGTGAAAGGTTTGCTCAGGGGTGGAATGTTGAGGCAGACCACTTGGCTGCTGATTTTGAGCAGCCAGATACCAGGGCTATCAGAGGGGCCTAGAGGGGGGCAATTCAAATCAGGGAGGTTTTGAGGCAACACTTTGAAAATGAGAACCAGTAATGTATATCTCAGAGACTGGTGCTGCAATGTTAAATTACATGTAGTTTTCCTAGGAAGCAATGGTGAAATCTGGGGCCTTACGCTTCAGTGAGCAAATGCTTAAACTGCCTGTGTAAGTATTGGTAGTGCCTGCTATCTCAGTTTGTCAGAAACAAATAAAGATGAGTTACCATTCAAAAACTTTGCTTTTATTGCATGAGAACCAACACACACACATACACAAAGACGCTTGGTGGGAAAGGAGGTGCCAGGGAAGGGCAGACTTTCAGAGCTGTGTGTAGGTCCAGCTATCATTTTGAAACTTGTCTGAGGGGGTTGGAGTGAAGAGGAAACCGAGAAGTCCCAGAAAGCGGAAACTGTGTGGGTGGAATTTCGGGGAGTGGGCATGGAAAACAGTTCTGAATGCGCTGCAGGGGAGGGCAGGCACACATCTGCTCAGTCTGCAGCATTATTAAGGACTTCAGCATCTGCGTTTGCTCCTCCATGACTTTAATCATCCGCTCAGTAGCGTCCTTACCAAACTCCTAATTTTCTTTTCTGTGCTGCCTTTTGGCTTCCTTCCATTCTGTGCATTCCATTTTCTCTGCATTGGAGCACTGCAGGACCTCCCGGAACACGTCTTCTTTGCTCCGTCTTGGGTGCTTTCTGATCTGGCGGAGACGCTCGGCTGATGTGTGTGGGATGTACCTCAAGGCCACATCTGCCGAAGCACAAGGAACAATGCACAGAAGCATGATTGTTAAGTTCACGCACAACACTGAAACATTTCATTAAGATACACCTCTGGTAACATACCAATAACTTTCTCACTGACCCTTGGCAAGCACACAGCTTGCCAAACACCCAAAGTATGGTGAGTGCTGGTGGTGGGGGAGCGCTCTACATGGGGAAAAGAGCACTCTGCAAGGGTTGCATTGCAGCCAACTAGGGAATAAATTCTAAAATTCTCCCACACTGTAGCAAATATCTCACTTCTGTGGGTAAGCAGGGAAGCAAGGGCACATCTATTACACGGCTGTGGCTGCCACCCTGGTCCCTATGCTACTCGCCTGTGTGCCGCTGTGGTCCCTGCACAAGTGATTGCCAAATGGTGTGGGAAAGTTTCCTACAATGAGGAAAGGAACAAAGCAGATCTGTCAAGGAACCTTTGGCAGAGGATTGGCGAGTACCTCCCAGAAACTTTCCTAGAAATCTCTCTGGAGGATTCCCGTGAGATCTCAGCATGTATCAACGCCCTGTTCTGCTGTACTGATTAGTTACACAAGGAAATGTCCAGGACACAGAAACACAGCCAGCCTTGTACATTTTTACTCCCTGAACCCACCTCAGCACTATACAAACCACAGCCACTTATGAGGTGTCTCCTTTCCTGCTTCTTGCTCGCCTGAGAGCAACTGCGGAGACTGGCCAGACACCCCCAGAGTGGTGAACAGTTCCTGGCTGCCTGCCCCACCAGGCGACCCATCGGGAGCTCCACATCGTCGTCTAACTCCACCTCTTCAGCAATGACTTCATTCTCCAGGTTAGGTCCTCTTTCTGCCACCTCCAGGCCCGCTGAAGTATCCGCCACGGGTCTCTTGGTGATGGAGGTGGGGTCCACTGAGGATAGCGTCCAGCTCCTTATAGAACCAGCAGGTCTTAGGTGCAGCACCGGAGCGATGGTTCGCCTCCCTCACCTTATGGTACACCTGCCTCAGCTCCTTTATCTTCGATCTGCACTACTGTGTGTCCCAATCATAGCCCTTTTCTCACAAGCCTCAAGAAATCTGCCCATAGGTATCAAAATCCGTACAGCTCAAGCACAGCTGGGACTGCACAGCCTCCTCTCCCCATATACTGAGCAGATCCAGCAGCTCTGTAGTGGTTCAAGCAGGTGAGCGTTTGCTGCAATAAGCCACCATGGTCACCTGGAAAGATGCAATGAGACCTCTCCACGTCAAGCCAACAGGAAATGGAATTTCAAAAATTCCCAGGGCTTCCAAGTGGGAGGGGTGGATGGTTATTTACCTGGCTGCAGGGCAGTGGAGTTCAAATTGCTGACCAGAGCGGTCAGGATGGGCATTGTGGGACACCTCCAGGAGGCCAATTAAAACAACAAAATCAGGAGTGGGAGCTACATTGGCACTTTTTCAACAACAATTTCGTGCAAAAAGCCTTATGTCTGTCTTCGGGGTGGTTTTATGTTGTCACCAAAACGGGGAATTTTTGCCACCAAACATTGCATTGCAGTGTGTACGCATTCACTGTTTTATTGACAAAAGCTGCCTTTTGTCGACAAAACTCTGTAGTGTAGACAAGGCCTAAGAGTGCAGGAGCCAATCCTTCATGTGCACTTCTGATATTATTAGGCATTCTTGTGGAAAAGCATTTTCTTTTTGTGTTAAACAACAGAAGTGTGTTGAAATAACATTAAGGTCTGCCTGGCATAAAGCTAGTCAAGCAGGGGAACTGAGAGGTAAAGCTGTAACTGTGTTCTTGACTCATCTTGCTGCCGCCATTGGGGTCTTAGAGAGAATTTGCATGTTATGCAGTATGAGTTGCCGTACAACCCGGGAAGGTGGAATTCCAGTCTCAACTACTTGTGGGGTATAGGATGGAGCTGCTCATGGGGCATTATAAAAAAAGCGAACCCACACATCCGGTAGTGAACTCTGAGTAGGTTTAAGGCCTGTCCTCACATGCCAAGCCCTGTGTTAGTAGAATACTTTTAAAACAGTTAAAAATCAGTTCAAGATAATGCAGACCAAATGCAGGCAATATGAATAAGACTCTAGGGGACACCCTTTCTTGCCCCTTACCCATAACTATTTTACATTTGGGGACAATGTATACCTTCAGATCAGCGGCACTGCTATGGGTACCTGCATGGCCCCACAGTATGCCAACATTTTTATGGCTGATTTAGAACAACGCTTCCTCAGCTCTCGTCCCCTAACGCCCCTACTCTACTTGCGCTATATTGATGACATCTTCATCATCTGGACCCATGGAAAAGAAGCCCTTGAGGAATTCCACCATGATTTCAACAATTTCCATCCCACCATCAACCTCAGCCTGGTCCAGTCCACATAAGAGATCCACTTCCTGGACACTACAGTGCTAATAAACAATGGTCACATAAACACCACCCTATACCGGAAACCTACTGACCGCTATTCCTACCTACATGCCTCCAGCTTTCACCCTGACCACACCACACGATCCATCGTCTACAGCCAAGCTCTGCGATACAACCGCATTTGCTCCAACCCCTCAGACAGAGACAAACACCTACAAGATCTCTATCAAGCATTCTTACAACTACAATACCCACCTGCGGAAGTGAAGAAACAGATTGATAGAGCCAGAAGAGTTCCCAGAAGTCACCTGCTACAGGACAGGCCTAACAAAGAAAATAACAGAACGCCACTAGCCGTCACCTTCAGCCCCCAACTAAAACCCCTCCAACGCATTATTAAGGATCTACAACCTATCCTGAAGGATGACCCATCACTCTCACAAATCTTGGGAGACAGGCCAGTCCTTGCCTACAGACAGCCCCCCAACCGGAAGCAAATACTCACCAACAACCACATACCACACAACAGAACCACTAACCCAGGAACCTATCCTTGCAACAAAACCCGTTGCCAACTGTGCCCACATATCTATTCAGGGGACACCATCACAGGGCCTAATAACATCAGCCACACTATCAGAGGCTCGTTCACCTGCACATCCACCAATGCGATATATGCCATCATGTGCCAGCAATGCCCCTCTGCCATGTACATTGGTCAAACTGGACAGTCTCTACGTAAAAGAATAAATGGACACAAATCAGATGTCAAGAATTATAACATTCATAAACCAGTCGGAGAACACTTCAATCTCTCTGGTCACGCAATCACAGACATGAAGGTCGCTATCTTACAACAAAAAAACTTCAAATCCAGACTCCAGCGAGAAACTGCTGAATTGGAATTCATTTGCAAATTGGATACTATTAATTTAGGCTTAAATAGAGACTGGGAGTGGCTAAGTCATTATGCAAGGTAGCCTATTTCCCCTTGTTTTTTCCTACACCCTCCCCTGCCCCCCCCAGACATTCTGGTTAAACTTGGATTTATGCTGGAAATGGCCCACCTTGATTGTCATGCACATTGTGGGGAGAGTGGTCAGTTTGGATGAGCTATTGCCAGCAGGAGAGTGAGTTTGTGTATGTGGGGGTGGGGGGGTGAGAAAACCTGGATTTGTGCTGGAAATGGCCCACCTTGATTATCATGCACATTGTAGGGAGAGTGGTCACTTTGGATAAGCTATTACCAGCAGGAGAGTGAGTTTGTGTGTGTGTGGTTTTTTTTTGGGGGGGGGGGGGGGTTGAGAAAACCTGTATTTGTGCTGGAAATGGCCCACCTTGATTTTCATGCACGTTGTAAGGAGAGTGGTCACTTTGGATAGGCTATTACTAGCAGGAGAGTGAGTTTGTGTGTGTGGTTTTTGGAGGGGGGTGAGGGGGTGAGAGAACCTGGATTTGTGCTGGAAATGGCCCACCTTGATTATCATACACATTGTGAAGAGAGTGGTCACTTTGGATGGGCTATTACCAGCAGGAGAGTGAATTTGTGTGTGGGGGGGGGCGGATGGTGAGAAAACCTGGATTTGTGCTGGAAATGGCCCAACTTGATGATCACTTTAGATAAGCTATTACCAGCAGGAGAGTGGGGTGGGAGGAGGTATTGTTTCATGGTCTCTGTGTATATAATGTCTTCTGCAGTTTCCACAGTATGCATCCGATGAAGTGAGCTGTAGCTCACGAAAGCTCATGCTCAAATAAATTGGTTAGTCTCTAAGGTGCCACAAGTACTCCTTTTCTTTTTGCGAATACAGACTAACACGGCTGTTACTCTGAAACCTGTGAGGGGAATGCAAGCCTCTGTGCTCTGGATCCCGAGGTCTTTCAACCTTCTGGCGCCTGACTGGAGTCCAGGCATTGCTCCAATACTGGGGTCCCAAGGTACATGTTCAGAGCACAGACCTTCTATCTGGCATCCCTCTCCAAGTATTGGAACCCACTGTCCAGCTGCCTAGCCCCTCAGGGAGCAAACTGGACCCTTGGCCTTCAGAGTCCCTAGTACTGGAACACGCCCTGCTCTCAGAACTCCACCCCAAAGATGTGAAGATTCTGGTTTACATTTTAACTGCCTCTGAGGCACGCAGTGGTTGTGAAGCAGTCCACACAAACAGCCCTCCTCCCCCTTTGTACAGGATCTTTATGGTCTTTATATTTAATCATGTAAACACAGACGAGAACAGCTCATAACAAACGTTCAAACACAGTGTCCCTCACTCAGTGTTGCCAACCCCAAATGTTCAAAAATCATGTGTCAGGCTCACCAGAAATCATGAGATTGGCTTTAAAATCATGAGATTATGTAAAAAAAATAGATTTGGTGTTCTTTTTATTTGCCTTTTGAGCCTTGAGGGTGCGCAGCACTGGGGTCACATTTTGGCACTTTCTCCACAGCCATAAGGGCTAGAAACTTACCTTTTCTTTAAGAATGAAGGTTGAAATCATCACATGTCCACTCGACTCCAGGAGCTGGGGCTTTAAGGAAAACAGTAATTATCATGAGACCAGTGACAAAACCATGAGCGTTGGCGACACCCCTTTGGAGCCTTTGCGGGGGTCATCGGTGTTCCATCAGTCAGCCAGGCATTCCTCCACCCCACTGCCTACCCTGCCCTTGCAGTAGCCTCCCTCATTTTAATTGGGTGCTAAATGGCTTTCTCCCCATTTAACTCTCCCTCTCCCCGCCGCCCCATGAGTCAATTTAGAGACTCCTGCTGCAATCACCTGCTTCTATTACTTTCCAGACCCCCTCCCTTCAGACAGCTCTCCCAGCTAGAGCAAACCTATTGTCCCAGGTAGTGTTTTACTTTGAATGGACAAACAATCACTCACCACTGTCTCTGGCCTGGCAGAGACGAGATACATCCCTGGAAACTTATGGGTAGGGTGACCATGCATCTCATTTTGGCCGGGACTGTCCCTTTTTTAAGCCCTGGCCCAGCCCTCCCAACTTTTTTTGGCAAAACAGGGCATTTGTCCCATTTGCTCTTGCAAACTGATCATCAGTTGGCAAAAGAAATTGGACAAATGCCCAGTTTTGCCAAAAAAGTGCGGTGCGACCCTTAGTGGTGGGTGGAGGAACGTGTGGGGGGAGGGGAGGCAAGTGCCAATGCCAGCCCTGTATGGGAGGGAGGGCTCTGGAGAGAGGTTTGGGCTGGGCCAGCCCCGCACAAGCGGGTAGCAGGAGGTCTTGGGGTGGCCCCACGTACAGGGGATCGAAGGGGGCCTCAGGCTAGCCCCGTGCAGGTGGGTGGCAGGGGAGGGTCTCTGTCTGGTCCTGTGTCTCTGGGGAAAACATGGGATCCTCAGGTCGGCCCTGTGAGGTATTCCATTTTCCCTTTGGGAAAATACGGTCACCCTACTCATGGGGGGATTCATGTTCATGTAGGCTTTCCATGACAGTGTTTTCATGAAACAATTTCATTAAATCATCCACAATTCAGAAGTGGTACAAACACAACCCCCAATTCGTCACAGGGGGAAACAGTATAAAACGTGAATTCAGGGGGCAAATAGTATTAAACTTGAATTCAGAAACCATTTCCCCTTGGGTAGCCACTGAAGGACAGATTTTTAAAGCTAGTTAGGCACTTAAAGATGCAGATTGGTGGTGGCTGAGGGGTTTTCAAATGCAACTGGGGGGATGTCACGTGACTGGTAGAGAAGATGGAGGCCTGACTCCTGATCTCCTCAACCCCCATGCATGAATCCTTATCAGTTAAGGGCTCCCAGGTATCTAAACCATAACTTTCTGTCAGAAATTTACTAATCAGATGAGGGGGACACTTTTTGTAATGTTATTATGGATCCTGCTGGGAAAAACAGAAACGCCAAATGACCCAACTCCGAATCTCCAAAGAAAAGTAAGGCTGAAGAAACCAAGCAGTCTCTCACTCAGAACTTTGCAGCTATGAAGGACTTTCTAACTACCAAATTTGATCTTTCATCTCAAGATATACATGAGCTCTTTACAGATGTTGGAGAAGTCAAAGCTCGTTTGACCTATTTAGATAACAAACTACAAAAAACTGCCCTAGAACTGAAGGAGGTTAAAATGGAGAATAAGTATCAGAGGGGTAGCCGTGTTAGTCTTTAAGGTGCCACTGGACTCCTCGTTGTTAAAATGGAGACTGCTTCTTTAAGGCAAAGACTAACCAGTCTTGGGGAGAAACAAGAAGATCTTAAAAACAGATTATGCAAGAATAATTTGCAGTTACTGGGGTCCTGGAAGGGCTGAAAGGAAAAAATATTATTAGCTTACTCCAGAATATATTCTCTGAGGTACTGGGATTGGATCGGGGTTTTCTTACTCTGGATATTGAAAGGGCATATTGAGTGGAGGAGGTATTGTTTCATGGTCTCTGTGTGTATATAATGTCTTCTGCAGCTTCCACAGTATGCATCTGATGAAGTGAGCTGTAGCTCACGAAAGCTCATGCTCAAATAAATTGGTTAGTCTCTAAGGTGCCACAAGTACTCCTTTTCTTTTTAGGGACCAGAAAGAAAGCCAATAACTCAACCCCTGACCCATCATCTTTAAATGGCTCAGGTTTTAGCTGATGTCTGCTGCTAAGAAAAAATGAATTTTTAAGTATAAGGATTTTAAATTTTCTTGTATCTAGACTTCTCTGTAAATTTAAGCAAAAAGTGAGCAGTATTTAATGGCATCAAATGAGGTGTCAGCGGATCCTGCAATCTTCATAATGAAGCTGACTAACTCTGTGAAATACTTCAATACCCCATCAGCTGCTTGGCAAGCACTACAGGAATTCAGACGAGATCTCATTAAGGGTAACAGCATGATCCTCTCATAAAGGAAAAGAAAATGAAAATATAAGCCCTGAAGAAAAGGAACGGTGATTGGGAAAACCAGGCAACTCACGTACATATTGTCATACTGTCTGGAGTGGTTCAGGATTGTGAGTACCAACCAGAGGGCAGATTGCTAGGAAGCAGGGCGCACACTTCAGATTGGTTGTGAGTTCTATAATTAGATTGCACCAACCAAGTATCAAGTGGGAATTCCTCAGGCACTGCAACAGCTTCAACATGGAGTCACAGGTGGGTGCTTGCCACTCCTAAGTATCCCACCAATGGGCAATCACGAGCTAACTGCAGCAACTCTGTTCTGTGTTTATCAGGCACAAGCACCAGCTTGCATACCTCATCAGGATGCCACCTGTTAGGGGGCTTATTCCTTCACCCACTTACTTCCCTGGTCCTTCTCACATGAACAGAGAGCAACAATACCCGAAGTCCAAAGGTGCAAACAATTCAATGTTTATTGGGGTGAACTTCCAGCAAGCATGATTCCACTTTCCTTCCTTAGTGTCCCCCTTCCCAACTCTGACACCACAGAGCCTTACACCTGTGTCCCTGTTCCCATTCCTGCCCTTAGCAAAACATGATTCCAATTTCCTTACCCCCATTCCCTGTTCCCATTTCCCCCTTTAGCAAAACATGATTCCAATTTCCCCACCCCCATTCCCTGTTCCAATTTCCTCCTTTAGCAAAACATGATTCCAATTTCCTTACCCCCATTCCCTGTTCCCATTTCCCCCTTTAGCAAAACATGATTCCAATTTCCTTACCCCCATTCCCTGTTCCCATCTCCCCCACCCACAAACCCACCCCCTTCCTGATTGACTGCAGACTATATAGTAAAACTTGAGTTCTGCTTAGCTATACCTTAACCAATCATTTTCCTGAAATTTAACTAACCAATCCTAACATATTGTAACATGATTATGTAACCAATTATATCCCACCACCTTAATTAGTTTACACCCAGCAAAATTAATTATACAGCAGACAGGAACAATCACAGTACCAGACAGATTATACAGACAAACAATAGCAAAGTGGGAACTATAATGACAAAACAATACAGAAGTGAGGATTTCACATCCCAGCTATTGATAAGTGAGTTCTTGCCAGACGGGATGCTATCAAACTAAGTTTCCTTTTACATTTTCTAGGCACTTCCCTTTCTCTGGAGGTGACAGGCATTATCAGGACAGAAGTGTATTCCTAAAAGCCCAATAGCACCTTCTTTCAATGTGACTAGTTTGGAATGTGAGGATGTGACCGGTTGCTTCCCAGCTTATGGCTGCCTCTGCTGCTTATCCAAAGGCCTTAGCCTAAGAACAGGGCCTCAGACTGTCACAGTAAGAGAAGGACCTTACACTAGCAGACAGTGATTTTGATTCTTTCTTTTATACCGCTATAACTAGCCAAGTGATAAGAATACACCTAAATTCTTCGAGTACAGGCCTTTACCGACAGGCCTGAATATCTATATCCTAACACCACCCACCAGCAGCCAAGCTTCCCTCTCTACCCCCTGACTCCTGCCCACTTGCAACCCGGGCTGATCAACTCCTCCCCCTCCCAGCGCCTCCTGCATGCCATGGAACAGCTGTTCACCGGTGTGCAGGAGGTGCTGGGAGGAAGGGGAAGGAGCGGGGACAGGGTGCACTCGAGGGAGAGGGTGGAAAGAGGCTGGAAAGAGGCGGGACAGGAAGAAGTGGGGCAGGAGTGCGGCCTTGGGGGAAGGGGTGGAGTGGAGGTGGGACAAGGCATGGCAGGGGTGGGGGCTTGGGGAAAGAGGTGGAGTTAGGGCGGGTCCTGGTGTTGAGTGGGGTTTGAGCACTCCCAGGGAAAATTAGAAGCTGGTGCCTGTGCACAAACCCCCTTCTAGAAAAAAAATCTATCTCTCCCCAGCCAGGGTGTTATTTTGAGCCACATTCTTCTCTTTGTCCAGGGAAGGATCAGCCTGCTGAGCCTCCGAAAACTTCTTTTGAGTCTCACTTAAGTTCAGAGCGGACTTGGGCAAAGCAATGGAATCCTCCTCTGAAGACAAGCTGCTACCTTCAGCTGACAAAGGACAGAGGGCATTTCCCTCCTCCTTGCAACCATCCCTGCTGTCCACAGACAAAGAGCCATACTTCTTCTGGGTGCAACTTACGTCATTAACCGACCTAGACATGACTAAAATATCTTTACCTATTGAAATATCAGCAGGAAGCAGATTCCTAATGTCCACAACCTCTCCCTTAAAATCCTTGAACTTGAGGTGGACCTTAGCCAGAGGTACAATTCCAGAGAATTCTGCCAAAGCTAAAATATGTAAACTTTTACCAAGAAGTCTGTCTTCCTCCCTTACCAAACTTTCCTTAAATAAAGTGAATTGGGACGCTGTCTCTCTCCAGCCATTATAATGTATGCCATTTACCTTAGCATTCTTAATAAATCCTTCACTACCTTCCCAAGATTCAGTCCTAATATAGTTCACTGGGTTTCTCACCTCCTCTGCTGCCACCTCTGGGGTAGTGGTAGTGGCACTCACTGTGTCAGGTGTGGGTGTGGATCTTGGGGTTGCCTTAAATGTTGGGCAATTTGGCTTTATATGACCAGGACCACGGTGATGGCAGACTACTTGCCTTCCCTTTTGGTACGGGACTTTAAAACCTGGGCTTCCATGGTTTTTTTGTTGTTGTTTTTTTATCAAAGTTGGGGTTAGGTTTATTTTCAGTCCCCTCCTCCCTCTTACCCTGGGTGACATGGGGATTTCCCTTTGCTGGGATTTGGACTCCTGTGGACCCTTGATTCAATATGTTCATCAGCAATTTCTGCAGCCCCTAAAACTGTGGAAGGTTTTGGTTTTCGGTTGTTGTTGTTTTTTTTTGTTACAGATGGCTGCACCTCACCTGTAACTACCCATAACAATTGCTCCTGTGCCATCAGATCAAACAATTTTTCATAATCACCTTCAGCCGCTGCCCCCATTGTCCCTTTTCTCATAAAACTACACATTTTATGCACATATTCAACATGGGTGACATTGCCAAACATTTTGAGACTTCTATACTTCAGTGGATTGGTATCAGGGTAATCTTAAATCTTTTCAATACATTTTTTTTAAATTTTGTGTTGTTAGCATTGCTTCCTCCATATCATTAAACATTTGTGTGGCTTTCCCAGTTAATCTGATTGAGAGGATAGGCATCTGTTTATTCACTGCAATCTTGTGCATCCCACAAAGTCTCTCAGAGGTGGACAGGTTCTCTGCTATACAGTCAATTTCTTTATAAATTGGGCAGACTTTCTCTCACTTCCTGGTGTTGTGAGGTGGCATACCCACTGGATGGAAAAAAGAAAAAGAGTACTTGTGGCACATTAGAGACGAACACTTTTATCTGAGGTCAAGGTTCCTTCCCCACTCTGAACTCTAGGGTACAGATGTGGGGACCTGCATGAAAAACCCCCAAGCTTATTTTTACCAGCTTAGGTTAAAACTTCCCCAAGGTACAAACTATTTTTCCTTTTGTCCCTGGACTTTATTACTGCCAGCACCAAGCGTCTAACAAATATAACCAGGAAAGAGTCCGCTTGGAAATGTCTTTCCCCTAAAATCCCCCCAAGCCCTACACCCCCTTTCCTGGGGAAGGCTTGATAAAAATCCTCACCAATTTGCATAGGTAGCTCACGAAAGCTTTGCGCAAATAAATTGGTTAGTCTCTAAGGTGCCACAAGTACTCCTTTTCTTTTTGCGAATACAAACTAACTGGGTTGCTACTCTGAAACCTGTCACTGGATGGAGAAATTCCTTTTGCTGCTCCAGTATTTTGAGCTGTAATGCTTGAGCTTCCATCAGCCTCTGGTGGTCTCTCTCTCTTCAGCTGCCTCAACTGCTTTGGTCTCCCGATCAGCAGTTCTGCCGTGAGTCTCTGGTGCTCGTGTTCTTCCTGGGCTCTCAAGAAGCAATCAGGCCAGTTCCCCTGTGGTGTTTTCCTCTATTGCATCTGGGGTAGAAAGGTTTTCAGGCTCCGTCTGGTCAGCACTTATAAGTAAAGTTTTCAGCTCCTGAACTGAAGTTTTCTTTTTATGGGATATTCCCCTCTCTTGCATAACTATTCAAGGTCTTTTCTGTCAAGATCATCATATGATGGTGATTCACTCATTGTGTCTATTCTTTAGCCTTTAAAAACTCTCAGTATCAAGTTTAAACTTTTAGCAGTTCTGAGCTATGATCTATAACTACGCCAGTCAAGCTATCTGGAGTGGCTCAGGAGCATGAGTACCAACCTTCGGGCAGATTGCTAATAAGCAGGGCACACACCCCAAATAGGTTATGAGTTCTATACATAGATTACCATGCATACCAACCCAGTAATAGGGCTACAACAGCCTTAACACGGAGTCACAAACAGTCCCCTTTGTGCTAACTCCTGGTCTCCTCAACCCCTCATCCTTTATTGGAGAAATAACTGACATTATTTCCAACAGAGGTGATGTCTCAGTGGTACTAGAAGGAGACTGGAACAGTGTCATGCATGATATTTTAGACAAATCTCAGTGTTCCAGGTGAAAATCTCAGGCCTTTGCAAGCCATCTATTATCCCTACTGAAGGATATTGGACTAGTGGATATTTGGAGACTGAAGTACCTTATGAAGTGTGACTACAATATTTCTCCAGGGTTGACACCTCCTATTCCAGATTAGATTTTTTTTGTAATGATATCTAAGGTGCTAATTCCTGCGTATCGGGAGGTAGAAGTTGGTAATATCATCATCTCTGATCATGCTCTAATTTCTCTTCACTTAAGTACTGGTCATAGTCCTATAAGATCCTCAAGATGAAAGTTAAACACACATTTACTTAGAGACTCTACATTTCTTCAGATTCTAGAAACATCCATTACCAAGTTTTTGAAGGGAAATACAGATACTGTCTCCTCTACTACAACGTTATGGGAAGCACTGATGGCTGCCAAAAAGGGAGAATACATAAAAGTCACATTGAAAGGAACAAAAAAAGGAATAAATTACTTAATTCTTTGGCAGAGGAGGTTGCTAAATTTGAAAAAAAATAAACCAACATAAAGAAGACCCTCAGAATAATGAGCTGCTGCATGCCCTCATTTCCTCAAAATACACATACGATCAATGTATGTCCACTCAGATTGAATTCATGCTTAATAAAGTTAATCAGAGATGTGATGAATGGGGGCATAAAGCGGGCACACTACTAGCAAAAAACAAAAAAAATTATAATGGCTTCATCCAATAGTACTGTATCCTATTTGCTGCAGGACAACAGTCTTTCTGTACTAGAACCTGATAAAATGAACTGTCAATTTAAAGACTTTTATAAATCCCCCTACACATCTCATGGTGATTTCAATTCCAATCTATTAGACCAATTCATGGAGGGACTTCCCCAAAATATATTGTCGCTACCTCAAGCTGATCTTATGGAGGAATATATTTCTCTGCTAGAAGTTAAGCAGGCAATTGGCTTGGGCAAAGCACCTGGGTGTGATGGTCTTCCGGTAGAATTTTATAAAACATTTATCAATTAATTAGTATTGATACTGTCAGAAGTCCACAATGAAATGTTTACAAAAGAAATAATGTCACGGGACATGACACTGGTGATAATAACCCTAATTCTAGAAGCAGACAAAGACAGTCTTCATTGTTGTGATTACCACTCCATCACTGTTGAACACAGATTATAACATTCTGACAAAGATTCTTGCTTCACGCTTAAACAACATTGGTCCATCAATCATTCATGCAGATCATGTGGGTTTTATTCACAGAAGATTAGCAATGGACACTACTTAAAAGATATTCCGCTTAATCCACCAAGCACAAACAACTGATTCTCCAATTGCTATCCTATCATTGGATGCTGAAAAAACATTTGATTGAGTGGAATGGGCATACCTACAAACAATCTAGAGAAAATTAGGATTTGAACCTAAGTTTCTGAGCTGGATTGATGTTATATCACCTCTTGTCTCTGTTTTGACAAATGATGTTATTTCCTCCTCTTTTCAGTTAAACTGAGGAATTCATCAGGGATGCCCTCTATTGCCTCTACTATTTAATAGAGCCCTGGAATTGCTAGCAGCGTATATCAGACAGACACTCTCCATTGAAGGAATTACCATCTGAGTGCAAGATTAGTCTATATGCAGATGATATTCTGCTCACTCTCAAAAATTCCTCTTCTTCGATTCCACCTACTATCTGCAGTAAACTATTCTGGAGAGATATCAGGATTTTGAATAAACTGGAATAAGTCTCAAGTGATGGATATTTCTCGTAGGCCAAATCCATCTAAAATACAATCATTCTCTTTTCATTCAAGCAAAAGAGATAACCTACTTAGGCATCAGGATATGCTCTGATTTATCAAAGGTAGTATCTGCAAACATGAATGTCATACTTAGAGAAGTGACAAAAGACATGGAGAAATGGTGTTCACTGCCAATATCTTTACTGGGATAGGTAGAAGCTATTAAAATGAATGTAGGACCAAGATTAATGTATTACGTTTAGCTTAATTCCAATTAAATTTCCTGCTTCAACTTTCACAAGAATGAACAGAGTTGTACAACAATTCTTATGGAATATGAAGACACCACAGATATCCCAGAAGATACTTAAGAAATCATGGCCAAATGTGGGGGTTGGAATACCTGATTTGTATTTGTATCACCTGGTTTTCAATTAAGATTTTTGATAAAAAATTTCTGTCCCACCAACTCTTCCCAAACCCCATTGTGGCTTGAGATTGAAGAAAAAATAGTTAATCTCTTTGGCTCTTTCTCTGCACTTTAATTTTTAAATGGTTGCCTGTACTTTTAAGGAAAACCACAATATTTTCCTCCTCCTAGAATGTTCTTCGGAAAATCAAGTCCATTACCATTTCTAATCTCATCAACTCTCCTTTCATGTCAATCTGAAATAATCCCTGATTTAAATTTGCTAATAGTGTGGAACTCGAATCCACCACACCAAGCAAGGGCTTTTTAACCATACAAAATATTATTTAAGGGACAACTTTAATCTAGGTTTCAGAGTAGCAGACGTGTTAGTCTGTATTCGCAAAAAGAAAAGGAGGACTTGTGGCACCTTAGAGACTAACCAATTTATTTGAGCATAAGCTTTCGTGAGCTACAGCTCACTTCATCGGATGCATAAAGTGGAAAAACTTTAATCTACTTCACATATTTTTATGTTGAATACCAGCTGCCAATAGAGCAAGATCCTTTCTACAATAAGCTTCAATTCAAAATTATAAAGGAGCTTGGGAATTGTTGGCAGGCCACAAATAACACTCCACTTGAAGTGCACCTTAAAAATATGTTAGTTGAAAACACTTTGTGGGTAACACATAGAAACAGCTGAATTTCTTGATTTAGCCTACTGACTATACCATAGAAGAAAAATGGAAGAAGGAGTCAAATATCTCCATTTGCTCTGACAGGTGGCGTACTATCAGGCACAATGTATGCAGAACATCCAGTTCTCTGTTTTTACATTTCTTTCAGAACAAAATTCTAAATAGATATGATTAGACTCTTTAGTGAGTGTATAAAGCTAGATCTGTCCCACATACGGAATGTTGGAGATGTGACAGCTCCAATGCAAACCTGTCTCATATAGTCTTTGAATGTCAAAGTATATCAACATTTTGGTATGAAGTGTGTGGTGACCAGGATAGAGGTATTTCCTATGTCTAAGGTGACCGGAATAGGGGTATTCCCTACATCAAGCCTCTGTGTTTTTGATATTCTAGAAGATCTACTCAGTTCGAGTAATGCCAGGAAATGGATTACTGCAGTGTTTACAGTGGCCAGAAGAGTCATTTTACAAAAATGAAAATCTGCTATTCCCCGCACAGTCTTTGATTGACTAACAAAGATAACCAACACCGCCCGCATGGAAAAACTGACATCTCTCTGTGGAGCCACAAGCTCCAACGATGAAGATGCCTGGTCTTTCATGAAAGCATTACAGACTGATTCCAGATTGATTGGGCTTCTGATGCTTTTTTTGGGGGGGGGGAGGGGGGGAAGGTAGGGTGGTTGTTAGGGAATTATTTATATAATGCTCATCAATATTTATTTATGAATATTTCATACTGTGTTATTGTTAAACCCGTACTCCTGCTGTGTTTTCTTTGTCATTGTATTTGAATATATCTATATGGATATATTAAAATTTCTAAAAAATAAAATTAATTTAAAAACCCACCTAGGAGCTTAACCCCAATCAATTTCAATGGGCAGTTGTGCCTTGGTACTTTTGAAAATCTGTGTCTCTGGTCACCTAAGCACCTTTAAAAGTCTGGCCCACAGTAACTGTGAACTTTTAAAACAATGTTTATTATTGGTTTGGGTAACACAGATTAGGGCCTAATGCATATGGGCATTTGAGGAAAAGACCTTTCCTAAGCTGAGACCTTGGCAACAAACTTTCAGATCAGAGTGAATTTTAGAAGAGAAACAAGGGCTTGAAGTAAAGATATTGACATAAAATGATTGTGGTCCCGTCCCACTATAACGTACTGCCATTTCCCTTGTCTTGTCTTCATAATGTCCAATATCCTGGTCCTCTTCAGAGAACTGATTCTAATACTGTTCTGTGATTTGGCAAGAATGGAGCTTCATGTCAAGATTCTGTTCTCTTCCACACCAGCCTGAGACCTGCACTTCCTCACTCTGATATCATATCATCACTACAGAGGGCTGTTTTATGAGCCAATTGTTCTGTTTGTGTCTCTTAATAATTTGCTCTTTTAAAACCTCAGTTGGTTTGTTCATATAAAACAGGACATTCTGTACACATAGCATCCTCTCTTTGACGATGTACATTTGTATCCCTTCTGCTTATTCTTGAGGTAGACTTGCTTCCAATACACTGTGTTCTGAAGTCCACTGCATATTGTATTGCTGTTCTCGTCTCAATAAAAACTGAAGCCTAAAACTAATAAAAAGCTATTATTTGAGTTATCTTGATACAGTCACATTGTCTGAGTCTCCAATTTCTGTTTCTTCAGGACTTTGTTTACTGTAGAGTGGGATTTACTAGACAAAACAAAGCAAAATTTTGGTGCGATTCTGTCCATATTATGAGATGTAACTGTTGAAAAGGATGAAAAATGTAACTGACATGACATTCTTCAGTCACAAATTTGGACAT
The DNA here is from genome assembly GCF_965152275.1 of Natator depressus. Taxonomy (NCBI): domain Eukaryota; kingdom Metazoa; phylum Chordata; order Testudines; family Cheloniidae; genus Natator; species Natator depressus. Next base: position 24,069,761 of record NC_134236.1, read on the forward strand.
CACTACAAAAACATAAGTTCTGGGCCTGCCTGGAAGAAGTTTTTAAACAAAGGATCACATAAGCAAATCTAGTGCTTGGATGGGATGAAAAGCCAGAGAGAAAACATAAAATAAAACCCTACATATTGCCACAACAATCAATGTTTTATTATGAATAGTTTTCTAATCACTTTCTCCAAATGTTCTCAAACAAACCTAGATTTCAGCCTCGTCAATGTCATTTTCAGCCTCTATTTCAAAGTTGTTGGAAATATGCACTCAGATAGTTGGCATTTTAAATGACCTTCATGCAGAAATATTTTCTACCGGAGCATGATTTAAGATTCAGACACTTCAGTGCAAAGCAGCAGCTCATGTTTAGATTTCAGACAGGGATGGATCTATAGGTTGTTTACATGGAGAATTCCATGGAAACTGGTGCTTTATGTGAGCCTGAATGCACTTCTTCATTTTTCTACCTGAAGGTGCCTATTAGCGTGCAACCTCTGTTTGTCATAAACAGGTAGGTACTTGCCTTTCATCGGTCAGGTATTTTTTCTTTGATACTCCTTTCAAAAGGAAGTAGTAACATGCCTCGACTGGATTTCTCCATTAGTATTAAAAGAGCACACTGTTTCACTTGCCAAGATATTACCAGTTGTGGGTTTTTGGAGCTGTAAATGAATGATACAGCCAGCTCGTTGATTTGGGGCCAAAGAAGAAATATTTGTATGTTTGTGATTTTTAAAAATCCATAAAATATTGTCATCATCTCAGTCATCCACACTGGCAATTGTTTTGCAAACCCTACTGTGAAAGAAAGTGAGGTCACTCAGTCTCAGTTATTTGCTACCTTTTTAAGCCTGTCCAGCACAGAAGGTGTATTGGTCTGTAAGGGTTTTAACTGGGTTGAATTGTCCACTGTTCTGTTATTAATTTTGATGGTGTGTTGGGAAGATTACATGCTGTTATGATGGCAGCATGGAATAAGCAGTAAGTCTGGAGTTAGAAAGTTCTGTTTCTGGCTCTCCATGGGGCTCACTCATTGCAAAGCCTTGGACAAGTCACTATGGCTGAAATTTTCCAATTTAATTGCCTAAATTAGATTCTTAAATCCTGATTTCTCAGAGGTGCTGAGACCTTGGTCCCATTAACTTCAGGCAAAAGATGGCCCCTTTTATTTAGGAGCCTAAATATGGACTTAGGAACCCAATTATAGACACTCAAGTCTGAATATTTTGGCTTTGACCTCTCTGACTTTGTTTCTCCACTATCTTTAAATAAAGGGATAGTATATAGGGATGTAGTTTGACTAGCTAATATCTTTAACATGCTTTGACTGTGTAATACACTGTGTATGTTCAAAGTGTCATCCTTCATTTATTGTAGCTTTAACACCAGGTTTCAATAGCCTTACTCATGTTTGGTAGTACCTTCTTTCATAAGTGAGCCCAATGGGTATCAAATCTGGCACCAAAGTGCTATTCAAGGGTATAACACGGAACTATGTAATAGATTAGGTTAGACAATAGTGAGAAAAATGAAATGTTTTAAGCCTAGTTTTTAACTGAGAAATGAGCTAACAATACAGATTTAATGAAGGAGAGAATTCCTCCAGGAAGGGATGTTCAGTAGATGGAGCTTGCAAGGATGGGACAAATGGACAAATCAAAAATAAGAACCTAGGAATTTACCATTGAGGTCCATCTAGTCTAGTTTCTTGTTTCCAACAATGGTAAGAGAAAGGTGCAAGAAATACTACAGGAGGCAGATGTGGGATAATCTACCCCCATGAAGGTCTCCTCCTCCTACCTACTAGAAATTGGCTTAAGTCCCAAGGCATAAAGTTTATATCACTTCCAAAGTTTCTGTTAGCATTATTTATTATAACTCTGTATATTCTTTTTAGCCATATCAATATCCAGTATCTCTATGCATTTTGCTAAGTTCTTGGCCTCAATGACATCCTGTGGCACAGTCTCATTCTGTGTGGTGTGAAAAAGTTTTTCCTCTTATAAGTTTTGCATTAACACTTTTCACTTTAATTGAATTGAATGTTGCTTTGTTCTTGGGTTAGACAAGGAGAAGCTCCCAAACTATCGTTTTCTCTCCCATTCATTATTTTATATGGAATGATGATTCTGAGCTGGCACACATTTTGAAATCAAATGGCATGAATAGGAAGGCATGCTGAAAAGAATGGCTTTGAACGCCAGGAGGAAGAACTTAAATTGCATTAATTAACAAAAAGAGAAAAGGCCTAAAAAATAAGAGTTATGCGAGAAGGAAAAATGGAGTGAACCACTTGATTCTGAACTAGGTGAGTGGGAAGAGAGAAGGAGAAATTAAAGTAAACCAATTTCCTCCACAGACAAGTTTAATTCAAGTCTTTCTTGCCAACAACCTCTTGTACAATGGATGCAGGACTGACAGCTGCTAAGGAAGAAGCACCAACCAAATCACTGATGGTTGTGTTCTAACCACTCTAATTTCTTTTAAGACAGAACATCGTTCTTAACTGTTCTAACTGAACAGGAGAAAAGATCTTATTGAAGATGGATAGAACCAGCTTGAGGGTACAACAATAGCAAATCACAAACAGTTTGTATTTGGGTTAGGTTGCATGACTGGACTTGGATGCAGGATTTCCCCCCACATTCAGAGGAATGGAAAGGTGCTGTTCCATGCTAAAGGAGCAGGTCACACAAGCAGAAATGTATTTAACAGTGACAATTTGGGGGGTTTACAGGAGCAGCAATGGAGAAATCTACCACTGTTCAGCACAACTAGATTCTGAGGTGGATAGGCAGAGAAGGGAGAGGGAAAGAAGATACTAATATCCCAGCTACAGAAATGCTCTCATGTGCCCTTGGGCAAAAGATTTTGATTTTTTTGTTTGTTTTCTGATATTCTTTTTTATTAATATTTACAGCTATGAAATAATGAATCAAGAGACACAAAACTGTCACACACAGACAGAGTTTGCACAGGACAAACCAAAGCAGCTTTGGAAACATGGAAACACGGGCCTCGTCTTGCAGGGTGTGGAATGCCACCAGTGCCTAATGACATACAGTGGTTATTGAGGGCACTTGGCAGCTCTCAGGTAAAAACTGGATGTAAATATCGGTGTCGGAGTCTGAAGTATAGGGGTAAAATGTAGTTCTATTATGAAAGTGACGATAACAATTACATTGTAAAATTCCATGTTTATGGTCTTTCAGTGATTTCCATATCAGCTATGCTCAGTTTACCATTAAAAAGATATTTTTCCCATCCCTGATCATTCAAAGTAGGATCTGAGAGTCAAGCTGCATGTGACAGAATGCAGCCCTGTATTCATACCCTATACACCATTGTAATAATCTTGCATCCGATGAAGTGAGCTGTAGCTCACGAAAGCTCATGCTCAAATAAATTGGCTAGTCTCTAAGGTGCCACAAGTACTCCTTTTCTTTTTGCGAATACAGACTAACACGGCTGTTACTCTGAAACCTGTAATAATCTTTGTACATAATATGCCTTGTGAGGTATCATTTTAAAACCCCAGAGTGTAATACTGGGTTATTTCTTTCTTGCACATCATAATTAGCAACTAAGGGTCTGAGAAGCAAATTCTGCCCTCACTTGCGCCATATGCAATCCCACTGTTTCAAATTGTGCCCTCCATCACACCTGTGCAAACTTATTGTACTCTAATGATGTCCTCCATGACTCTTGTGCAATCTTCCTGAGTTAAATATAGATTTTTCACACATGTGATTGAGTGACTCTGTAGTTGGAACTTCATAAACCTGTAAATTGGTGATGTGCATGAAGGAACAAAATCCAGCTTATGCTGTCTTCACTGTGTTGGCTCATAATGCTAACAAGAATAAAAAACAATGAAAAATATTTTTCCCAGCTCTGAATAGACACAGGGAGTAGGCCTGTTGAATAAGAAGGTGCTATTTTACGTAATCACTTTTCAGACTAGAGCCATGCTTATGGTATATTATTCAACACTATTTTTTAACACATTAGGGTAAACAAAGTTTAAATTTCCCTTTTATAGCGGTCAGAAGAAGATGATGATAAATAGTATATCATAAGTTATTTACAGTCATTTAAAGTTCCTTTTGTATGTCTTCAAGTCAGCAAAATACTTAGAACTCATTTATTTTTCCTATTCATTTGTTCCCAGTTTTTATTCACCAGTCCCCTTTGATCTGTCTTGAGTCATACTTCACAGATGATTCTTCATAAGTTTAAGTTTGAGAATGAACGTTCAGCGCTTGGTACAAGACACTTGGATAGTTACAAGGATCAAATGCGCTCTGCAAACATCTGGGAAACTTGGCAATAAAGTACTGTTTTGAATAGTCAGCTGCTTGGCCAAGTCCTGGACAATAGATTGCTTGGAAAATGCATTTCCTTGAAGACTACTGGAAAATGAGGATTTGTCTGAGGAAACTGGGAGAAATGTCATTTACAAACTAGAGCATCTGTCACAATTTTCTTGCCTTTCTGTTATTTTTGTGATGTCTTCAAAAGTCTGCACCTCAGATGCTGGGCCTGATTTATAGATTCCAAGGCCAAAAGTGACCATTGTGATAATCTAATCTGACTTCCTGTATAACGCAGGTCATAGAACTGCCCCAAAATAATTCCAAGAGGATATCTTTTAGAAAAACATCCAATCTCCATTTAAACATTGTCATTGATGACAAATCCACCATGACCTTCGTAAATTGTTCCAATGGATAATTACTCTTATTGCTAAGAATTTACGCATTATTTCCAGTCTGAACTTGTCCAGCTTCAATTTCCAGCCATTGTATCGTGATATACCTTTCTCTGCTAGATTGAAGAGTCCATTATTAAATATTTGTTCCCCATTTAGGAACTTATAGACTGCAATCAAGACCAACTCTCAACCTTCTCTTTGTTAAGATAAATAGACTGAGCTCCCCTGAGTCTGTCATTATAAGGTATGTTTTCTAATCCTTTAATTATGCTTGTGGCTCATCTCTGAATCATCTCCCATACACCAACATCCTTCATGACTTGTGCACAACAGATCTGGGCACAGTATTCCAGCCACGGTTGCACCAGTGCCAATATGTAGGTAAAATAACCTCTCTACTCCTACCCAAGATAACCATGTTTATGTATCCGAGGATTGCATTAGCTCTTTTGACCACAGCATTGCACAGGGAGCTCATGTTCAGATGATTATCCACCATGACCCCCACATCTTTTTCAGAGTCATTGCTTCCTAGGATAGAGTCCTCCATCCTGTAAGTATGGCCTACATTCTTTGTTCCTAGATGCATACATTTACATTCACCGTTGTGCGACTTCAGTTTCACATCAGTGGAACTGAAATCAATGTAATTATAGTCGTATGAAACTGGAGTAATGCAGTGGTGAACCATGTGTTCAGTTTTGGACACGTCAGCAGCAGAAAAGGTTCTTGACCTATTGACTGGACATAAAGAAGAGAAACAGAGATGACCAGGATGGGGAATGGAAGAATTGACTTAAAAAAAAAGCTTAAGAGTTAAATTTATACAGACTTCAGTAGTCTAAGAACTGACAGGCCAACTGCCAAACTACAAATGTCATGGAACCCTGTGGAATCTTCTGAAACCTTCTAATCCCAGTGTTCTAAACCTGGTCCTATTAATATGTTAAAATGTCATAAATTCATAAATGTTAAGGCCAGAGGAGACCACCATGATCATGTAGTCTGGCCTCCTACATAACACTGGCCATAACCCCTCACCCAGTAACTTCTGCATCAAGATCAAAAGAAAAATTAAAATATTAATATTTAATGTTTAAATAACAACCCCACTCCTTCCAAAAGCCAGCCCTCTCAACAAAATACAATCATAACCTCAATCAATCTAGTTGTCTTGTATTTGCACTTTTTGTTTCCTCATTCATATTGCCTATTCTCTCTGGCTTGTCTTCTCTTGTCGTATCTTTATTTTTGATCTTCTCAGGGGAATAACCGTGTCTCTCTATTTGGTTGTAAAGTGCCAAGCACATTCTTGGGCACAGTAAAATAAAATAATAAATAATTGTAATTAATAACAACCATAACAACAACAATAATAATTAAAGTGACATTGCACAGCAAACCAGCACCATCACATTCATCTGAAGGTTTGATTTTGATGGACTCAAACCTCTGTAAGAACACCCCACCTGGGTATATTCTCCAATACTACTTGCTTGGAGTCTCCCTACTTACTGTCTTATGGGCATCCAACTTCAGAGCATCCTGATGGCCTTCCCACACTGCCTCCTAGGTATCTGTGGTGATGGTAGCGGGTTCCAGGAAGAGCAAATGTCCGTAATCCCACAGAAGCTTTCCCAAGTATCCCATACATACCCAAAAAAGGGGAAAAGATACTCTTTTTGTCTTACTGAAGCCAGTACTGCATTAAGAGCGCCGATTGCAAAATCCACTGTCCTATTGGCTTCAGTGGATTTTCAATCAAGAGCTAAAGGCCAGGCTTAATGCAGTAGATAAAGGAAATTCAGGGAGTGTATGATAATCATGAGATAAGAAGTGATTCCCCATGATGTCAGCTTGTGGTTACTAGGGAACCATCACTACCCTAGATTAATCTACTTTTAGGCCATGATACTACTTAACAATGGTATAATAATATGTGAGACTCAGGACCTGCAGAGGTGATGGTTCTTGTGGAGATTTTATGGTATTAATGAACCTCCATTTTTATTTCAATTCAGCTTCTGATTTTTTAACTCTTGGAGTTAGCTAGCTCGCCATTTGCCAAGTGGGAGGTATGGTTAGATCAGACTCTCCATCCAGACTCTAAGGGTACTGTCATCCCCCAGAGGGTAAATTCAGATCATTTCACCAAGGTATCTAGTACTGACCATTTCTATATGTTATCCAATGCTTCTGCTATCCAGTATTTAAAGAATGAAACCCTTCCTTGCCCCCTCCTCAAAGGAACCAGCAGCATTATTGATGTTTATCAACAAGTTATCACAGCCCTAAACTTATGGCAACAGTTTTGGATTGAAAACCGAGTTTCAGTGCTCTGGTAGTTACATTGCATGGATGAATATGGAACCTCTATAATGTTCCGGTGGATTTGAAGTGTACTTGCATATACTCCCCAAAACCTAGTGGGAAATGTGGTTGTGTCAATTTGGGGAATCTGCCTGCATACAATTTATGTATTCCTATTGATGTTATGAAATTGTTGTATTGTGTAATGCCTCAACATGTAGTGACTCAGCTATGAATTGACAGAGGCTATGTCATGCCCCTCCCAGACCTGGTGCAATGGAAGGTTGTTAAGCCTTAATGCTTGCCAATTCAGATGTAAACATCTGGGACAACGGGTTAGCTGAAGCTCGGAGAACCAGTTTTCTTCAACTTTTCTGCAGGCGGCTGTGGTTTGGAAAAGCGAAAATACCCAGGAGTACAAGAAAAAAAACAGGTGTTGGTTGTGGCACATATAAGCTTAAAGGACTCACAGAGCCCAAAACAGGAAGCTTTGGCTAGGAGAAATGAGCACGCTTACATAGCAGGGGTTTCTTGTTGAACTGCAGGACCATCTGAGGTCAAAGCAAGCAAGCTGACCTAGAGAAGGGAGAGAAGTCCTATGATTCAGAAGGGAAGCCATGTGCAGGAGAGGGATCCTGAGCTCCTCAGAGGGGTCTGCCCTAGGCCCAAAGAACTCTCCCGAGTAGTGAGGAAACTGAGGTGGGGAAGGTAGAGGTATGTTTATTGTTTCACTTAGATCTTGTTTAACTTAGATCGGTGTATCTCTTGTGCTATCTAAGTAACGAGTAATTTGTTTTAAAGTTCTATGCAAAATCTGTGTTTCTGTTTGCTTCTTACTATCACATGTCCATGAAGAGTTAAATTGTAAACCCAGAGCACCCACAATGTGGAATACTGGGAGATGGTGTGCTTAAGCTAAAATAATTATATTTGAAATAAATGTAACCATAAAACCAACATTAAAGACTCTGAGGGGTGAGCACTGGTCCTGGGGGACTTTAGGTAACTGGACCATGTGATCCCATTTCTGTGAAGAGTATCAGACAGAGAGCCTGTGCTCAGGAAATGTGCCAGAGAAGCAGACAGTTCTGGACCCTACTCAGACCAAGGGAAGTTTACAGCACGTTGGGCCAGTGGATTGGGACCCAACACAGAGGCTTGGGGAGAATTTAGCAGAGAGAGCTTCACAAGAACTGTTTGTATAATATTTGCATACATTCTCCCAACCCTAGTGGAAAAAATATTTATAACTGTTCATAGGAGTAGGGTTGCCAACTTTCTAATAGCAGAAAACTGAACACCTTTGCCCCTTCCCTTCCCTGAGGCCCTGCCCCTGCCCCTTCTCTGATGCTTTGCCGCCACTCACTCCATCCCCCCTTTCTCCGTCGCTCGCTCTCCCCCACTCTCACTCACTCACTCGTTTTCACTGGGCTGGGGCACTGAGTGAGGGTTCTGGCTGGGGATGCGGGCTCTGGCGTAGAGCCAGGGATGAGGAGTTTGGGTTGCAGAAGGGAGCTCTGGGCTGGGACAGGGGGTTGGGGAGTGTGTGTGGGGGTTAGGGATCTGGCTAGAGGAGTAGGCTCTGAGGTGGGACCGGGGATGAGGGGTTTGGGATGCAGGAGGGGGTGCGGGATGTGGGCTCCAGGAGGGAGTTTGGGTGCAGGAGGTGACTCAGGGCTGGGACAGGGGGTTGGGGTACAGGAGGGGGTTCGGGATTCAGGCTCCAGGAGGGAGGTTGGGTGTGGGAGGGAGCTCAGGGATGGTGCAGGGGGTTAGGGTGAGGGAGGGGGCGAGGGGAATGGGCTCCCGGCAGCCCTTACATCAGGCAGCTCCCAGGAAGTGGTGACATGTCCCTGTGGCTGTGCGCGCTGCCCCCACCTGCAGGCGCCGCCCCCGCAGCTCCCATTGGCTGTGGTTTCCATTGGCAGCATGCAGAGCCCCTGTGGCCACCCATGCCTAGGAGCCAGAGGGACATGTCGCCGGGAGCCACATGGAGCCAGGTAGGGAGCCTGCCTGCATTGTCAACTGGACTTTTAACGCTGACCGGAACCGCCAGGGTCCCTTTTCAACCGGGTGTTCTGGTCAAGAAGCAGACACCTGGCAACCTTACACAGGAGCTTGGTGGAGAATAAGATTAAAAGAACTAAATGCACTAAATTAATCCCTGGTGTAACCCCACTTACTTCAATAGTTTAATGATTTTAAGCCAGTAAATAGTACTTGGTTAAGCTAAGCAATCACTAAGGGTTGGATGGAAATGATAACAGGGTACAACTATTAGACTGGCCGCGCAGACACCAAGGAGGGTGAGAAATTGTTTAAGGTGATCCAAAGCGAGAAATAATGGATCTTAGGTACTACAAAAATGATAGGTTCTAAGTATATAATAGATGAAATTAGGCTGAATATCAGGAAAGCTGCCTTATGGAGGGAACTATCAGAGTGTGAATTACTCTCTCAGGGAAAGCAGTGGAAACTCCATCCAGGGAGTTACTTACACTAGACAAAGCAAAAGGCCAGAATATATTTAACAATTCTGCATTGTCAGGGTAATGTACCATATGGGCTAGAAGGACTTTTCTAGCTCCTACTTTGATGACAAACAAGAAATGATCTGCAAGTTCAGCCCATTGTAATGATGGCAGGACAAGGACTCTCTTGTCTGAGCAGTCAGGTAAATGACCTCTGGGTTCTGTAACTCTCTAACACAAGGCCCACAGACAAGCCTCTCCAGCTCCCATGATTGATGATGTTAATACCTTGGGGCCACCCCCTCCATGTGTCAGCATCTTTTTAACTTTGGACTGTAAAGTAATTCTATTTGGAAGAGGAACCCCGCCCCATTCTTTCGCCGTAGGCCACCACACTAACTTGAAACAGAGTTGCTTTTACATTTTCTGCTTGGCAGAATTAGTCCAAAAGATGGTGAAATATTAACCAGATATTCTGCTTAATTATTCATGAAGTTTTGTCAGAATAGTGACTATCCATCTGGCTTCCTCCTCCCCCAAGCTTTGCTTTTCAAAGCTTTGGTCTTCTGCAAAACCCCATGGCCAGAATGTGCGGAGAGTCTACTTGTGGCTCCAGGAATTTGGGACTCATAGCTCACTCATCACTATCACTGATGAATTCCTCATTTGTTTCTGTGAATGGCAGATTCCCAAACAGAGAGAGGAGACAGAACAAGTCTATGATTCTGTTGGAATTTTCAGGAAGGAGCCAGAATTCACCACATGCTTGGCACTGCACTGCAAAAGATTCTCCAGGTCTTTTGGAACCAAAAACCTTTGCCCCAAATTCCTCCCTCGTGTTACTTCAGCTGAGTTACAATTTGGCCCAATGACTCAAAAATAAGAATTCACAAAACAAAGATAATTGATGGGCCTGCCCTTTCTCCTTGTCAAAGAATTGAAATGCTGAAGTCACAGTACATTGTTCCCCTGATGGGTTTGGAGATATGAAAAGTGAGACACTATATATGAAGTAGGTTTTGATAGAGCAGGTCCTTCCTTTATTTGAATGTCTGTTCATATAAAACCTGCCACCTTTGAAATCCTGACAGCCAGAGATATGCATAACTTAAAGAGAATCATTGGGTGCTGCTTGCCGGGCTTGATGGGAGGAAGCGACAGTGGTGCTTGACTTTACGCGGTCAAGCCAGAACAGCTGGAGCGTAATTCATCAACTAGGTGCAGCTTGACATCCATGTGCACAAAGCAGGCTGTCAGTTACTCCAAATCAGATTGCCAGTCATCTGTTGAAGGTCGCCAAAGCTCCTGTTGACAGAGTTGTCAAATGGCAGGTACATGACGAGTGGCGATGTTTCCTAAGGAGTAATCTAGCCAATAGTAAGATTCACTAGTCTGGAACTGGATAAAGTGCTGAATGATTTAAAAATGGGTACAGCTCCTGAACATGATAGAATTGCTCTTGAATTCATTCACCATCTGGGTCCCCGCACTTGAGAATGGCTTGTTCAGTTTTTCAAGAGAGTTCTGTGGGAATCCAGACTGCCTAGTATCTGGCACCAACCAAAGGTCATTGCCTTGCTGAAAACTGGGAAAGACCCACACTTGCCTTCAAGCTACAGACCAGTTTCACACTAAGTGTCGGCTTTAAGGTGCTTGAGCATCTGATTTCTCAAAGGATTTCACCATCTATGGAAGGCATGCTGGCACCAGAGCAAACTGTTTTTTGCCACAGTCGTAGTATATGTGATCAAGTGCTGGTACTTACAAATTTCATCAAAAATGTATTCCAACATAAGCTGAAGATTGGTTCAGTTTTCCTTGACCTGGCTGCAGCATATGATATGGTTTAGCACATGGGCCTTTTGGTGAAATTGCCTAGAACTATGTCAAGTTGGTTAGTATGTGCAATGGCTCTGTTTTTGAGAAACTGCCATTTCTGTGTGCATATTGGTGATAGCACAGGTGCTTGGAGGTACCAGAAGAACGGTCTCCTACAAGGACCAGCATCGTGGGGGAGGGATAGCTCAGAGGTTTGAGCATGGGCCTGCTAAACCCAGGGTTGCAAGTTCCATCCTTGAGGGGGCCATTTAGGGATCTGGGGCAGAAATTGGGGATTGGCCCTGCTTTGAGCAGGGGGTTGGACTAGATGACCTCCTGAGGTCCCTTCCAACCCTGATATTCAACTTATAGTCAAATCGCCTACCATACACTAGGACTTGCAAGTTTGTTTATGCAGACAACATATGCCTCGGCACTCAGTCACACTCCTTTTACATACTTGAGAGTGTTCTGAATGCAGATATGGCGGCTATGGCTAATTATTGTTGTCGATGGTGCCTGATACCAAGTGGAAGTAAGACTGTGTCAAGAATCTTCCACTTACATCATGCACAAGTGGACAAAGAGCTGAACATAGTTCTCAATGGTCAGCAAAAAAAGCATGATTCACACCCAGTCTATCTAGGTGTCACATTGGATAGAACTCTCATATATTGTGACCATCTTACAAACACAGCAACTAAAGTCAAAATGTGCAACAACCTGCTCAGAAATCAGGCCGGAAAGACACGGAGCGCCAACACTCAAATGTTACACACTTCAGCCCTAGCACTCTGTTATTCAGCAGTGGAGTATTGTGCTCCTGTATGGGCTCGCTCGTCTCATGCAAAGATGATTGACGTACAACTTAATTCCACAATGTGTATTATTTCAGTCTCACTTAAATCTAGTCCTCTACTATGACTGCTCATTCTCTGCAATACTGCTCCGCTCAGTGTCCGCAGGCAAGAAAGCATAGTGAAGCTCATGACAAAATTGCATGATATGCCACATCTACCATTAATTAAAGACTTGTTTAATCCACCATATGGTCATCTGCCCTCATGTCACCCATTGTGGATAAGTTTACCAGGTGAGGGATTTACGGTAGAGGACACATGGTCTGCAGAGAAATTGACAAATAATTATCTTGTCTTGGACCCCAATCAACATAAACCCAGGTTTGATTTACCATGAAGGCAATGGAGCCTTCTGAACCAGTTTTGTGCCAGACATGGACTTTGTGCTGCAGTGGAATTTCAGTGGCATTTTAGAGACAGTCCACTATGTCAGTGTGGGCAACCACAAACCATGACACATATTGTTGAGACGGCAAAATGACTCAGCTTCCTGGAGGTCTTCATGCCTTGGACATGATTGATAAGAACACTGTGGCTTGGCTTGACCGGATTGCATACTCCAAATAAATTTAAAGATTAGTAACAAAGGGACTATATACAGTAACTGAAGAATGTCTTCTTCAAAGCACACTTTGTCTGCTCTGTGGTGCGGATCATGATAGCTACAACTAGAGTCAAAACTGCACCTGAACTGTTTTGGACAACCAGTTTCCAACACCATTCTATTAGCATAGATGTAGCATATTCTCTCTGTCCACAGCAGACAGATATTTGTTGATTTATTTATTTACAGAAGATGTGTTAACCCCATAGCTAATCTATGGCCTTGTCTATACAGTCAAAATGACAGTTTTTAAAATCAAGTTTTGCCTGAATTTATAACACAGTTTGGTCCAGATGTGGATGCAGTCAAACCATGTAATAACCAAATATTTTTAAAAATCTTCAGGGTGCATCTAATTAGCAATTTTTACAGTCTGACAATCTTATTAGAAGTTGATGAGTATAACACAGTATAGTATAACTACTAAAACACAGTTTGTGCTTACCTACATACTGTAGGCAAGACTAAACCATGTTAGGACACAATTGTGGAACTACCATGTTATAACACAATCTTTCAACAAGGTCAATTTACCTGTGTAGATAACTGGTTATCCAAGGTCTCTGTCTCTCCAAGACAAAATAGTACCCCTACTACAGTAAATTCCAGCAAAGAGCTAGTGTAGACAGGGCTAAAGTTTGGGTTTTTTTTACCACCATATAATGAAAGCTTGCTCTAAGCATCTAATTGCAGGAGATATAACACAATAATAAAAGCACCTATACCTAGTCTCCACTACAATATCCACTGTTGCTACGATCTGTGGAGCAGTACTAGTGATGAATGACAGATCCTAAATTTTCCCTTGACCTAGTCACATCAAAATTCCACTTCTGTAATGCACATGAAACCCACTGGTCAGAGATGGTTCATGTACAGTGTCACCCTTGCTGCCCAATCCAGAGGATATGCATCTCTTATAGCTCTGAGCTAGGGCCCTAGCTGTAGAGACTTGTGTTTTTAGCTCTGAAGGTTTTTGGTGCAATCCCTGGAGTTAGCTAGGATGGTGGCCATCTCTCAGAGAGGATCTTAGCCATGTTTTCTGACCACATGGAACATTTAGAAATGGATTGAAAATGAGAGTTCTGTTGAAAAAACAAACTTGGATCCACTCTGCCTGGTGTTTAAATGGATGTCACTTTGGAGGCAAGCATTACATAATAAACAAACGGATGGAGATTTTCGGAGAAATCCAGGGGATTTAGCCACAATATCTTCCATTAATATTAATTTAAAATTCTTAGCTGGCTAAACTGGAACATAAGAACATAAGAATGACCATACTGGGTCAGACCAAAGGTCCATCCAGCCCAGTATCCTGTCTACCGACAGTGGCCAATGCCAGGTGCCCCTGAGGGAGTGAACATCCATCTTTTAAACCTGCTACCCATTAATTTCATTTAGTGGCCCCTAGTTCTTATATTATGGGAACAAGTAAATAACTTTTCCTTATTCACTTTCTCCACACCACTCGTGATTTTATATACCTCTATCATATTTCCCCTTAGTCTCTTCTTTTCCAAGCTGAAAAGTCCTAGCCTCTTTAATCTCTCCTCATATGGGACCCATTCCAAACCCCTAATCATTTTAGTTGCCCTTTTCTGAACCTTTTCTAATGCCACTATATCTTTTTTGAGATGAGGGGACCACATCTGCACAGAGTATTCAAGATGTGGGCATACCATGGATTTATATAAGGGCAATAAAATATTCTCTGTCTTATTCTCTATTCCTTTTAAAATGATTCCTAGCATCCCGTTTGCTTTTTTGACTGCCGCTGCACATTGCGTGGACGTCTTCAGAGAACTAGCCACAATGACTCCAAAATCTTTCTCCTGATTAGTTTTAGCTAAATTAGCCCCCATCATATTGTATGTATAGTTGGGGTTACTTTTTCCAATGTGCATTACTTTACATTTATCCACATTAAATTTCATTTGCCATTTTGTTGACCAGTCACTTAGTTTTGTGAGAATGTTTGTGTATATTTCTTGAAAAATAAATAAGCAAGCAAAAATTACAATGCAATGAGCAAGACATTTACATTAATACAGCAATCAATATTGTCAACCTCAGGGCAAAGGAACACAAATATACGACTCTATAGCTTTCTGCTTTTGACTTCTATTTTTCTTGTATATGTTTTAGTTTAAAAACCCCAGTAGATTATCATGATACCAGTGTATATAAGCGACAAATATGTGGGCTGATCCTGTTCATATTTGGCAGATGCTCACCATTGCATCAAATCTTTGATCCACGAAAAACCTGCCAGTGCTTTCTGGCTGCATTGATGACATTTGAAGCATTTTTACAACAGTATCTTGAACAACAAGATGTACTGCATTAAAAAATAAAAAGCACCTTCATGCATTCCTGATCCTCTGACAAAAGCTAAGCAAAGCCACTAAACTGGATGAGAGATGTAGCTGTGTTTGCAAGTGGTGAAAAAAAAAGGAAGCAATGAAAGCATGACAGCAGTGTTACGTGTGTAGCATCAGCAGCCACTTTCTGCCTAGCCTTGCAATATGGTCAGTGTATTATGCATGGCTTTTAAGGTCCAATGAGTTCAGACCAAAAGCGTCTGAACTGTGTGAGTTCTCACATTCTCATTATTCACTACATAGTTGTGTTTACACACCCTGGGCATGGTGCAATGCATTTTGGGATGTCCTCCCACACACTGAACTGGCTAACCTAGTTAAATGGACTTGGTGAGTCAGTCCTGTCCGTACCCTAGGGCAGGGGTTCTCAACATTTTCCCGTCTGCGCCCCCGCCCCCCAACATGCTATAAAAATTCCAGGTCCCAGCAGGGGAGTGGCCTGGGGGCTTCAGTTGCTGGATGGGGGTGGGGCTCAGGGCTTCAGCCCTGTGGGGCTGGGGCCTAGGGTCTTTAGTCCCACTGCGCGCCCGGACTCAGCAACCCTTTGAAATGGTTTGCTCCTCCCAGGGGGCCACAGACCACCCAGTTGAGAACTGCTGCCCTAGGGGAATAGCTGCCTATAAGCTGACAGTCATGGCACCGCCCTGCTCACAAGCAGGGTCAAACACCACACACACATCCCTGGTTAGGGATTTTTAGGACTACAATGAGTTAAGCTTCAGCAAGAAGTTTAAATTTCTTCCTGTTGACTTTCTCACACCAACAGGAACCACTTGTGGGGACTGAGATAGAAACTACAGCAAGCTAGGTCACGGCAACATCAGAGCTGTCTCGGCTAGATGATGGTTTTACCACAAGCCCTGAGTAAGATCCAGTACATAGCTGCTCTTCCTCAGCACACCAGGGACTAATTTGTGACTCCAAGAGGTTGCTTGAGAATGGAAAATAAATCTGTGACAGCCTTATGCTTGGCACCGCTTACCTCCTTCTCTGCACTGGCTTCACTGAGCTGGATGGTGTGCTGGGGGGCAGAGTTCAATGCTCCACCTACTTTCTGCTGATTAGTATAGGAGGGGGAGTAGTGGCTCTAGGAAAACTTGTCTCCCCCACAATATGGTTAGACCACAGAGGGACGCTAAAGGCACATTATGCCTTCTTACTCCTATGAGCAGATGTGTTGGTCACTATCTTGGCCAACACAGCAGGGATTGAACTCATGCTAGTTGCTACAACGCTATCTGGTGGCTGTAACATGCTCATGCCATCTGTGGATGAGTACAAAGGGTCACCATAACAGGCTGGCTTGCTGGAGGTAGGCTGGAGTCGGGACTAAGAATAAGCCCCACCTGGGGGAATCAGGTAGTTTACCACAAAGATTCATAGATTCATAGATATTAAGGTCAGAAGGGACCATTATGATCATGTAGTCTGACCTCCTGCACAATGCAGGCCACAGAATCTCACCCACCCACTCCTGCAATAAACCTCTCACCTATGTCTGAGCTATTGAAGTCCTCAAATCATGGTTTAAAGACTTCAAGGTGCAGAGAATCCTCCAGCAAGTGACCCGTGCCCCATGCTGCCGAGGAAGGCGAAAAACCCAAAGGGCCGCTTCCAATCTGCCCTGGAGGAAAATTTCTTCCTGACCCCAAATATGGCAATCAGCTGAACCCTGAGCGTGTGGGCAAGATTCACCAGCCAGATACCTAGAAAAGAATTCTCTGTAGTAACTCAGATCCCACCCCATCTAACATCCCATCACAGGCCATTGGGCCTATTTACCATGAATAGTTAAAGATCAATTAATTGCCAAAATCGTGTTATCCCATCATACCTTCTCCTCCATAAACTTATTGAGTTTAATCTTGAAGCCAGATAGGTCTTTTGCCCCCACTGCTTCCCTTGGAAGGCTGTTCCAGAACTTCACTCCTCTGATGGTTAGAAACCATTGTCTAATTTCAAGTCTAAACTTCCTGATGGCCAGTTTATATCCATTTGTTCTTGTGTCCACATTGGTACTGAGCTTAAATAATTCCTCTCCCTCTCCGGTATTTATCCCTCTGATATATTTATAGAGAGCAATCATATCTCCAATCAGCCTTCTTTTGGTTAGGCTAAAGAAGCCAAGCTCCTTGAGACTCCTTTCATAAGACAGGTTTTCCATTCCTTGGATCATCCTAGTAGCCCTTCTCTGTACCTGTTCCAGTTTGAATTCATCCTTCTTAAACATGGGAGACCAGAACTGCACACAGTATTCCAGATGAGGTCTCACTCGTGCCTTGTATAACGGTACTAACACCTCCTTATCTCTACTGGAAATACCTCGCCTGATGCATCCCAAGACCGCATTAGCTTTTTTCATGGACATATCACATTGGTGGCTCATAGTCATCCTGTGGTCAACCAATACTCCAAGGTCCTTCTCCTCCTCCATTACTTCTAATTGATGCGTCCCCAGCTTATAACTAAAATTCTTGTTATTAATCCCTAAATGCATAACCTTACACTTCTCACTATTAAATTTCATCCTATTACTATTACTCCAATTTACAAGGTCATCCAGATCCTCCTGTATGATATACCGGTCCTTCTCTAAATTGGCAATACCTCCCAGCTTTGTATCATCTCCAAACTTTATTAGCACACTCCCACTTTTTGTGCCGAGGTCAGTAATAAAAAGATTAAATAAGATTGGTGCCAAAACCGATCCCTGAAGAACTCCACTGGTAACCTCCCTCCAACCTGACAGTTCACCTTTCAGTAGGACCTGCTGTAGTCTCCCCTTTAACCAATTCCTTATCCACCTTTCAATTTTCATATTGATCCCCATCTTCTCCAGTTTAACTAATAATTCCCCATGTGGCACCGTATCAAACGCCTTACTGATATCTAGGTAAATTAGATCCACTGCATTTCCTTTGTCTAAAAAATCTGTTACTTTCTCAAAGAAGGAGATCAGGTTGGTTTGGCACGATCTACCTTTTGTAAAACTATGTTGTATTTTGTCCCATTTACCATTGACCTCAATGTCCTTAACTACTTTCTCCTTCAAAATTTTTTCCAAGACCTTGCATACTACAGATGTCAAACTAACAAGCCTGTAGTTACCTGGATCACTTTTTTTTCCTTTCTTAAAAACAGGAACTATGTTAGCAATTCTCCAGTCATACAGTACAACCCCTGAGTTTACAGATTCATTAAAAATTCTTGCTAATGGGCTTGCAATTTCATGTGCCAATTCCTTTAATATTCTTGGATGAAGATTATCTGGGCCCCCTGATTTAGAGCTGAAGATGGCTGCAGTACAGGGTCAGTGTGGTGATAAGGTTCAGCTGTGGAAAGAGCTGGAGGAAGAGGCAGGTAGGATGCTCACGGCAAAGCTGTCTAGGGTGGGAGGCCTGGGAGAGACCCTGACTAAGTAGAGAAGAGGAGACATAGGAGCCAGCTCCATGGGTGCTCTGGGGCTAGAACACCCATGGGGAAAAAATGGTGGGTACTGAGCACCCACTGGCAGCCCCCATATCAGCCTCCCCTCCCTCCCCCAGTGCCTCCCACCCGCTGGTGGGCCCCACCAATCAGCACCTCCCCCTCCCTCCCACTGCGATCAGCTGTTTCGCGGCATACAGGAGGCTGGGGAGGGAGTGGGGAGGAGTGAGGATGTGGCACGCTCGAGGAAGGGGCCGGAATGGGGCAGGAAGAGGGGGGTGGGGATGGGAAAAGGCGGGGGGGGTGGGGACTTGGGGGAACAGGTGGAGTGGGGGCAGGGCCTGGGGCAGAGCCGGAGGTCGAACACACCCCAGCACACTGGAAAGTCAGTGCCTGTGTGTGGACAGAGATGTAAGAGGCTGAGTAGGAAGTGGTCCATGGAAAACTGCAGCACAGGTAAAGGAGCAGATCTAGCTTAGCACCCTGGGCTGGAACCCAGAGTAGAGGGTGGGACTGGGTTCTCTGACTGGCCCCAAGAAAGGGGGTGCACAAGCCCATTGCAAAGGTGATTGATTACAGCAGGGGGGCTTCAGGCTAAGCCCTGAAGGCAGGCTGAGAAATAGCCCCAGTGAGGTGGAAGGATTTTATTTGTGTTACAGATATTTTGGGACAATGGTGACTCTAGAAGGAGTGGACTAAAGATGGTGACCCAGTTGGAGGGCCAGCTTATTGGGAGAGACACTACTGGAGCAAGCCTTGGGCAGGCGGTGCTAGAGAAGGGAGAGAAGGCCAGGCCAGGCCAGGCAGTACAGCTAGCTATGAATGAACTCTTACAGTCACATATAACACACACTTCGCAGTGGATCACAATCTGGCCCTTTATAACTCATTTCTTATTGTCACTTAAATAAATAAGAAAAGGAGGACTTGTGGCACCTTAGAGACTAACCAATTTATTTGAGCATAAGCTTTTGTGAGCTACAGCTCACTTCATCGGATGCATGTAGCTCACGAAAGCTCATGCTCAAATAAATTGGTTAGTCTCTAAGGTGCCACAAGTACTCCTTTTCTTTTTGCGGATATAGACTAACACGGCTGCTACTCTGAAACCTGTCATTAAATAAATAAGTGATCCTAAAACCTCCCTCCCTACTGCATTATACCAGCCCTCCCTACTGCATTATCTTTTAGCCATATTGTGTGTGGAGTCAGCCATGTCTGCAAACTCGTCTTTAGTCACATGAGCCTTATGCCAAGTGAGGGCAGAAAATAAATCTCATGGCTCACCATCCCTACTGGTCCCAGAGCCTCCGTTAGCGGCTACAGAGCAGGATCAGAGAGGGCTCAGATCAGAGAGATGGTCAACCTGGCAAGTGCCTGTTAACTACTTCATAAGTAATGCTAATTCTTAACAGCTAGCAAGGCCTGAGTTGAGCAAATCCCACTAAAAGGGTTTGTGAGCTGACCAGCTTTTCAGTCATGCTTTGTGAAGTGTTTCCTGAGAGTCAGGCAAAAGCTTTCTACCTCTTGGTTGCCATGGTAACCAGTGGGTGTGCTTCAACTGCACTTGGTTACCTGGCAAAGCGGGGAAAATGTCAACAGCCTATGGCCGTATCCACACGGTAGATGAAGCTACACTAGCTATGGTTCTATTTAAAGAAGAGCTGCAATGCAAAATAAATGGTGGCTGTACCTTATTGCTTCCTTCTGAGCATATGAAGGTGACCTGATAGTGTTAAAAAAATCTGCTTTACATTAAATAATACAGGTGCCAATTCCCCTTTTTTCCCTTGAGGACTTCGCTATGATTATTGGAGGACATCTCATGAGGCTGAAACCTGAGCTATGTAGTTCTCTGACTGCAAGAATCAGAGGCTAAGGGGGTGTTAAGTATTAGGCTCTCTTACATTCAACAGACCCAATTCTCCATTTGTTTGTACCGTCTTTAAATGATTTACACCAATGCAAAGTATATTCCAAATCCCTTTCCCACCCTTCCTTAGTACTTCAGATACTGGTCTCAAGTCCCATTGGGCCAATATTTACCATACTTGGCCACAGCCTTGGAGTGTATATTGTTGGAAAGTTAGAATAAATTTGGTAGCTCTGTTTCTGAGTCCATGTGGGGGTGGGGGAACTGGGCACTCTTCCATCTGTTCCAGTCTGAAACACAACACTAATAACTGACAAAATGTTTGAAATCAGAAAGTTGAAATCTGACAAAAAAATTTTGGTCCTCATTGAGATTTAAGAAACAAGCGAAGATAGAATAAATTTGGGGGCATTTTAGAGTTTGAAAATTGGCCTTTCAAAAAACTTTTCAATTGTTTCTCTTTATAAAAATGACTGACTCAACTATGTTTTTCTCTATGGAATAGAGATGGTGTCTGACTGTTGCAGACAGAGATCATAATAGGAAAACAAGATAAGAATCTAAACTTCAAATATTATAGTTAGCCTCTGAATCTGGATTCATAAAGTCAACAAGGAGGAATGTAATGGATTTTTACTAAAAAGAAAGGTTTACATTTTTTTGGTCTTCTACTGGCTTTTGTGGTGTTTGTCTTCCCATATTCTTAAATATGGGAGCCAGACTGTGGAATACATGCTGTGCCCAGTTTTCAGCACTTATGCAACCTTTTTGTAAATTCATCCCACACTTTTCTCCGGCCTTGTCTACACTGGCAAGTTTCTGCACCATAAAGCAGCTTTCTGCGCTGTGACTCCCGAGGTGCACACATGGCCAAGCCACTTTGTGTCAGAAACTGCGCAGTTGCAGCACTGTAAAAAAGCCACCCAAACGAGAGGCGTAGAGCTTTCTGCACCGGGGCTACAGCGCCGCGGTGCCAGTGTAGACACCCTGGGCGATTACAGTGCTGCGATTGGCCTCCAGGAGGTGTCCCACAATGCCTGTTCTCGCCTCTCTGGTCATCAGTTTGAACTCTACTGCCCTGCCCTCAGGTGACCAACCATGAGCCCCACCCCTTAAATTTCTTGGGAGTTTTGAAAGTCCCCTTCCTGTTTGCTTGGTGATGCGTGCAGTGGTCTCAGCGCATCTTTCCAAGTGACAGTGGCTGCTCCATGCACCAGGCGATCCCCCGCTTGGAGCAATGCCGAGCTGCTGGACCTCATTGGCATTTGGGGAGAGGAGGCTGTCCAGTCCCAGCTGTGCTCCAGCCGTAGGAATTATGATACCTATGGACAGATATCACGATGCATGACAGAAAGGGGCCATGACCAAGACACATTGCAGTGCAGGGTCAAAGTGAAGGAGCTGCGGAATGCCTACCACAAGGTGCAGGAGGCAAACTGCCACTCTGGAGCTGTGCCCACGAGCTGCCGGTTCTACAAAGAGCTGGACATGATTCTTGGTGGAGACCCCACCTCCACTGCGAAGGCCACTGTGGATACTTTGTTGGCTTGCATGCCCGTCAAGAGTGGACTGAGCCTGGAGGAGGAAATCTTGGATGAGGATGTGGAGGGGGAGGGGGACTTGGAGGGCAGAGATGCGTGCAGCCAGGAGCTCTTCTCTACCCTGGAGGAGGCTAGCCAGTTACAACTTTCAGAGCTTGGTGAAGCAGAAACAGGTGAGGAAGCCCCTGGTAAGTGGCTTTGATTTTGGGAATCTCTGAAGCAAGTTGTTGGGGGCAGGAGGGTTGCAGAAAGCAGGCTTGTGTCTGTATGATGCGCGTACCGCCACATGCCTAGTCAGAGTGGCGGAACAGGGTGTTGATTGACTTCATCACTTCATGGGAATCTGCCTCAGATCTCCACAAAACTCTCATGGAGATACTGGGCAATGCACTGCCACAGGTTCTTTGGCAGAGCTCCTTTGTTTCTTGCCCTATTAAAGGTAACTTTCCTGAGCCACTCTGCCATCACGGTGGTGCGGGGGAGGGTGGAGTGTCAGACCATTGCTGCACACAGGAGAGAGGCATAAGGGCCAGGGTGGAAGCCGCAGTCTTGGAGAAGACCTGCTCACCCTCAGCAACGATATATCTTCCATAATGAACACAGCCTGTGGAAAATGTGGGGATACGAATGATTAGAGAAAGAGAACCTTATCTTGAGGTACATTTCAAAGGTTTCTTTGACTATATTTGGGGGCAGAGAAGACACCTGGGCACCCTTAAACTGAGGAAGTAAAAGGACAGTGGTTTTGCTTCATGAAAAAGGGGTCTTAACCAGGCTTGGTTGAAAAAGCTAAAGAGAACTTTAGGTGAGATAAAATTCTTTAGATAGAAGGTTAACCTGTTAGTTAAGTTTATTCTCTAGAAAGAATGTTATGATTTTATTTTATGTAACCATCTGATTCCAATATTCTTACTCACTATTACTTGAATCTGTTTTTTCATAATAAATGTACTCTTGTTTTCACTATAAATATATCTCAGTGCTGTGGCACTAAGTCAAGTGCTGGGCCTGAGTTGAATCCAACAAGCTGGTGTGTTCTGTTCCTTTGGGAACAGCAGACCTGGTAATTCTGTGAGTGCTCAGTGGATAAGGGGCTGGACAGTGTAGTGAATGCTCCAAGGACTATGGGGTTGGTGAGTACCTGTCACTACCTGTATAGAGAGGGCAAAGCCTGGAAAGCAGCACTTGTGCTGCCAGAGGCTGGTGGTTTCAGGGAGCTGATCCAGGGCAGGCACAGATAAGACTTCCTCACACTGAGGGCAAGTGGTGGTGAGGTGCCACACAACCGTCCTTACCCCTGCAGAACATCACACCCCCACACAAAACACATGGTGGGCCAGCTCTGGTAATAACTTAGATGGTGTGATGACTGCATCTACACCCACCTCAGAGCCGTAACACAGGGTGAGCAAGCACACAGGGTGAGCAAGCATATTTGCACCCCCTAGAGGCTATGCGTGCCCCCTGCAACTTTCTGCCTTCCATTTAGCACAGAAGTTTTCAAAGTGTAGGAAGCCGGCAGATTAGAAGCTGGTGGGAACTGCCCAACTTGCTCGAGCCCCTGGCTCTCTGAGCTGTGGGACCCAGGGCTCATGCTGGCTGGCTGCCTGGCAGCCATCCCTGCCCTGATCCCCGAGCTGGGCAAGGCGGACAGGATGGCTCTGAGCTGTGCCCCTGATGCGCTCTTGCCTTTCCCCTGAAGGAGCCTGGTGCCGGCCGGTGATGCCCCCCCCGGAGCTGATCCCTGTCTGGCTGCTATTTTTCTGTCCTGAGAGTTTTGCACCCTGGGTGGCTGCCCCCCACTCACCCCACACTGGTTACGGCCCTACCCCACCTTCCTTCCACCCAGTTTTTCTGGTGGAATAATTATCTCAGGCACAGTCCCTGCACTCCCCCAAGTGTCCAGGCTGAAATTGTGTCTGGCCGTAATGTGGGCTACATAGGGGGAGGCTTAGTCCCTCCTAAATCCCTGTATGGTGACATAAATATATAGAAGAATGAGGGGGGATTTGATAGCTACTTTCAACTACCTGAAAGGGGGTTCCAAAGAGGATGGATCTAGGCTGTTCTCAGTGGTACCAGATGACAGAACAAGGAGTAATGGTCTCAAGTTGCAGTGGGGGAGGTGTAGTTTGGATATTAGGAAAAACTTTTTCCACTAGGATTGTGGTGAAGAACTGGAATGGGTTACCTAGGGATATGGCGGAATCTCCTTCCTTAGAGGTTTTTAAGGTCAGGCTTGACAAAGCCTTGGCTGGGATGATTTAGTTGGGGATTGGTCCTGCTTTGAGCAGGGGGTTGGACTAGATGACCTCCTGAGGTCCCTTCCAACCCTGATAGTCTATGATTCTATGATTCTATGATTATCAGGCCCCTCTACAGTGCTGGCTCTCTCCAAGAGCCACGTGCCCAGTGCACAGTACGGTCCTGGAGCACTGATTTCCCCTGCCCCTGCGGCTACTCACCATTTTGGGGGTCTTGTGGCTCATGTGTGCTTGCCTGGGGTCAGCCAGTTAGTAACAGGTATGTGAATTGTGGCTGTGTTTTAAATCACTGAATCAGTGGTCTGTGTGTTGCAAACAATCCTGCTCCTTTAAAATGTTGCATTTTAGCTCCACAGACATGATCTTGGGAGCCCAGCCGCCCTCTTTGTTATCGCCGGCTGAACGGCTGGGCAGAATTAGAAAGTGGCCACGAAGAAACAAAGAGGACTTTCTGCATGATGTCATGATGCACTCCACGGGCGAAAAACAAGAATTGAAGGAGTGGAGGGACAGTGAGAAGAGGGACTGAAAGGAGAATGCAGCACACCAGAACGAAGCCACGGAGCGGCTCTTAAACATTATGGAGCACGAAGCGGACATGCTCCAGGTGCTCCTAGCACTGCAAACCAAGCAGCTCTGCACCCGCCCTCCTCAGCAGCTGCTGTCGCAAAACTCTTTGCCATTCACCCCCCAGACACCACCAACACATTCTTATCAACCTCCTGGCTCCAATCTGTACGTGCTGCATTCCACTCCTCCCCCATCACAGTCCAGCACTACGGACTCCCAGTACCCACTGCACTCAATACCTGTCCCTCTGAAGTTTAGCCCTGCTGAAGTACAGTACCTGCTGCACTGTACTCCAAAGGAGAAGGTTGGATATGATCCCTGGACATACACAAATATTTAACGGCCCTGGGACCCCACCTCCTCCTGGGACCCTCCCTTACCCCTTTCTCCTCAGTGCTGATGTGTTTTTTTGTTTGTCTCTCTCCTCCAGTTGTTGTTTTTTAAAAAAAGAATTGCTTTGGTTTGAAAGCAATCCTTATTCCATTAACTGAAAGCAAACAGAGCCCTGCAAAGCAACAGGCAATTTTCTTAAACCTTCATAGTGCATCGTCTGCACCAATCACAATCACCTCCTAGCATTACAAGCACTGCAATCCCAAGCATAGCAACAAATATTAGAGGCTTTCAGCTTCAAATTGCTGCCTCAAGGCATCCCTGATCCTTATGGCCCCATGCTGTGCCTCTCTAATAGCCCTGGTCTCTGGCTGTTAAAATTCAGCCTCCAGGCTCTGAGTCTCAACCGTCCAGCCTTGAGTGAAGCTTTCACCCTTCCCTTCACAAATATTATGGAGCATACAGTAAGCGGCTATAAGCATAGGAATATTGTCATTGGACAGGTCCAGCCTCCCATATAGGCAGCGCCAGCGGGCCTTTAAACGGCCAAAAGCACACTCAACAGTCATTCTGCACTTGCTCAGCCTGTTGTTGAACCGCTCCTTGCTGCTCTCAAGGTGCCCCATATATGGCTTCATAAGCCACAGCATTAAGGGGTAGGCCGGGTCTCCCAGGATCACAATGGGCATTTTGACTTCCCCTACAGTGATCTTCTGGTCTGGGAAGAAAGTCCCTGCTTGCAGCTTCCTGAACAGTCCAGTGTTCCGAAAGATGCGTGTGTCATGCACCTTTCTGGACCAGCCTGTGTTCATGTCCGTGAAATGCCTATGGTGATCACAAGTGCCTGGAGAACCACTGAGAAATACCCTTTCCGATTAATGTATTCGGTGGCTAGGTGGTCTGGTAACAGAATTGGAATATGCATGCCATCTATCACCCCTCTACAGTTAGGGAAGACCATTTGTGCAAAGCCATCCACAATGTCACACACGTTGCCCAGAGTTATGGTCTTTCAGAGCAGGATGCGATTAATGGCCCTGCACACTTCCGTCAACATGAGTCCAACTGTCGACTTTCCCACTCCAAACTGGTTAGCGACCAATTGGTAGCAGTCTGGAGTAGCCAGCTTCCACAGTGCAATCGCCACGCACTTATCCAATGGCAGGGCAGCTTTCATTCTCGTGTCCTTGTGCCACAGGGCTGGGGCGAGCTCATCACACAGTCCCATGAAAGTGGTTTTCCTCATCCAAAAGTTCTGCAGCCACTCCTCGTCATCCCAGATGTGCATGATGATGTGATCCCACCACTCAGTGCTTGTTTCCTGAGCCCAAAAGCAGCATTCCATTCTGGTCAGCACACCCTCTTGACTCCCAACCTCTGCCCCCCTTCTGCGCTCTAACCCCTACACTGTGCCTTCACCCCTACCCCCTGCACCTCCCTCCTGAGCCCCTAACCCCTGCGCTGTGTGTGCCCCCTTCACCCCAAGCCCTGCACCCTAACACCTGCCCCCTCCTGTGCCCCTAACCCCTGCGCTGTGCCCCCTTCACTCCTACCCCCTGCACTGTGCCCTCTTTGCCTCTAACCCTTGCATCTTTGCCTCTAACCTCCTGCACCCATATGGGGAAACTAACCTGGATGCGCAAAGCAGCTGGCATTGCTGCTCGCTCCCCAACTGGACTGCTGCCCCTCTGCCCTGCACAGCCCTAGGGGGCTGTGAGGGGGGAGCAAGGCGCAATTATTACAATATTCAGCTAATTCTGCTTTTCTGATATTTGCAACTACAAAATGATGTGCCATTGATGTGGAATTTGTCAGCTGATGGATGCCTTTTACTGGAAGGTCTAATAGCATAAGAAGAGAAGTAAGAATCAATCTGTTAACTGTGAGTCAGTTTTACTTCAGAGAAGTTCCAGAGAATATGAAGGAAAGTTCTTTCCTACCTCTTACATATCAACATTCCCTTCAAATGCCTCAGAACTCTTTGCCTCCTCTCTTAAGAGAATTAACAATGAGATATCATTGGACATAGAAGGAAACAGTTCTCTACAAAATCACAGATCAGAGGAAATATCATTGTCCAGGAACTCATCCTAATTTCTCACCTTATATATTATCCATGTCATCATTAGTTTCATAGCACCTAGAAGCCCAAGGTGGACCAAGACCCCATTGTGCTAGGTGCTGTACACAGAACATAGATAGTACCTGCCCCAAAGAGCTCACAGTCTAAGGGTATGTCTACACTACGGAATTAGGTCGAATTTATAGAAGTCGGTTTTTTAGAAATCGGTTTTATATATTCGAGTGTGTGTCCCCCCACAGAAAATGCTCTAAGTGCATTAAGTGCATTAACTCGGCCGAGTGTTTCCACAGTACCAAGGCTAGAGTTGACAATGCCTAATGGGGCTAAAACATTGTCGCGGGTGGTTCTGGGTACATATCGTCAGGCCCCCGTTCCCTCCCTCCCTCCGTGAAAGCAAGGGCAGACAATCGTTTCGCGCCTTTTTTCCTGAGTTACCTGTGCAGACGCCATACCATGGCAAGCATGGAGCCCGCTCAGGTAACCGTCACCCTATGTCTCCTGGGTGCTGGCAGACGCGGTACTGCATTGCTACACAGTAGCAGCAACCCATTGCCTTGCGGCAGCAGACGATGCAATACGACTGGTAGCCGTCATCGTCATGTCCGAGGTGCTCCTGGCCACATCAGCCAGGAGCGCCTGGGCAGACATGGGCGCAGGGACTAAATTTGGAGTGACTTGACCAGGTCATTCTCTTTAGTCCTGCAGTCAGTCCTATTGAACCGTCTTATGGTGAGCAGGCAGACGATACGGATTGCTAGCAGTCGTACTGTACCATCTTCTGCCGAGCAGCCATGAGATGTGGATGGCATGCAGTCCTTCTGCACCGTCTGCTGCCAGCCAAAGATGTAAAAGATAGATGGAGTGGATCAAAACAAGAAATAGACCAGATTTGTTTTGTACTCATTTGCTTCCCCCCCTCCCCCATCTAGGGGACTCATTCCTCTAGGTCACACTGCAGTCACTCACAGAGAAGGTGCAGTGAGGTAAATCTAGCCATGTATCAATCAGAAGCCAGACTAACCTCCTTGTTCCAATAAGAACAATAACTTAGGTGCACCATTTCTTATTGGAACCCTCCGTGAAGTCCTGCCTGAAATACTCCTTGAGGTAAAGCCATCCCCTTTGTTGATTTTAGCTCCCTGCAGCCAACCCTGTAAGCTGTGTCGTCAGTCGCCCCTCCCTCCGTCAGAGCAACGGCAGACAATCGTTCCGCGCCTTTTTTCTGTGCGGACGCCATACCAAGCCAAGCATGGAGGCCGCTCAGCTCACTTTGGCAATTAGGAGCACATTAAACACCACAGGCATTATCCAGCAGTATATGCAGTGCCAGAACCTGGCAGAGCGATACCGGGCGAGGAGGCGACGTCAGCGCGGTCACGTGAATGATCAGGACATGGACACAGATTTCTCTGAAAGCATGGGCCCTGCCAATGCATGCATCATGGTGCTAATGGGGCGGGTTCATGCTGTGGAACGCTGATTCTGGGCTCAGGAAACAAGCACAGACTGGTGGGACCGCATAGTGTTGCAGGTCTGGGACGATTCCCAGTGGCTGCGAAACTTTCGCATGCGTAAGAGCACTTTCATGGAACTTTGTGACTTGCTTTCCCCTGCCCTGAAGCGCATGAATACCAAGATGAGAGCAGCCCTCACAGTTGAGAAGTGAGTGGCGATAGCCCTGTGGAAGCTTGCAACGCCAGACAGCTACCGGTCAGTTGGGAATCAATTTGGAGTGGGCAAATCTACTGTGGGGGCTGCTGTGATGCAAGTAGCCCACGCAATCAAAGATCTGCTGATATCAAGGGTAGTGACCCTGGGAAATGTGCAGGTCATAGTGGATGGCTTTGCTGCAATGGGATTCCCTAACTGTGGTGGGGCCATAGACGGAACCCATATCCCTATCTTGGCACCTGAGCACCAAGCCGGCGAGTACATAAACCGCAAGGGGTACTTTTCAATAGTGCTGCAAGCTCTGGTGGATCACAAGGGACGTTTTACCAACATCAACGTGGGATGGCCGGGAAAGGTACATGACGCTCGCATCTTCAGGAACTCTGGTCTGTTTCAAAAGCTGCAGGAAGGGACTTTATTCCCAGACCAGAAAATAACTGTTGGGGACGTTGAAATGCCTATATGTATCCTTGGGGACCCAGCCTACCCCTTAATGCTATGGCTCATGAAGCCATACACAGGCAGCCTGGACAGTAGTCAGGAGCTGTTCAACTACAGGCTGAGCAAGTGCAGAATGGTGGTAGAATGTGCATTTGGACGTTTAAAGGCACGCTGGCGCAGTTTACTGACTCGCTTAGACCTCAGCAAAACCAATATTCCCACTGTTATTACTGCTTGCTGTGTGCTCCAAAATATCTGTGAGAGTAAGGGGGAGACGTTTATGGCAGGGTGGGAGGTTGAGGCAAATCGCCTGGCTGCTGGTTACGCGCAGCCAGACACCAGGGAGGTTAGAAGAGCACAGGAGGGCGCGGTACGCATCAGAGAAGCTTTGAAAACCAGTTTCATGACTGGCCAGGCTACGGTGTGAAAGTTCTCTTTGTTTCTCCTTGATGAAACCCCCACCCCTTGGTTCACTCTACTTCCCTGTAAGCTAACCACCCGCCCCTCCTCCCTTCGATCATTACTTGCAGAGGCAATAAAGTCATTGTTGCTTCACATTCATGCATTCTTTATTCATTCATCACACAAATAGGGGAATAACTACCAAGGTAGCCCAGGAGGGGTGGTGGAGGAGGGAAGGAAAATGCCACACAGCACTTTAAAAGTTTACAACTTTAAAATTTATTGAATGCCAGCCTTCTTTTTTTGGGGCAATCCTCTGTGGCGGAGTGGCTGGTTGGCCGGTGGCCCCCCCACCGCGTTCTTGGGCGTCTGGGTGTGGAGGCTAGGGAACTTGGGGAGGAGGGCGGTTGGTTACACAGGGGCTGTAGTGGCAGTCTGTGCTCCAGCTTTTGCTGCACCTCAACCATACACTGAAGCATACTGGTTTGGTCCTCCAGCAGCCTCAGCATTGAATCCTGCCTCCTCTCATCAAGCTGCCGCCACATTTGAGCTTCAGCCCTGTCTTCAGCCCTCCACTTACTCTCTTCAGCCCGCCACCTCTCCTCCCGGTCATTTTGTGCTTTCCTGCACTCTGACATTATTTGCCTCCATGCATTCGTCTGTGCTCTGTCAGTGTGGGAGGACAGCATGAGCTCAGAGAACATTTCATCACGAGTGCGTTTTTTTTTCTTTCTAATCTTCACTAGCCTCTGGGAAGGAGAAGATCCTGTGATCATTGAAACACATGCAGCTGGTCGAGAAAAAAAAAGGGACAGCGGTATTTAAAAAGACACATTTTATAAAACAGTGGCTACACTCTTTCAGGGTAAACCTTGCTGTTAACATTACATACATAGCACAAGTGCTTTCGTTACAAGGTCGCATTTTGCCTCCCCCCCACCGCGTGGCTACCCCCTCAACCCTCCCCCCTCCCCGTGGCTAACAGCGGGGAACATTTCTGTTCAGCCACAGGCAAACAGCCCAGCAGGAACGGGCTCCTCTGAGTGTCCCCTGAAGAAAAGCACCCTATTTCAACCAGGTGACCATGAATGATATCTCACTCTCCTGAGGATAACACAGAGAGATAAAGAACGGATGTTGTTTGAACGCCAGCAAACATACACTGCAATGCTTTGTTGTACAATGATTCCCGAGTACGTGTTACTGGCCTGGAGTGGTAAAGTGTCCTACCATGAAGGACGCAATAAGGCTGCCCTCCCCAGAAACCTTTTGCAAAGGCTTTGGGAGTACATCCAGGAGAGCCGCGAATGCCAGGGCAAAGTAATCCTTTCACATGCTTGCTTTTAAACCATGTATAGTATTTTAAAAGGTACACTCACCGGAGGTCCCTTCTCTGCCTGCCGGGTCCAGGAGGCAGCCTTGGGTGGGTTCGGGGGGTACTGGCTCCAGGTCCAGGGTGAGAAACAGTTCCTGGCTGTCGGAAAAAGCGGTTTCTCCGCTTGCTTGCTGTGAGCTATCTACAACCTCATCATCATCATCATCTTCTTCGTCCCCAAAACCTGCTTCCGTGTTGCCTCCATCTCCATTGAAGGAGTCAAACAACACGGCTGGGGTCGTGGTGGCTGAACCCCCTAAAATGGCATGCAGCTCATCATAGAAGCGGCATGTTTGGGGCTCTGACCCGGAGCGGCCATTCGCCTCTCTGGTTTTCTGGTAGGCTTGCCTCAGCTCCTTAAGTTTCACGCGGCACTGCTTCGGGTCCCTATTATGGCCTCTGTCCTTCATGCCCTGGGAGATTTTGACAAAGGTTTTGGCATTTTGAAAACTGGAACGGAGTTCTAATAGCACGGATTCCTCTCCCCATACAGTGATCAGATGCCGTACCTTCCGTTCAGTCCATGCTGGAGCTCTTTTGCGATTCTGGGACTCCATCATGGTCACCTCTGCTGATGAGCTCTGCATGGTCACCTGCAGCTTGCCACGCTGGCCAAACAGGAAATGAGATTCAAAAGTTCGCAGTTCTTTTCCTGTCTACCTGGCCAGTGCATCTGAGTTGAGAGTGCTGTCCAGAGCGGTCACAATGGAGCACTCTGGGATAGCTCCCGGAGGCCAATACCGTCGAATTGTGTCCACAGTACCCCAAATTCGACCAGGCAAGGCCGATTTAAGCGCTAATCCACTTGTCAGGGTGGAGTAAGGAAATCGATTTTAAGAGCCCTTTAAGTCGAAATAAAGGGCTTCATCATGTGGACGGGTGCAGGTTTACATCGATTTAACGCTGCTAAATTCGACCTAAAGTCCTAGTGTAGACCAGGGCTAAGTATAATACAAGAAACAATGGTGGGATACAGATAGATGGGGGAGGCGGTGGAGTATAATGAGACAGTACTGGCCAGCATGATGGGCCATGGCTTCAGCACATCAGCAGCCAGAGGCCTGGTCTACATTGGGTGCAGTGGGTGTGTGGAAAAATCGATCTAAGTTACGCAACTTCAGCTATGTGAATTACGTAGCTGAAGTCAACATACTTAGATCTACTTACTGTGGTGTCTTCACTGTGGTAAGTTGACAGCTGACGCTCCCCCATCAACTCCACCTGCACCTCTCGCTCCGGTAGAGTACTGGAGTGGATGGGAGAGCGCTAAGCAGTCGATTTATTGCGTCTAGACTAGACTTGATAAATCGACCCCTGCTGGATTGATCGCTGCCCATCGATCCAGCAGGTAATGTAGACAAGCCCTAACTGTCATCAAGTTTATTGTAGGCCTCACAGCAAAGCAAAATGTTGAGGATGGGGGAAGAGTGGGGGTGGATTTGCAGGAGATTGGCCCTTTAAAGTTCAGGGTGTGAACGATCAAAGTCTCCTTTTCTGTAAAAGGCCTTTGGAAACTCTCCCCATCCAAGGTATTAAGTGTGGGATTTTCAGAAGCACTCTGCTCCCGTTAAAGTCAGTGGGAATTTTAACACTGATTTCAATGTGACAGCATTAAACCAACACTGAGCATTTTTGAAAATCCCTCCCCAAAGTGTGCAGAGTTTTAATTAAGGGTATGGAAGTACTTGAGTATGAGACCTTATCTACAGTACGGTTACTTAGGTATAACTTACGTCACTCAGGGGTGTGATTAACCCACACCCCTGTGCAATGTAAGTTATGCTGACCTAAGCGCCAGTGTAGACAGCACTGTGTCAGAGGGACAGCTTCTCCTGCCGACACAGCAATCGCCTCTCGTGGGGGCAGGAATTATTAAGATAATGGGAGGGCGCTCTTCCATTGGCTTAAAGCATCTCCACAGTGGCACAGCTGCAGTGTGGATGTAGCCGCTGTCACACTAAACCCTTTATCTAAGCCCTCATGAACAATTCAGTATTATCCCTAAACACTGTCCCACCATTGGCAGCCCACCCTTTTCTCACAATTTGAAGATAGTTTCTCTGGAGGGTTGTTCCTAGGTGGTGTAGAAAATGAGGAGACAGCCTAATTTTATTATGATTTTGTTCCATCTGCTGAGTGTAGTACATGGGTGAGTGCCTTTCAGCTGCGATCTCTAATGCCAGAGTAGTAAATATAATGATATCAAAGGAGTTGTCATGTTTAGTGTTAACCCACTGTTTGTCTGGGTCTGATACCAAACTACTAAGGAGAGTAACTGTGTTAGCCAATATCTTTTAACCAGCAAAGGTCATATCAAGAGTTCTCACTAACTCTAGATAGTCTACAGAACCAGATGTATAACGGATACCAGTGTATGTCATTTTATATATTTTTTCCAGATACATAAGGATATAAAGAGACTATATTTTAAGATATATAAGAGACTTTTAAGATATAAGAGACTATATTTTAAGATATATGCAGAAGGGGGCAGAGTTATGGCATAAGTTCCAAACTTAATGTTGCATTTTGAGACCCGTAAGTCCATTATTTCCCAACTGTAATGTTGCATTAGCAGCCCTAGTTATTTGTATGGATTATGCATCAGGAATCATGTTGCCCACTACTGACCATCTTTGGAGTTGGACAACCCAACAGTTTAATAGTGCACAACCAGAATGCCTAATATTTTAGGAGAGGGTGTGACCTTATTTAACTCAAACTACAGGAGGAATTTAGATAGGCAGAATGCAACTGCCTATGTTAGAATTTGGTTAGAAGAACCCTAGCTAATCTTTAATTTTACAAAAAGAGCCACATGATCTCTAATGACCACAAAATGCTAATGGCCATGATTTGATGTCTCATTCATAACTGTCTTGCTAGTGAAAGAGTGTCCTCTCTCTAGCCTGTTGGTTTATTAGTGACTCAGAGAAAAGAATGCCACCGTTGACTCCCCACTTCCTGCAACACCTGATGCGGTCATTAAGATGTCCCAGTCACATATCAATCAGGTCATATGCTGCTTGGTTTATGGATTCCATGAAATTCACAACCTCAGGTGACATGACTGGAGACTAGGTCTATAAATGTAGGGCTTCACCTGACATGCTCTGCTTTGCCATAGCTTTGCCTTTAATAGCACACTGATGCCATTAGGTAAGGGGCTGATCTTTAAAATGGATCAGCACCACATGCTTGTTTGCTTTTATTTCTAATTTAAAATAACTTAAAAACATGTTTAAAAGGCAAATATATTATTTTTATTACATCCAATCATGAAAAGTACTGCATCTACCATTTAATTTAATGAACTGCAGGTGCTTAGTATCTCTCAGAATCTGGCCTAGTGAAATTATCCATTGCTTTAATACAACATTCGTATAGTATTGGCCTGTTCCTATTAACTTCAGTGGAAACAGGATTGGCACCTATATTGCTTATGTGTAAGGCTTCAATATTGTTCATATTTTAGGATTATAACATGCTGATGAAAACAGCATTGTGTTCAAAATTCCATCTTTATTTGTAGCTTAGAATTTGGAATTTTTTATTGTTTATATAGCTGAAAAGCAACAAAGTATCAGAGTGACTCATAGATGGAAGTCAAATAAATTCCAGTGTTTGATAATGCAATCTGAAAAGGGTTGAGCAAATATGACCCTCTGAATCTGACATTTTTTACATGTTTTTTCCATCAACGATCCGCTGAACTTTCCATTTAGCAATCCTGAGAGTAACAAGTTCTGGCTGGTTCCTATAACTTTAGAACTTTTCACCCAAAAAGTTTCATCTAAAACTTTGATGCTGCATTTTCAAGATTCCTAGGGCATTTCACATAAAATGTTACTTTGCTATTTTGGAATTCTTCCATGATTTAGGGCGGAAAAGAAGGGAAATAGTGCTTTCATTTTAATGTGTGGGTTTTTAGGTTGTTGGGTGGTTGTTGTTTTTTGAGAAATCACATGACAAAAGTGTTACCCCCTCAAGTGTTACTCCGCAAGCCCCATCTGCACTCCACATCTGTCCTGACTTGTATACGTGACTCCTAAGTATAGAACAGTCTTCTTTAAATAGCGGGACATTAAAAATACGCTCTCTCCTCGTGAAATGTGCAACCAGTAACGAAAGAGACGGCCCTTCAGTTATCATGAAGAGAATCCCAAATCCAATCTCTGCCCATGACAGATTCTTCTTTCCTTGTCTGTTCAATCCCATATAGTAAAACCTGTCAAAGGCTTTTAGGAAAACTCAGCTCCAAAAGTAACAGATCAGATTCTTTTTTAGAGACAAAACAAGAGAGCATCTCTTTGGCTACCATTTACAAAAACAGCGTCTACAAAGCAGAAAAAAATAGAAACAAGCAGATGCCTGTACTGTGCAGTCACTTTTGTTTCATGTTGGGTGTTTAGTTAAATGTATATGTGTATTTATTGTTCTGTAAACTTTGTATGGCTTGTACGTATTCAGATAGTGGCATGTCATCCCAAAACAGCAATCCGCTCTGCTAGAAGGAAGTTTTCGGTTGCTGTGAGAGGGAAATGATGATTGGATTATTTATGGAGTTTTGTGAAAGTTATGTTTTCTGTGTTTTTGTCCCTTTGATGTTGCAATCAGCGTAATGTAAAATCAAGTATATATTGTATTCTCTATGGGAAATGGTGTGAAGCTTCTTAATCCCACAGCAGGGAGGAGATCTCTGCAGTTGATTGGATACTGGGACTAGTTCAATACTGCCAGACCCTGTACACAAGGTAATTTATAAGAAAATGTAAGTCGGCAAATAATGACAAGTCTCTGTGCTGGAGCTACCTCTGAGTAATCAAACTACTGATTATAATCATTCACACCCATGTAAGACATTATACAATTATGCAATCCTGATACCCAATATGTGAAACTTGACATGAAAACAAGTGTAGCAGTCAGTATAGTTGCCAGATGAGGTTGTTCTTTTTCCCCCCGAGTGGGCAGTAAACCATGTTAAGCATATTATAGGGACAAAGGCCCAGTGTACTTGGTGGCACACTAGACCTTAATTCTTCAGATAATTTCTGCAGTGTTCTGGCACTGACTTCTGGAGCAAAATGAGACTCCTGAGGCAAATTCAAATACGTTTTTGAAATGGAGGTTTGATGAGCCATGAACTCCTAACTGCACAATATGTGCAGTACTCCTGTGTTACACTGACTACAGTGCTAAATTATCTATATCTTTTTCTTTCCCCAAAAAACACTTTTAATTGTGTGGTGTAACTACCACAGAAAGTTTAAGGGGAATGCAGAGATTTGAGGGCGGGGTAGGGCTCAGATGTGGCTTTGGCTGTCAGGAAACATCTGAGGCAGTCTGGGTCTTTGACATCCACCAGACAGATTAATGGGGATTGGGGAGGAGGATGTATCTCCTCTTCCCCTTCCCTTTGTGGGCAAGGGTTAGGTGACATAGGCCTTGTTTGCCTATAAAAGTTGGACCCCTTGTACTGGCATAGCTAAAGCCACACAATACACTCACCCCCTTTGTGTGAATACAGTTATACCAATGCAAATGTGATTGTACTAGTATACCTCATTTCCATACAGGAAAGGGAATAAGCCATCTATAAGCACATTCACATTCATATAACTGCATTCACATTAGGGCTTGCACTGGTATAGTATTACAGCAAAAAATCACCCCTCTAATCAACATAGCTATACCAGTACAAAAACTGCGTGTAGACTAGACCTCTCTAATTTTATGTGGCTGGAACTTCCCCACTACAGCAACCCTTGACAGCAGGCTGCTGCCTTCCTTCACCTCCCCCAACATATGTCACTGTGTTCAGCAAGATGGATTAACATACCAGCTGAATGTTTTTAGCAAACAGATCGGCAATTAAATGGTTAATGTTAACATTTGAACTATCACCACTAGGTTTCAGAGTGAACACTTCATTGAATTGATTAGGGCAGTTCACACTTCTCTCAGAACTATCCCCCACTACCTTGTGTGGTCATTTTCACCTGTGTGAAGTGGATGTCAAATGCTACTAAATTAGGATTCTCCACACCAGTAATAACATTGTACACTCAATTTGCACTGGGGAAAATGACTACAGAAAGTGCAAGATCAGTAGCTCAGAACTTCAAAGGTAGTGAGTCACCTAACTCCACTGAAATCAGTGACAGTTAGGCACCTAAATATCTTTTGAGGATCTGGGCCTGTCTGCAGACTCAGGAAGATGCAAGGTTTCATGGACAGCATAAGGACCGGGAATGTAAACCCTGATTCTCACTTAAACTAAGGCTACGTTACATCAATCTACCAGTGTAAAGGGTACTTACAATATAAGTAAATGTAATTTATTCCCACTTTAAGAGCCCTTTGTGCTGCCTGAGGTGTGTAAATTAGCCTTAGTATAAATGAGAATCAGGATCTTAATGTTTTTTTCAAATGAAAGCTTACATAAGCAGCAATATTCAATGGCAGTGGGTGGATTCTGCAGCAAATTCTATAACCATGACATTTCTGGTAGCACAAGGTCCTGAATATAATACCTGAAAGTGGGCGAAGAGGGAACTAATCTCTGAACATACTTCATTAATCACAGAAATAGCGAACAAAATCCACCTAAACTGTTGGGTCATTAGTGTCAGGCAACCACAAAAGCAATAAAAGAATAAATGGACACAAATCAGACGTCAAGAATTATAACATTCAAAAACCAGCTGGAGAACACTTCAAACTCTCTGGTCACTCGATTACAGACCTAAAAGTCACAATCCTTCAACAAAAAAACTTCAAAAACAAACTCCAACGAGAGACTGCTGAATTGGAATTAATTTGCAAACTGGACACCATTAAATTAGGCTTGAATAAAGACTGGGAGTGGATGTGTCATTACACAAAGTAAAACTATTTCCCCATGTTTATTCCCCCCCACCCCCACTGTTCCTCACAGGTTCTTGTCAACTGCTGGAAATGGCCCACCTTGATTACCACTACAAAAGGGTTTTCCCCCCCAGCTCTCCTGCTGGCAATAGCTCAGCTTACCTGATCACTCTCGTTACAGTGTGTATGGTAACACCCATTGTTTCATGTTCTCTGTGTCTATAAAATCTCCCCACTGTATTTTCCACTGCATGCATCCGATGAAGTGAGCTGTAGCTCATGAAAGCTTATGCTCAAATAAATTTGTTAGTCTGTAAGGTGCCACAAGTCCTCCTTTTCTTTTTATAAAAAAGACAGACCTGCTACAATAGCATGCGTGCAACTCTTGCTCTGCTTGGAAGATACATGATATACACCTACCACAACATAAGAAAAATCTTTCTCCTCTGACTCTCTTTTGCTTTTACCAAACTTTACTGAAGGGTTTGTATAAACACCAAGAAAAGCTGGTGTCTGTGTAATTATAAAATGAGAGGAAGGATGGTCTTGTGGTTTAAGGCACTGGACTGGGATTCAGATCTGGGCCTAGTTCTGCCAGATTTCTTGTGTGACCTTGGGCTAGTCACTTAATCTCTGTACTTCAGTTCCCCATCCATAAAACAGGGATAATAATACTTCCTTTGTCTGTCTTATCTACTTAGATTGTAAGGTCTGTGGGGGCAGGAACTGTCTCTCTCTATGTGCTTGTATGCAATAAATGATGCAGCAGGCAGGCAGAGTTGTAGGAAAGAGATCTTTATTATTAAGCATGCTCAGTGTCTAGCATTTGGTGAAGCGCTCTGGCTTGCATTCTTTAGTGTCCTACCAGACTAGGTCTCTCCTGAAACCTCATTTTCCTAATTCATTTCCACTCATTGCACTAAAAGAGTCAGGCTTCTTATTTATAGATATGTGGACTTTCAGAAAAGGCCAGAAACAGGTGTCACCACAACATTCCCAATGTCAGCTCCATATAGTCCCTAATTTAGACTTCACAGCTTCCTCCAAATGGGTCCATGAGGGGTTACTTAAAAAAACAAATAAATCTTGATACCTTTCCCACTAAAGAACATTTCCCTTTGTTCCAGATTCCCATCCACTTCAAATACTTATTGTACTCTTAAAGTACTTAAAACCCTTTTAGCACTTAAAGTACATACCAGTCACCAGAAGCTGCCATCTAATATCACATACAAATGTTTACTTTAGAGGAAACAATATTTTTGTTTCTTCTTTCTTCATAGTTTGGTCTCAGCCACTAAGTTCTTGGACAGTTACTGGCTGCAAATAAAATGTCAACACTTCTATAGTAAACCTACAGCTAAAAAACCCACAAGAAATGCTGTGAGAAATTATACCTGTACCTTGTTACAAAATTAAGCACAGCAGAGGAGCATGTTGGTGGTATTATCACCCCCATATTATTCACAGCATGAGGTGCTACTTCTTAGGACAGCTTTTTTTATTCCAGCAGTGAAGGGGTAAGTGCAATGTTTACCAAACCTGTTTCAAAATGGCTGATTAATCAAATGAGTGTTTATTGAGGCCGCTGCTATAGCTCTTACTGTTGAGAAAATCGTGTGACTCGGAGCCAAGTTAGACAAAGAACATGACTGTTATTTACTCTATACTTCTAAAGGACCAAACTTAGTGCAAAGTCTGGGGCATTGTCTTGATGACAGTAAGCACTGAACCTTTGCTCTCACTATCTTTTTGCACAGATCTAACCACTAATCCTTATCCTCAGATGCCCCCAGAATCCACCCTCTACTCTCTCAAACCTCTCCTCAAAACTCCCTTTGTCCACAAAGCCCTGAAATGCTGACCCACCTCAATAAAAGTGCTTTCACTCACTCTGATCAGAACATTAAGCATTATTATGAAGAAGGCAGCTGATCAAGGACAGAATCTTCCTCTGATCTCTCAGTGCGTTTTTGTCATCCATCTATTTGTCATCCATCCATCCATCTGTGCTCCTAACAGCACCAAGCACACCACTGACTCTTAATCATGTTTAATAATAATCAGCAGCCACATTTGAACAGGCAGCCATTTTAAAGAAATTATAGCATATAGTACTTACACTGCCTTTTTCATCTGAAGCACTCAAACAAAGGTGGACATAACTAAAATGAAGCAAAATTCTTCTCACTGTTCCATTGAGAAAGTATGACATGGCCTAACTGTCTTCATTCCATACAACCTGCCTCAGAAAAATCCTCCGTATCTTTTGGCTCAGAACAATCTCAAACAAGATCTATTGACCCAGTGCAGCCAAGAGGATATGAGCACCATCATTGCCAGGAGGCATTGGAGATGGATCGGTCATGTGCTTCAGATGGAACTGATTCCATCACCAGAGTGGCAATAAGATGGACACTTGAAGGCAAACGAAAACAAGGCCACCCGAAAACAACATGGCAAAGAGCTCTGGAAGATGAGGTGAAAAACCTGGGGAACCATTGAAAGACTTGCCAAAACAGACAGGAGTGGAGGAGCTGTGTTACTGCCCTAAATGCCAGAGGCAGAATAGAAACATCAT
Source organism: Natator depressus (assembly GCF_965152275.1). Classification (NCBI taxonomy): domain Eukaryota; kingdom Metazoa; phylum Chordata; order Testudines; family Cheloniidae; genus Natator; species Natator depressus. The sequence continues at coordinate 24,110,343 of NC_134236.1, forward strand.
GATGGTGATGTTCCATTGAAATAGTGAAATCCTGATGTCTGTTTTGTGGGATTTTTTTTTATACATGTGAATCTTGGAGGCTAGAGAACTCATTTTGTTCAAACTCTGTAGCTCTCATATTTTATTTTTTAATTAATGTTCTTCTTGTAACTTACAATGTTTCCACTTCAGAGTAATACCTCTAAATTCCCACAGATGCTAATAAAAGTTTGTGTAGCTTAATGTTTAACTGTGCACTTTAAAGTTCAAAGATATGTTTGGGCCACATTTTGCTCTCAGTTCGTGTGTTAACATCACTGAAATTCAATGGAGTTAGTTCAGATTTGTGTTGGTGTAACTGAGAGCAGGACTTGGCCCTAACTATTCATATCCCCATGGTAGTTTAATGAGAAATTCTTCAAGTGGAGAATATTGCAACGGGAATGATATTACACCTCAACTGAAGTGTATTTTGATTAGAAAACACAATGTATTTTATTGTTTCTTTGTCAAACAGATCATTGCATTTTCAGCACAATTATCTTGATCATCCAAAAATACTCTGCATTTAATCTATATTTAAAAAGTGCTTTATATTACTGAATAATCCAGTCATAATATATAGCATTAAGTCTAATTTTTAACAAATTCCACAGGCTTTAGTTATGATTTAGGGAACAGGCTTTGTTTGAATGGCCTATCCCTGGCATTTGATTTCTTGAATTAGTCTTTGATCTGGAACTCCATGTTTCTACTGCATATAGGAGTAGAGCAGTCCTATAGCTAATTTAAACACCTGTAAAAACTCCCTAATATGGTAATGAAAAACTGTCTAGCCTAGTGCCTAAGGCATGTTTCAGCTTTAATGATCAAGAGTTTAAATCACATTAGGTCTGGAGTTGATACTGAGACAAGCCTCCCCAAGATGAACCTTTATTAATGGGCCTTCACAACACTACACATATCCAAAACGAAACAGCCAGCGGAAACATCACCTGAATGGGCTAACATAGAAAGGGAGTTTTCCCAGTGATTCTCAGTTAATGGAGGCACATATGAGAGTGAAGGAAGAAGACCATCTCCTCCTAAACCTTACGTATGAGACATGGATGAACATCCACAGGTGACTGACGGCTTGTCTACACTGGCAAGTTTCTGCGCAGTAAAGCAGCTTTTTGCGCTCAAACTGCAGACGTGTACACACTGCCAAGCCACTTTGTGCGCAGAAACGCCTCAATTGCAGCGCTGTAAAAAACCCACCTTGACCAGAATCGTAAGGCTATTTGCGCAGAGGCTCCAGCGCTCTATTGCCAGCGTAGACACTTGATTGCTTTCTGCGCTGTAACTGGCCTCCGGAGCTGTCCCATAATGCCTCAGGCGACTGCTCTGCTCATTGTTTTGAACTCAGCTGCCCTGGAGACATGTGCCCCACCCCTTTCAAAGCACAGTTTCTGACAGTGGTTTCCTGCTGTGCTGATCTGCTCCGGGACACAAAGCAAACCATTAATGTGGATGCTTCCTGCTGCTGTCTGAACTTCCAAGACAGCGGGCGGACACACTCTGTCTCCCAAAACACACTGTTTCTCTCCCCTCCTCCATACATACACTCCCTGTCACACTCTCCCTCCCCCCCCCCCCCCACACACACTTCAGTTGAAAAGCAGCTGGCAATATAGTAGGATGCCCATGGAACAATGGGACTGGGAAACCTGCATCATGTTACACTGCTTGGATCTGGTAACAGCCATTTGGAGTACAGGATCCCACAGATAATATGCCCAGGCTGTGTCCAGTTTGGTGCCTGGCACCAGGGCCGTCCCTACCTATGGTGGTGTCCTACACAGCCCGAGCACCTGCACCCCCTCTGCAGGGGGAGCGGCCGCTCCGCTGGGAGGCTGGCCCCTCCGCAGGAGGGAGGGAGCTGCACTCAAGGGCTGCAGGGTCCCGGGGGCAGAAGCTGTGGGGGGCAGCAGCAGGGCAGGGAGGCCCAGGGCAGTGCAAGGGATTAGCAGGGGGCCTGGTGCCGGCAGCAGGAGTCGGGTCGGCCGCCCCCACACTCACCAGTGTCAGCCGGAAGCGGAGCGACCCGACCCCAGCCCTGTTGCTTGGGAGAGGGGGTTTGGAGGAAGGGGTCAGACCCGCCCCCGCACTCACCCGCTGGTCGGAGCTGGTGGAGCGGAGCAGGCTGGGGCTGGGTCGCTCTGCTTCCCGCTGGTGAGTGCGGGGGCAGGCCTGGCCCCTTCTGCTAGCTCCAGTGCCCCAGCTAATCCCGCGGCCTCCGTCACGCGGGGGAGGGGGTTTAGGAGAAGGGATGGCATGGGGCTGGGGTGGGGGCAGAGCAGGGGTGGGAAGAGGTGGGACGGGGAAGGGGTGGGGGCTGGGGGAAGGGGTCGAATGGGGACAGGACGGTGGCAGAGCAGGGGGGGCTGGCGCTGGCCACTGGAGCCAGCGCCATATACGCAGCATGCAGCTGCCTAGGGCACCATGAAATTTAGTGCCCCAAATTACGTGATGCCTTACGCAGCTGTGTATTCTGCATATGCCTAAGGACGGCCATGCCCAGCACCTGCATATCGGTCATAGCTCAGTTTCCCTCTGTCTTGGGCTTGGTTCATGTTAGAGGCTACAATCCGGCCTGCCTCCTGGAGGCATTGGTGATGCTCATGGACCCATTCTGCAGCCTCTTGTTCTCCAAGGCCCCCAGATGAATGCTCAGGTCATGTCTACTGGCAGCTGGCCATGCCTGCCAAACACCAGGAACTAGGGTGTGTGCACCGTGTTATACACACAGATCAGCTCTGGCAGGTAGAAAGGCCAGTTTTTCCTCTATGTCTCTGACAGGGTCCTTCTGCTAGCATAAAGTTGGCTTGCTCCCCGAGGCCATTGCCTCGTGGGTGGTAGACTGTTGTTCTTAGCTTGTGGCTGCCTTACAGAGAGCACGATTCATTGAACATCTGTAACTCAAAGGGCTATATGCACCTCGGTAGGGTAGCCATAGGGCTGGACAAAATAGTGCTAAGAAGCTTTTTGTAGTTGCTCTGGCCACAATCTCCTTGAGAGATGTGGTGTCCAGCAATTTGGGATAGTGATCCACTATGAGCAGGATGTAGGATGCACCATTCTGGCTTGACTCCATCTTCAAGTTGTCTAGTGATACCAACTCCAAGGGCACAGCTGTCTCTCTCAGCTGGAGAGGGGCCCTGCCCCTGGATTCCTTCTGCTGAGGCAGACCACCTGAAATGCAATCCTGCACAGCTTGGCCAGCCCCACCCTGTAGAACCTCCTGTGACCATTCATCTCCAACTTCAGGGGGCCAAAGTGTTCCAAAACATCATGGTAGGCTTGGAGCACCATCTGGGTCATTTCTTCATTCCTGGGGGGGAGGGATAGCTCAGTGGTTTGAGCACTGGCCTGCTAAACCCTGGGTTTTGAGTTCAATCCTTGAGGGGGCCATTTAGTGATATGGGGCAAAAATCAGTTGGATGATTTAATTGGGGATTGGTCCTGCTTTGAGCAGGGGGTTGGACTAGATGATCTCCTGAGGTCCCTTCCAACCCTGATATTCTGTGATCTGAGGGTACCAGGTCTTGCCTACTAGTCTGCCCTCTTCCTCATGTAGAGAGGCCCAGCAGCTGGGTTACTTTGTGGGGGCAGAGCATGGCAATCTATGGCAGAAAGCCCGGCGCCTTTCTGGATAATATCTAATACTCTCCAAATAAAAGAGGTGTGGCCTTGGATCAGGACCCAGAGCTCATCCCTCTCTTTGAGCTCTTCTAGAGGTTCCTCATGAGCCTCAGGAGAGATGGCACTTCAGGAGGGATGTCCACAAACGGTGACATCTCTAAGTCTTCGTGGTCACTGGGCACATCTGGTTCCAGCACTGCTGGCAGCCTGGACAGGGCATCAGTCCCGGTGTTGCTCCAGCCAGACCAGAATTCCACTGAGAAATTGTAGTTGGTCAGTGTTTATGCCCACCATTTTTCCAGTGCTCCCAGCTTTCCAAAGCTGACAGGCCTCAGGGGGTTGTTGTCCATATATAGAGTAAATCAGGTGGCTGCCAGGTAACCCTTTACACTTCTTGTTTCAATCCCTGGCTGGCTATGCGACCACCCTGTCCTGCCTGTCCTGGGAGAGTACAGCCACAAGCACCTGGTTGCTGGCATCTGTATTTACCAGTTTGAATGGGAGGGTATGCCAGTACTGGTGCCTTCACCAGAACAGACTTTAAGTGTTTAAACGCCCTCTAGCAGCAGTTCAGAGGACCCTTCTGTGCAGCCCAGCCCTTGGAGAGCCCTTGTCGCAGGGCATGCAGGGGCACAGCCAACTTTACCTGTTTCAGGGCCTTCGAGGTGAGAGATTCCTTATCCAGGGCTATCTCCAGCCTCGCCTTCCCCAGGCAGCCTTGCCTTCCCCAGGTTCTCCCCTCAGCACAAGAGCATTGTCTGGCTCTATCCCACCACCTTCAACTCCACAAGATGGCTCCCTCCTAATTCTCATGCAAAGCAATCTGATTCGCTACAAAGAAAGTACTCAGCCCCCCATTAAAATATCCTCTAATCAGTCTCAAAGCTGTAGCGACTCAGCCCCAGACTAGAAAGACAGCAATAGCCTTTTCAGTGTCTATTATATCATGGGGGGAGGGATAGATCAGTGGTTTAAGTATTGGCTTGCTAAACCCAGGGTTGTGAGTTCAATCCTTGAGGGGACCATTTAGGGATCTGAGGCAAAAATTGGGGATTGGTCCTGCTTTGAGCAGGGGGTTGGACTAGATGACCTCCTGAGGTCCTTTCCAACCCTGATATTCTATGTTTATGGTTGTCTTACACACAAGGGAGGGGATTGGAAGAAGCTGTTTTCATCCTTTCTCCCTCCCTTACATCCTCAGGCAAAGCTAGACACGATCTGCCCTGTTGTCTTGACTTTTTGTTTTGTATCTGATTATTTTGCAGGCCAGACCATAATAATATCAATAAAGGACGTCAGAGTGGCTACAAAGGAAACTTTTGACATTTTAGCTTATTGCTAGTAGGACTGGTCAAAATTTTTCCTTCAAAACCCTTTCAGTGGAAAATTGGGTTTTGACTAAACAAAAATGTTCATGGAAAAGTGTCTGTATTCCTACAAAAAAAATTACGTTTGATTGGAAAACCAATTTTTTTGTGGTTTTTAACTAAAAAAAAGTTAGTTTTCATCTTTTTTTGCTAAAAATTTTCAGTTGCTGAACACTGAATTTTTTCATGTTACGGCAAAATGTCAACGTTTTCCATGGACAACTCCCCATTTTCTGACCAGTTCAAATTATTAGCATTACATAATAGGCCGTTCTGTGTTGAATCTGCTAGAAAACATGGTGATAGGCATAACAGGGCTCGTTCGACTAACAACCATGGTGCCTCCTGCTGGCTGTCCTGGGGATTAGCTCAGAGTTGCCAGTGCATCCATCGTCATTTCTGTCTCCACCTCCAGGACCCACGTCGCTCCCCAGACTGCAATGTCCTCTTCTGGACACAGCCCTCCAGCTGTACCCCAGTTTTTCCCCCCTTTTAGGGGTCCGACAGTCCTCAATCCGACCACTTGCCTCAGTGGCAAACTGCAGTCCATACACTGGCCACTCCCCTCAGTGGCAAGTGGGGGCAATAACAGGCTGGGGAACTGGGCCCGCCTGCTACTCTGGGTCCCGACCCAGGAACCCTATAGCTGGCAGCCACATGCTGCCCCTCCTCCACCTCCACCATCTCCTTCCCTGGGCCACTTCCTCACAGCCCCAGCACCTCTCCTCTGCCCTTGTATCAGGGGCTCAGTCGGGCAGCTGTCAGCCCGGAGCTTCCTCATACTCTGCTGACCCTGCTCTGTCCATGGTGCTCCAGCCCTCTAAGCAGCCAGTGCTCCTCCCTCAAACTCCAGGGAGTGACTGCCCTTTGCTCTGCTCAGCAGCCCCTTCTTATATGGGCCAGCCTGGTCCTCATTAGCTCCTCCAATAAACCTTCTCTTAATTGGCTGGCACTACAAGCCTTTCCCTTATTGGCTGCCTCCCGCGCAGCCTCCCCAGGGTTGCTTTAACCCCGTACATGCCAGTGTGGGGCAGTCACCCCATCACACAGGGTATACAAACCCACACTTGTTAAAAGGCAGTACTGGGCCCAGATAGCCCTCCAGGCCTATCAAGCCCACTCCAGCTGGAGGAGTGGTTTAAAAGGAGCTCAGAAGCCCCACCAAAGGGTGGTGGACAGGCTGCAGGAGATACGAATCCTTCTTCAGAAAGCTGGGCCTGGTGCGGGACCACAGATGGGATCAAGCCCAAAGGCAGAGCCCTGGCCTGAGACCCAGTGGAGATGGAAGGCCGAGGTCCCCTTACCATGCCCCACTTAAGGGCAAAGCCTCAAATGTGGGTTGAGGCCAAAACACTTCCAGCCTAGTGGCAGGAACTTGGCATCCATTTCCCCCACCACCCTAACAGAGAGACAAGGGGCTAGAGGACAGGTTTGCGAACTGCTAGACCACCCAGCCCTCCACACCCCCTATCATGGACACCAATTCCTTTCATTCCATTGTCACTACCAGTTCCTCAGGCATTCAGAAATAGAACTGAAACTTGAATTTCACTGCCTCAACCTCATCTCCTTATTGGCTTTTATAAGCACAAAGCAATCTGTTTGGAAATTGGTGGAAGCACTAATGCCATCATTTTGAGCAAGTGGGTGCAAACTGGACTTTGCTTTGGTATTGAGTGGGTGTGGAATTCCTCTGTCTGCAGTGATAACAATATAACACCCCCAGAGCTTCAGGAATCTCTGACAATGAATTAGCCTGATAAAGAACAAAACATGCTTTTGCTTTAACCAGTAATCCATTAATTTATTTGTGAAATTCCCAGAGGCATAGGGCTAAGGGGAACCTCACAAGGACTTTGAGGCTGCAGGAAAACAGAATATCTTAAATGTCTGTAGTAGTAAATGATAATGCAAACCACAGTAAAATGAAGAGAAGAAAAAATACATTCCACTTCGAGCCGCCGAACCCTTGTATTGACTTCCTTGTATTTTCCTATGCAAATAAATAAAATAAATAAAATTATATTGTGTTGGCCCAAATGTCAAATTTGAGCAGCTAAATTGGGTGCCCAGATTACATATTTGGGAGCTCAAACTAGCACATGGTTGCCCAATACCAATTTTAGGCACCTCCGCATTGAAACATATTTACTTTTGGGCAAGATTTTGACTTTGGGTACAGACTTAAGAAATCAGAGTTCTTGGTTATTATTCAGGCAAAATTCCTATTGACTATAAAGGGGGCTTTGCCTGAATAAAGCCATCGGAGCCTCACCCATTTTGAAGATGTATCCACATTTCCACAAATACAATAAGTTTAGCAGACTGACATGTTCATCTACAGCTATGTAAATCAGCTATGTAACTTAGACTTGAATAGAGACTGGGAGTGGTTGAGTCATTATACTAAGTGAAACTATTTCCCCTTGTTTATTCCTCCCGCCGCCCCCACTATTCCTCAGACGTTCTTGTTAACTCCTGCAAATGTGCTGGAAATGGCCCACCTTGATTATCACTTCAAAAGGTTTTCTCTCCCTCCACCCCACTCTCCTGCTGGTAATAGCTCATCTTAAGTAATCGCTCTCCTTACAATGTATATTTTTTCATGGTCTGTGTGTATATATAAAATCTCCTCACTGTACTTTCCACTTTACGCATCCAATGAAGTGAGCTGTAGCTCATGAAAGCTTATGCTCAAATAAATTGGTTAGTCTCTAAGGTGCCACAAGTACTCCTTTTCTTTTTATGTAAACCATGATTTTTAACCTCAGGTAGGATTCACTGTTCAGCTGCTATGTATACTATATAACTCTGTGCTATTGTTTGTCACATTAAATGTTCTGATTTTAGTTTGAGACCCTGTGTCCTTAATGTAAAACCGCTGTAGAGCAATTAACGAGCATGGAGAAAATATTCAAACAATTAGACTCAGGCAACATCTAAAGAATCTCCATACACATCTCCTTGGTAACTGGAGCCATCTCAAGTTAGGTGAATTTATAACCTTTTCATCCCCACCTCTTGGCACAAATGGATTTTGCTTTCACTTGAAAGAGGAAGTAAAAAAATCCATTCTAGACTAATATTTTAGCCACAAAAAAGTATTTAATTAGCCAGTTTTAGCTGTGAACTCTTAGACTGCAAAAGTTTAGAAAATGCTTCATCCTCTCTGCTGGAAACAGGTGGTTTGGTGATATGTCAAATGGAGTGCTATATTTGTGGTGTGCTGAAGCAGTGTAATGTGGTGAAAGCCATTCACTTAGCAGCCATTTTTATTTGTAATGGTACTGTGATTTTTTTTCTATTAAGAACCCATTTTTATCTCAGTTAAATTGCTAAAGAAAAGAGATTAGGAAGGTCCCCGATACTAAGCTGTATTCTCTCAAAATGCAAACGCTGTATTGCACACTGCTTGATCCTGCGCCCATTGAAGTCAGTGGCAAAGTTCCCATTGATTTCAGTGGTGCAGGATCAGACCCATAAGGCAGAACACTTCCATGGTTGTATCTGAATCTGACCCCTTGTTTTTATGAGGTTCACGGGGCACTCTCATTTCACTCTGAACTCCAGAGTTTCAAATCACAGCTGAAATTCCCTAGTTTTGCCAGGCTGGGGGCTGAATGCAAAACCACTGTTCTGTGTGGTACTTCAGTATGTGTTAGGCATCCCTCTCTGTGCTTGATTCACAGACACTGAGTCTTCTATAATTCACAGCCAGTGGATTTAGCTCTTCACCTAAAGGTGTAGCAGCTTATACTCTTACTTCTGGAGGTCCTAGGTTCAGTCCCCAGTGATAGCAAAGACAAGGGTAGTCACCTAAGAAATCCAGCTTTGAGAATTTCATCAGTGCATACTCCACAGAGAGGATGTCATTGAATGGAAAAAGAAAGTGATTGCAAAATATGGCAAACCCAAAGGAGGTTTCTATTGCTCTTTGAAACAATCAATCATTATTATTGTTCAGGTTTCCAGTTAGCATGAACTCATTCACTGCAATAGTTATCTAGCATTTAATAAAATCAGGGTGAATAATGAAGGGAAAAATAACAAAAAACCACTGGAAACTGGGCGTTACAGTGACATTTATACTCATTATGAAAACTGTGTATACAGACATAAGAATAAAGCACTACACAAGGGAAACAATACACTAACAATAAAGACAAAGATTTTCAAAATACCTACATAAATGTAGGATATTTAGTCCATATTTAGATACCTAAACTTGCGCCCTGATCTTAAAAGGTGACCTCACTGGAAGATGTAGTTGATCAGCATTTCTGAAAATCAGACCAGTGTTCAGGTGCCTGATTATGGATTCAGAAACCTATTTAGGCCCTTATTTTTGATATATGGGAACCTTTTGCTTTTAGGTGTTATATGGGAGGAATTTGCTGTAAAAATAAAACATCTTTCACATTTACCCATCAGATGAATGTAAATTGACAAGTTTTGTGAAAACCTTTAAAGGTGCATTTGGATTTTTACCTTGAAAACGAGGTCTCATATGCTATTCATTTAATCTAGCGACTGTAGCTAGTATAGGGGTCTGCAGCCATCTAGGCAGCTGCTCTACCAGACTGTCAATTTTGCTATTTTTTTTCCTATTTCTTTCCTAACATGATATTGGTTAAGCTATATAAGGCCCTTGGTGTTCACACCTCAACTGCTAGAAGAGGGCCTCATCCTCCCTGATTGAACTAACCTCGTTATCCCTAGCCTGATTCTTGCTTGCAAATTTATACCTGCCTCTGGAAATTTCCACTAAATGCATCCGACGAAGTGGGTATGCTCCAATACATCTGTTAGCCTATAAGGTGCCACAGGAGTCTTTGCCGCTTTTACAGATCCAGACTAACACGGCTACCCCTCTGATACTTGTAGTAATTTAATTGCTGGTAATTTAAATGATCGTTTTACGAGGTAACAGATGATAAATTGGGCTTCTTAAATTAAGGAATAGATGATAAACAGTCTGCCTTGGACTTTACAAAACCCTTTGCCTGAGTGGCATCTAACACTGTGTGTCTGGCACATTACAGTGTTATGGACCGGAAAGCGAGTACATCCAACGCTACAAAGCCTTTATGAAGACAGCAGCACTGCTGAGTGAAGGCTAAAAGACAGTCAAGGAAATAAAAATAAGAAAACAAAGGCACCAGTGTGACACTATCATATCTCAGCTTTTGACAGGAACATCACCAGAGGACATAAATATGGAAAATATGTACAACTAATATATAATTTTCTCAGTAGGAAATCTTCATGAAACATATATCTTGTTTCGGTGGATCATATCCACAGTTGCTATGGCAGTCTGGTAGTTAATAGAGTTGCATAATTCCAAAGTACTCAATGAGAAAAATACAAACAAACAAAAAATGGGGGACAATGGAAGATGACCATGAAAACAGTAATCTGTGGATGCATCTCTTGACATTTTAGTCAATCTGTTTCCCACTCCTCTAGGGAAAGATGAGATAAGGCATAGTCTGGGTACTTTTGCTTCATTGTCTACCAGATAATTAATAGATGATGGGCCTTCTCCCATCTTAAGTTGTTTTTCAGAAGTCTTTCCCCAAGTATTCCGTGGCTAGTTTGGGCATTGAGGGAAAGTAATAAGGGATATAATCAGTAAAACCTGATTAGCAGGAAATACCTCACAAGGACTTAGTCACAAACAAGTGCTACATAGGACATCTGAACTTTGGCCAACTTAATGCAATAATTTGTTTTTAACACTGTCCACATGGCTGAAAACATGAGAAAAATATGACGTAAACATCCAAGAATAAGAGTGCTTGGATAGGTGGCTGGCTTTGAAATCAGAGAAACTTTCCATTGTTATACCAATAAATTAAAAACCAGCAGGATCTTATTAAAGGGAAAAAGGCAAAATACCACATTTATTGTGAATACAGAAAGAATCATAGTAAGCAGTTAGTTACAGCTGTAACATTCCATTCAATCTCATCTTTATTCACTCATTCATTCATACAAACACACACACACACACACACAGGTTCTGCAAGGTTGTTATCATAGTAAGCAGTTAGTTATAGCTGTAACATTCCATTCAATCTCATCTTTATTCACTCATTCATTCATACAAACACACACACACACACACACACACAGGTTCTGCAAGGTTGTTATTATAGTAAGCAGTTAGTTATAGCTGTAACATTCCATTCAATCTCATCTTTATTCACTCATTCATTCATACAAACACACACACACACACACAGAGGTTCTGCAAGGTTGTCATCATAGTTACCAGCCTTAGAGTTGCTCATGCCAAGCCACTGGCCAGGTGGCCTGGACATGAGGAGGGAGCAGGGCCTTGTCAGATGCTCATCTGATGCTCCTGGAAGTTGGTTTGCAGAATCAGACCCCAAAGTTCTCACTTTTTAAGAGTCTATTTTTATAGGAATTTCTTCCTATGCCAGTCTATGGGAATTGCTTCATCATGCTGTTGCTGAATCAATCAGCAGATAGCACATTCCTGACGGCTCCAAGAAGTTATCTTGTTCTTTGGTTCTCCCATTCTTGAGGCTGTTGGGTGGATTCCAGTCTGCCCTCCGGGGGTCCTCTGGTTATTTCCACTTGACGCCTTCTTCAGCCGATGGACACTGGATTCTTAGGCTGGCACCTCCCTGATCATTCAGTTGTTATCCACACCAAGCATCCGTCCACATACATCCTCTATCTCTATTTTAATCACAATTGTTAATACAACAAAAGGGCGGGGAGTCTCTGGGTGCTGTTTCTGTTGTTAGAGTATTGCTTTGAGTCTTTGTGAATTGCTTTGAGAACAGACTCTGTCTTAGAATGTACTAACACAATTAGCAGCTTGCAAGTTTCACACATAGAGGGAGAGAAACAGTACCAAAACCCAAGAGACCTCTTAATTAGTAATACCCTGGAATTTAAACTATGGGGAATCAAACTCATTTGTGATTTTAATACAGAACTTCTTTAATAGGATCCAACATAATCCCCCTTTTGACACTAAGATTTATAATCGTCAGTGTCACTTTCTATGTAGCCTATTCAAGAGAAGGTACTGTGAGGCAATTTGAGTTTGTGATTCCAATTCATGCCACATACACGATCCTAGTGATGTATCTTTACTACAAGGTTCTGGGGCAACAGGCAAGGTGAGGCACACCCACTTTTGAGGAGTCCATTCGGTACAACCTCTAGTGTCCAATAGCTTCCCTCCCTCCCCAGCCCACTGGCTCAAGGTCCAGGGTAGCCAGAAGGATCCCATGTGTAATATGGGGAGTGGGCTAACCTTCAATACCTTTGCCTCCAGGGACTGTTGGTGTGCAATTTTGACAACAATTTCTCCCATTAACAAGTCTGGTTTTACAATACTGGAAACATATTGAATCCATTCATATTGATAAGTGTCAAACAATGATCTCTTTCTTTTTTAACAAATGCATCAAACCTTAATATTTCCCAATATGACCCAGAACATTTTGTGTTCCAAAGTAGCTAGTGCAAGTTTCTGCATTTCAGTGCATCCCATAGCTATGGCTGTGTAGTTTCCTATTTCTATTTTTTTTTTTCTTATGCATAAGCCATGTGGTAGTATTAAGCCATTGCCAAAGATTCCATCGGGCTTTTAGGTTACCCAGACCAATTTGGACCAAGTCTACGTTGGCATGTACTTGTTTTTGTATCAGGCTGTCCTGTAGCTGGGACAGAAAGCTTAATTTATTTTTAAGTTCCTGCAGGTCTTCAGTATTTTTTTTTTTTTTAAAAAACACACAACGGTGCTAGCAACAAGACAAAACACAAGACAACACATAGAACACAAAACACAGTTTCTAGTAGATTCATAGTATTGGGTTGCTCTTCAGCTGGCATCAGCTTTTCCTGATTTTCTGAAAGACAAAAAGAACATGTTTCTACCCCTTTTGGGGTGGCAGATTATTGCTTAAAATATTTCTTTTACAAATACCCTTGCTGATTGCAGGCAAAACAGAGGAATTGCCCCCACATTTTCCTGTTTTTGTTCTATAGGCAGGCCAGGTTTCAATGGCTTTTATCTTTTAAGGGTTATGGGGAAATTATTCCACTATTTAGTCATTAAATCCCTGAGGTGGGGTACCTCAGTTTCCCTTCTTATACAGCAGACCAAGTTTATAATGTTTTTCCTGCTGTGTTAAGCTTTAAGTTTATTTACAGGTAATAGCTGAGAAGCATCATTACCATACAACCTTAAAGGGTTTTTCCAAAAATCATACAGACTATACATTGTTGCAGGGGTACTTATTATCATTAAATTTATTAAAATTATCTTGTAATCCCATGCCTTTTATTTAGACAATTTGTTTGCTGACCAGGTATGTCCTTTATCTGCAGCTCCTTTGTGCTGCTAGTTCTTTCCTTCCTTTATCATTTAGGTAATTTGCATTTTCACAGAAGCTTCCTGCTTTTGGATTTAAAGCCATCAGCAGCTCAGAGACTATCTTAAAAGGGACACAATCAACTTTCACCAGAGTTTTGATTACTTTTAACTTCTGCTTCCAAAACACACAGCAATCTGAAAAAGAAAACCCAACCTATTGTGGCTCCCTTTGGAGCCCTAATAGCATTTTAATTAAGTAGCATGGTACGTTTGCATTTCTTTTGCCCCTTCTACAATATACCCTGCGCATGTTCTGGGGCAAATGCACATTCCTTCCATAGTTTAACTTCTATAACATTATCCATATCAATTTTTACATAAGGTGTAACTATTTCTTTTTTTTGCTTACAGAGTTTTCATGTACCTTTATCAAAGTGACAGTCTGATTACTCAGAGCCATTTTAAGACTCAGTGTTTCTAACATTGCTTCTTTTTGTTTTGTGCACCTCACCCCTGCTGTTGCTTCAGAGGGCCACTGTCTTTTTTAAATTTCGTATTTATTTATTTTTTTTACTACAGCTCTCATCTGCTATTTTGTTACAAAATCAAACAAACAAACAAAAACCAACCAACCAAACAAAAATAATCCAATTTTTTTTCTATTCTCCAGATTTTGACTGCCCTGCTGCAGCCACATCTTAAAAACATTTTAAATTTTGTAAAGCATTGAGTTACCTTTTAAGGGTTGAATGCCAAATCCCAAAGCCAAACAGCACTAATTACCTGTGTCTAGCAAAAAGGTCTGTCAGTTTTGCAACTTTGAATTAAAGAGTCAAATGGATTTTTAGTGGCATTATTTAAAACAAAAACAAAACCAACTGGTCCTTAGAACTTTACATATTTACACACACACAGATAGATACATACACATTTTCTTTTCTTTAACATCCCTTCCACGTTGCTCTGTTTTTTTACATCTTACATTCCCTTTATACATTTGAGGCAGTTAAGTTCCAATAGAACCCCCTTATGTTCTTTTAGCAAATTTGACTAAATTGTCCAGTCAAATGATTTTAATCAGTTTCTTTTGCCTGGCTAATTTACAGACATTCCTTTGGAAAAGGGCCCATTTTTCCCTCAGAATGGCTGCAAAGAAACCAAGAATGCTCTTTCTCTAACACTTTTTTTTTTTCCTTTTTAACATTTTCACAAAGTTTAGCTGCTTAATTCCCTCCAGCCTCTGCAGAGTTAACTTTTTTTTTTTTACTCTTTCTCTTTGTAATTATGCCTGGGGGTGCCATACATAGGACCTTCTCCCCCTTTACCTGCCTCCCTCCAGCCTCTGCAGTTAACTTTTTCACTCTTTTTGTATTCCTGGAGTGCCTCTTTCACTATTTTCAGCTGGCTTTGGGTATTTGTAGCCAGCACCTTCCAATTGTCTGCTCCCTTTTCCGTTTGTGCCTTTTCCTCTTTACATGAAGACAAGCGGAGGGAAGAATCCTTACATGCCTCCCACAACAACCAAATTGCTGCTGCATCTCTTTTGGCAGCACTAGAAGGTTTGTATATGAGGATATACTGAGCCAATCTATCCTCTAGGTCCGAAATAGTGCAGAGATCAGCTAGGGCTTGTTTAGTCCAAGGACTGTGCCCAAATTTTTGAAGGTTTTGTTTAAAAGGTGTAATTTCTTTAACAAAAGGTGAGGTTGGAGTTCCTTCTGACTCCATTCCTCCCTCTGGTACTGGCTTACCCTGTTTTCTTTTAAACATCTTAACATGGATATTTCAATCTCTTTGTCACTGCTGGTATTACTTAGCAAGTGACACAGCCTAGATTCTGAAATCATAGCTTAATCTATGCGTTTTTCCCCTGCTACCTTCCCGGAGGCCAGCAGGTCCCCTGCTACCTTCCCGGAGGCCAGCAGGTCTGGTTAACCTATTTCTCCCTGCTACCTTCTCGGAGGCCAGCCGGTCCGGTTAACCTGTTCTTCCCTGCTACCTTCTCGGAGGCCAGCAGGTCCCCTGCTACCTTCTCGGAGGCCAGCAGGTCTGGTTTAATCTGTTTTCCCTGCTACCTTCTCGGAGGCCAGCAGGTCTAGTTTAATCTGTTCTTCCCTGCTACCTTCTCGGAGGCCAGCAGGTCCCCTGCTACCTTCTCGGAGGCCAGCAGGTCTGGTTTAATCTGTTTTTCCTGCTACCTTCTCGGAGGCCAGCAGGTCCCCTGCTACCTTCTCGGAGGCCAGCAGGTCTGGTTTAATCTGTTTTTCCTGCTACCTTCTCGGAGGCCAGCAGGTCTGGTTAACCTAATAGAAATGCCTAGCTCACTAGAGCTGGCGGTGTGCACACCAATATTTACAATAACTGAGGTTTTTTACCAATATTCCCCCTTTCGCAATTCTCCACCAAAATGTTATACCAATAAATTAAAAACCAGCAGGATCTTATTAAAGGGAAAAAGGCAAAATACCACATTTATTGTGAATACAGAAAGAATCATAGTAAGCAGTTAGTTACAGCTGTAACATTCCATTCAATCTCATCTTTATTCACTCATTCATTCATACAAACACACACACACACACACACAGGTTCTGCAAGGTTGTTATCATAGTAAGCAGTTAGTTATAGCTGTAACATTCCATTCAATCTCATCTTTATTCACTCATTCATTCATACAAACACACACACACACACACACACACAGGTTCTGCAAGGTTGTTATTATAGTAAGCAGTTAGTTATAGCTGTAACATTCCATTCAATCTCATCTTTATTCACTCATTCATTCATACAAACACACACACACACACACAGAGGTTCTGCAAGGTTGTCATCATAGTTACCAGCCTTAGAGTTGCTCATGCCAAGCCACTGGCCAGGTGGCCTGGACATGAGGAGGGAGCAGGGCCTTGTCAGATGCTCATCTGATGCTCCTGGAAGTTGGTTTGCAGAATCAGACCCCAAAGTTCTCACTTTTTAAGAGTCTATTTTTATAGGAATTTCTTCCTATGCCAGTCTATGGGAATTGCTTCATCATGCTGTTGCTGAATCAATCAGCAGATAGCACATTCCTGACGGCTCCAAGAAGTTATCTTGTTCTTTGGTTCTCCCATTCTTGAGGCTGTTGGGTGGATTCCAGTCTGCCCTCCGGGGGTCCTCTGGTTATTTCCACTTGACGCCTTCTTCAGCCGATGGACACTGGATTCTTAGGCTGGCACCTCCCTGATCATTCAGTTGTTATCCACACCAAGCATCCGTCCACATACATCCTCTATCTCTATTTTAATCACAATTGTTAATACAACAAAAGGGCGGGGAGTCTCTGGGTGCTGTTTCTGTTGTTAGAGTATTGCTTTGAGTCTTTGTGAATTGCTTTGAGAACAGACTCTGTCTTAGAATGTACTAACACAATTAGCAGCTTGCAAGTTTCACACATAGAGGGAGAGAAACAGTACCAAAACCCAAGAGACCTCTTAATTAGTAATACCCTGGAATTTAAACTATGGGGAATCAAACTCATTTGTGATTTTAATACAGAACTTCTTTAATAGGATCCAACACCATTACCCTGAGGGTGTGTATCGTTCGGCCTGGGGGGACAGAGGGTGCTGTGGGTTTTCCATCTCTCTAGATTCTGACACTGCACTCATCCCTAATGTCCATTTGCAGATGTGATGTACTGGCTATCCTCCTTGGGTAATGCTATAGGGAGCACTCGGCAAACATTAGCAGGGATGAGCTTTGTACTTTGCAGGGCAAGCCTGTTTTGAATCATACATATTATGATGATCTTTATCTGCTGCTGCAAATTCACTCCAACTGCACCGTATGTCACTTTCACCCACTCATTTTTAGATGTCGCGGATCTGGTGCTTTACTTTTTCAGGTTGTATACGTAACCCTTCTGCCTTCTGATGGAAGCAATAGAAGTTCAATCGAGGTTCAAAGTATCTGCGGGGTCCTTCTTAGAAAATAGCCCTCTCCTAATCTTACTCTTATTCCAGTTCCACCCTTAGTAAGCGGTTCTTCCCCATTCGCAAGCACTTGAGAATCTAGTTTGAGATATGAGGGAATCTTTTACTGGGGAAGTGAGGGGAAGAGGAACACAGACCAAACAATCCCACAACAATCAGGGACAGCTTAATATTTCTATATGTAAAAGCGAAAAAAAGCCCAGCCAACCTACTAGGAGTTTATCCAACCTACCACCAATCTCATTAAGTGTCCCAGAGCTGGCAGTTCAATCCTTGTCAGAACTGCTCAGCCTGGTCCTACCCTGAGGTGCAGCCCCAGCATCCCCTGTGACATTGACTCAGCTCACCTTGGCCAGCTTGACCACAGAGTCTGCACCACAGCCATATTTGGTCCAGAGTCTGCTCCACTCCACTGGTCCTGTCAAGAAGTCCACTCTACCACTGCTGATCCAGACCCCACTCCGCTGCCACATCTCTGGATATGAGGTTTGCTCCATTGCCACCAGTCAAGAGTCTGTAGATTCCTTCATCCGGCTGCATGAATGTCAAGTAAGATACCAAAAGTACATAGGACCCCTGGACAGTCCCTGCTTCTTGGAATCAGGGTCCTCATGCAAGGAAAAGCTGTCTCCTTCTCATTGCTGGCCCCTACCTCTATTACACAACCTTAGTTCACATCTGGCACCCTCCTGGTGAACCCTCACCCAGGGCACAGTTAGCACAGTTCCTATGCCCTTTCATCAGACAGTATAATCCACATGGTGGAATGGTGGTAACAATATGCAAATGAAGCTGGCCAGAGCTGGCTTTTCTATTTTTCACCAATATAGGAAGCACAAAGCTCCATCCCGCTAAATTCTCTGGACATGGGGCTTACATATACACAAGAAGTCACAGGAAAAGGGCATACCCTCCTGTAGCTAATCATAGTCAAAGCCCCATGTTCTTAACAGCAAAATGAACCTAAATCGGTATCTCCTCTTTTCCTATCCTAGTAGACGGGGTTGGAAGTGACTGTACATTCTTTCTTTGGGGGGTTGGTGAAGCACAACAATTCCTTGTTCCCCACTTCAGAAAACTTTGACCTTGTCCCAATATTTGCCAATGTGAGTGCAATGCGGGGTAAGCACATTAGCTGTACAGTCCTGCTAAAAATAGTGTGAAATAGTTAATGTTGAGATATTTAAATCATTATCAGGTTTCAGAGTTAACAATCCATTAAAAATAATTGAGACAGATCACGCTTCTCTCAGATCTCTTATTTCAGCCGGTCTGCACACTCAGGCAGACAACACTGCACTGATTTCCTTTACAGGCCCATTTGAAGGTTTCCCAACATAAGAACAAGAAAACTCACTTGTTTAAAAAGGAAAGCTGAGATTCTGGATTACTGTTCTGTAGCCAATGGTGGATTCTGAGCTAATTTTGCAGCTACGGATGCCCAGGATGCACTGTGCTCTGATCACATTCTGGGCATCCATAGCTGCAAGTGTAAGACCACAGAATTCTAAACACTTTGACCTTCAACCAACTCCCTTCTGCTATGATGGCTGAAAAACACTTGAGGAGTGTATTTGTCTCCTGCATGTGATACTGATCATCATTGTCTCACTGCTACCTTGTACGCCACCACTTGTTTGTTGGATGCACTTAGGGTAGGTTTACACTTAAAACACTGCAGTGGCACAGCTGTTCTGGTGCAGCTGCGCCACTTTAGCGCTTCAGAGAAGACATTACTATGCGGACAGGATAGCTTCTCCTATCGGTAATCCACATCCACGAGAGACAGTAACTATGCTGATGGGAGAAGCCCTCCCACTGACATAGCACTGTCTGTACTGGGGGCTAGGTCACTATAACCGTGTTGCTCAGGGGTGTGAAATTTTCATACCTCTGAGCGACAGTTGTATCAATGTAAGTTTATAATGTTAACCTGGCCCTGTTGTCTCTTCTCTTATACTCAGATTGCAAGCTTTTTGGAGCAGGGATATATGTGCTGTGCAGATGATGGAAGTTCTGTTTCATCCAGGATTTCAAGATTTCAGAATTAGGCTTCATTCTGAATCTAAGCAACTCCCCAAAATTTCAAAATTCTCTGCAAAGGAAAATTCTGAACAAATTTTTGGGGGGTTGACCAAAATGGATTGTTTTGACAAAATAAATATTGTATGGACTTTTTACATTTTGTATTTTATTATAATCTATAATATAATAGAAAAAATGGAAACAAAACTGAAACAAACAAAAATTGTTTCAAATTGAAAAATCAGGATGGTTTGTTTGGAAAATGTCAGTGTTCTGACATTGCTGGAATTCTTTTCTGGTTTCCTTCCAAAACAAAATTCTGGAAAATTGACCCAATTTTGTGAAGCATTTTGCTTTAGGTAGAACTGCATATTCCAACAGAATATGGTTCTGTCAAAGTTTCTCTGACCAGCTCTTGTGATATGTTCGTACAGTGCCTAGCACAATGGAGCTGAGACGCAAATATGCAAAGACAATACAAATAATAATATATAGCCCAGTGTATGGTATCTTGTCATAAATATAAAGGGAAGGGTAAACCCCTTTAAAATCCCTCCTGGCCAGAGGAAATCTCCTCTCACCTGTAAAGGGTTAAGAAGCTAAAGGTAACCTCGCTGGCAGCTGACCAAAATGACCAATGAGGAGACAAGATACTTTCAAAAGCTGGGAGGAGGGAGAGAAACAAAGGGTCTGTGTGTCTGTCTATATTCTGTCTTTGCCGGGGATAGATCAGGAATGGAGTCTTAGAACTTTTAGTAAGTAATCTAGCTAGGTACGTGTTAGATTATGATTTCTTTAAATGGCTGAGAAAAGAATTGTGCTGAATAGAATAACTATTTCTGTCTGTGTATCTTTTTTGTAACTTAAGGTTTTGCCTAGAGGGGTTCTCTATGTTTTGAATCCAATTACCCTGTAAGGTATCTACCATCCTGATTTTACAGGGGGGATTTCTTATTTCTAATTACTTCTATTTTTATTAAAAGTCTTCTTGTAAGAAAACTGAATGCTTTTTCATTGTTCTCAGATCCAAGGGTTTGGGTCTGTGGTCACCTAGGCAAACTGGTGAGGCTTTTTACCAAACCTTGTCCAGAAAGTGGGGTGCAAGGTTTTGGGAAGTATTTTGGGGGGAAAGATGTGTCCAAACAGCTCTTCCCCAGTAACCAGTATTTGTTTGGTGGTGGTAGCGGCCAATCCAAGGACAAAGGGTGGAATATTTTGTACCTTGGGGAAGTTTTGACCTAAGCTGGTAAAGATAAGCTTAGGAGGTTTTTCATGCAGGTCCCCACATCTGTACCCTAGAGTTCAGAGTGGGGGAGGAACCTTGACATATCTGATAAACAATTGACCATTATAATAAACTTCCTAGTGAAAATGAAATGATACCTCTTAGGACTGCTCTCTCAATCCATATCACAGAACTGCTGAAGAAAGAGGAAAAATCCTGGAATACAGCATTTGCTAATACAGGTATCTCTACACTGGTAGAGTTTCTTTGCTGGCAGTTACAGCACCACTCAGAGAGCACTGAAGGAAAACCGCTGTTGTGTGTTCACACTGTGAGCTGCCTGCGCAATGGCATGTCCACACTTGCAGCACTTACATTGGCATTCAGAGCGGTGCACTCTGGGCAGCCATCCCACAGAGCATCTCTTCCTCTTCTGTTGCTAAGTGTTGTGGGAAGGCGGAGAGCATTGCGGGGCATCCTGAGTCCTGTCCCAATGCCCCATGATGCATTGCTTCACATCCCAGCAATCCCTGTGCTTCCATCTGCATTTGGCACCATCTTTCAATGGTTTGTGCAGTGCGCTCTCTGCCTCTTCGGTCTGCAGGAATGGATCCTGAACCGTTGACCAGTATGCTGCTCGCTCTGACCAACACATCACGAGTGGCAGTGGAATTATTCCTTAAGCTACAGAGGCAAGAGGTGTTGGACATTGATCTAGCCACACATAGTAGCTATGACATGAGATTGCTTGTGGCATTCATGGAGGTGCTGACCACAGTGGAACGCTGCTTTTGGGCTCAGGAAACAAGCACTGAGTGGTGGGATCACATCATGATGCACGTCTGGGATGGTGAGCAGTGGCTGCAGAACTTTCGGATGAGGAAAGCCACTTTCATGGGACTGTGTGATGAGCTTGCCCCAGCCCTGCGGTGCAAGGACACGAGAATGAAAGCTGCCATGCCATTGGAGAAGTGTGTGGTGATTGCACTGTGGAAGCTGGCTGCTCCAGATGATTACCAATTGGTTGCTAACCAGTTCGGAGTGGGAAAGTCGATAGTTGGACTCATGTTGACGGAAGTGTGCAGTGCCATTAATCGCATCCTGCTCCAAAAGACTGTGACTGTGGGCAATGTGCATGGCATTGTGGCTGGCTTTGCACAAATGGGCTTCCCTAACTGCAGAGGCATGCATATTCCAATGTTGGCACCAGACCATGTAGCCACCCAGTACAGTAATCAGAAGGGGTATTTCTCGATGGTTCTCCTGGCGCTTGTGGATCACCATGGGCATTTCACGGACATTAACACAGGCTGTCCAGAAAGGTGCATGATGCACGCATTTTTCAGAACACTGGCCTGTTCAGGAAGCTGCAAGCAGGGACTTTCTTCCCAGATCAGAAGATCACTGTAGGGGAAGTCAAAATGCCCATTATGATCCTGGGAGACCCGGCCTACCCCTTAATGCCGTGGCTTATGAAGCCATGTACGGGGCACCTTGATAGCAGCAAGGAGAGGTTCAACAACGGGCTGAGCAAGTGCAGAATGACTGTTGAGTGTGCTTTTGGCTGTTTAAAGGCCTGCTGGCACTGCCTCTATGGGAGGCTGGACCTGTCCAATGACAATATTCCTATGCTTATAGCCGTGTGCTGCATGCTTCATAATATTTGTGAAGGGAAGGGTGAAAGCTTCACTCAGGGCTAGACCATAGAGATCAGCACCTGGAGGCTGAATTTTAACAGCCAGAGAGCACGGCTATTAGAGGGGTGCAGTGTGGGGCCACAAGGATCAGGGATACCTTTAGGCAGCAGTTTGAAGCTGAAAGCCTCTAATATTTGTTGCTATGCTCAGGAGTGCAGTGCTTGTAACGCTTGGAGGTGACTGTGATTGGTGCAGACGATGCACTATGAAGGTTTAAGAAAATTGCCTGTTGCTTTGCAGGGCTCTGTTTACTTTCAGTTGATGGAATAAGGATTGTTTTCAAGCCAACACAATTCTTTTATTAAAAAACAACAACCAGAGGAGAGAGACAAACAAAAAAACATATCAGCGCTGTGGGGGATGGTGGAAGGGGGAGTCCCAGGAGGAGGTGGGGTCCCGGGACGGATAAAGATTTGTATATGTCCAGGGATCATATCCAACCTTGTCTTTTGGAGTGCAGTGCAGCAGGTACTGTACTTCAGCAGGGCTAAACTACAGAGGGACGGGTGTTGAGTGCAGTGGGTACTGGGAGTCTGCAGGGCTGGACTGTGATGGGGGAGGAATAGAATGCAGCGGGTACAGACTGGAGCCAGGAGGTTGATCAGAGTGTGTTGGCGGTGTCTGGGGGGTGCATGGGAAAGAGTTTTGCGACAGCAGCTGCAGGGGAGGGCGGGCACAGAACTGCTCGGTTTGCAGTGCTAGGAGCACCTGGAGCATGTCCGCTTGGCGCTCCATAACATTTAAGAGCTGCTCCGTGGCTTCATTGTGTGTGCCGCATTCTCCTTTCGGTCCCTCTTCTCGCTGTCCTGCCACTCCTTCAATTCTTGTTTTTCTGCCACGGAGTGTAGCATGACATCACGCAGAAGGTCCTCTCTACTTTTTTGTGGCTGCTTTCTAATCCCGCGCAGCCAGTGGTGAGCTGGAGCCGGTTCGCGCGAACCAGTTGTTAAATTTTGAAGCCGATTTAGAACCAGTTGTTAAAGGGGTGGGCAAACTCCGGCCCGTGGGACCATCCTGTCCGGCCCACCTGAGCTCTTGGCTGGGGAGGCTTCCCTGAGAATCCCTTTTTATTTTTTACTCACCAGGCGGCGCTCCAGGTCTTTGGTGACACTTCAGCGGCGGGTCCTTCACACGCTCTGGGTCCTTGGCGGCACTTCAGCAGTGGGTCCTTCACTCGCTCTGGGTCTTCGGCAGCACTTCGGCAGCAGGTCCTTCAGTGCCACTGAAGACCCGGAGCGACTGAAGGAACCAGTTCTTCAGCTTTTGGCAACTCATCACTGTGCACAGCCATTCAGCTGACGATAACAAAGAGGGAGGCTGGACTCCCAAGTTCATATCTGTGAAGCCAAAATGCAACGTTTTATAGAAGCACTATTGTTTGCAACACACAGACCACTGTATCAGTGTTTTAAAACACAGCCACTATTCACATACCTATCACTAACTGGCTGACCCCAGGCAAGCACACATGAGCCACAAGACCCCCAAAATGGTGAGTAGCCACAGGGGCAGGGGAAATCAGTGTTTCAGGACTGTATTGGCACTGGGCACGTGGCTCTTGGGGAAATCCAGCACTGTAGGGGGGCATTAAAATCATTACTGTCTCCACATTTTCCACAGGCTATGTTCATTATGGAAGATATCTCACTGCTGAAGGTGAACAGGGAATCCAGGGAGGATCTTCTCCAAGACTGCGGCTTCTGCCCTGGCCCTTATGTGGCTCACCTGTGTGCAGCTATGATCCCCCCGCCCCCAGTGATGGCAAGTGGCATGGGAAAGTTACCCTTAATGGGGTAAGAAACAAAGTGCTCTGCCAAAGAACCTGCGGCAGCCGATTGCCCAGTATCTCCATGAGAGTTATGTGGAGATCTCTGAGGCAGATTCACGTGAAGTGAGGGAGTCCATCAACACCCTGTTCCGCCACTCTGACTAGGCATGTGGTGGTATGCACTTCACACAGACACAAGCCTGCCTTTTGCAAATCCCTCCCTGCAAGCTCAGCACACAGAAACTAGCTGGCCTTCTGCAACCCTCCTTCCCCCAACAACTTGCTTCAGTGATTCCCAAAATCAAAGCCACTTACCAGGGGCCTCCTTGCCTGTTTCCGCTTTGCCAAGCTCCTACCGCTGTGACTGGCTAGCCACCTCCAGGGTAGAGAAGAGCTCCTGGCTGCTCTGAACACTGAGTTGCCCTCTGCCTCTGGATCCTGCTCCACATCCTCATCCAAGATTTCCTCCTCTTGGCTTGGTTCACTCTCGACTGGCACGCGAGCCCCCAAAGTATCCACGGGCCTCTTCACAGTGGAGGTGGGGTCACAACCGTGTACCGCGTCCAGCTCTTTGTGGAACCAGCAGCTCGTGGATGCAGCACTGGAGCGGCGGTTTGCCTACCGCGCCTTGTGGTAGGCATTCCGCAGCTCCTTCACTTTGACCCTGCACTGCAGTGTGTCCTGGTCATGGCCCCTTTCTGTCATGCATCGTAATATCTGTCCGTAGGTATCACAATTCCTACAGCTAGAGCACAGCTGGGACGGGCCAGCCTCCTCTTCCCAAATGCTGATGAGGTCCAGCAGCTTGGCATTGCTCCAAGCGGGCGATCGCCTGGTGTGTGGAGCAGGCCTGGCCACCTGGAAAGATGCACTGAGACCCCTGCACGCATCACTGAGCAAACAGGAAGGGGACTTTCAAAATTCCCAAGGAATTTAAGAGGTGGGGCTCATGGTTGGTCACCTGAGGGCAGGGCAGTAGAGTTCAAACCAATGACCAGAGAGGCGAGAACAGCCATTGTTGGACACATTCTGGAGGCCAATCGCAGCACTTTAATCGCCCAGGGTGTCTACACTGGCACCGCAGCGCTGTAGCCCTGGCGCAGAAAGCCCTACGCCTCTCATTGGGTTGCTTTTTTTACAGCACTGCATCTGCGCAGTTTCTGCACACAAAGTGGCTTGGCCGTGTATGCACCTCAGGAGTCACAGCGCAGAAAGCTGCTTTACAGCGCAGAAACTTGCTAGTGTAGACAAGGCCTACAATACCAGGTCCTTGGAAAGACGGAATTTAGGTAAGTTTTTATTAGTCATTCAGAGCTGTTCACTACTTCCTCACAGACAGTAACAGAGAGCTTAGTCCCTCTCAGAGATCATTCAAAAATGCTAACATTGACTCATCCCTTTCCTTTCTTCTTATTCTTCATGAAGTGAGGATAGTTCACTCCAGTCATAATGCAGCAGCCAGTGACATGTAAAGAACAGGCTGTCTTGTTTACATAAATGATTGGGAACCACAGTTATTTGGGTACTGCATAATGGGAAGCCTAAAAATTAAGCAGTCAATGAGAAATGAGGGTGTCCAGCAGCTGTGAAAAGTAGACCCTATATAAACAACACCAGTTCAATGTACTTATCTGCCCAAATATTTGGAGTCAATACTTGTCACTTCCTCTTGAGAACATCACACTTTAAATATGATGTTATATTTGTATGTTCTGACCAGAACAGCTCACGATACAGATAAATCCTCTTTAATTCTCTAAAAGAGTAGCAGAGGCATAGAACAGGTGAGGCATTATGTTAGGAGAGTCAGCCTGCTTTTTTAGGAGTAAATGGACCTAGACATATTTTGAAGTGTGTGTGAGAGAGGGATGGATTGTTGCCGATCTTGGGAACAGGAATTTTAAAATCTTTTGTGAATGGAAATAGGACTGGTGTTAGTGTATTGACAATGTATATTTGGTGTCTGGGTAAAAGCAGTCTGATTTATAAAAAGATGATAAGTTGTGTACAAGCTCACCCTGGCTGTTCTTAAAACTCCTGGGACTGGTGACAACGGAGCATTTGTTAATTAGTAGTTTGTGCATTAGTTTATTTTACTGAGTGTGCCATTATTAAAAGGGAACAGAAAAGGGCCCAACTGTGTGCTGATTTACACCCTGGTGACATTTTGATTTCTCCAGCTGACTTATTTATTGACCTCCTGGGATATAAGTGAGGGCAGAATTTGACCCCAAGGTATTTAGGCACAGAAAGAGGCACCAAGTTTTTCAAAATCCCACTAGGCACCTACCTGCATCTTTAGGGCACCTTAACACCTTTGAAAGTCACACCCTAAGTGCCAAATCTACAGTATTTTTTTTTTTATTATTGCACTGCATCTTTTACATTAACATAACTGGGGCCACAGAGAGCAAATTCTCAGTTGGTGTAGACTGGTGTAGCAATCGATAGATCTGTGAAAACTTACAACAGCTGAGGATCTGGCTTATTATCTGGAATACAAACAGAAAAATAGCAGGACCCCAAAGTTTTCTTTTTAAGAGAGAGAGAGAGAGAGAGAAATAGTGGGTAGAACATATTCCCTCCTCCCTCTGCGGTTGACCAGGAGTTGTGCCTAAGGTGACAATGATCTCAGCAGTGCTTTGCACTCATACTGCTCATTAACAGCTGCTCTGCTTTGCTTTGTGACTCACTGCATTTCTGCAGCTGTAGATAAGGGAGCGATGAGTGATACCCAGACAGACTAACACGGCTGCTACTCTGAAAGGTTTCAGAGTGGTAGTCATGTTCATCTGTATTCGCAAAAACAACGAGGAGTCCTTGTGGCACCTTAGAGACTAACAAATTTATTTGGGCATAAGCTTTTGTGGGCTAAACCCCACTTCATCAGATGCATGGAGTGGAAAATACAGTAGAGAGGTATAAATACACAGCATATGAAAAGAGTTGTCTTACCAACTGTTTGAAACGGGCCACCTAGATTACATTAAAAAGAAAGGTTTCAAAAGGAGTACTTGTGGCACCTTAGAGACTAACCAATTTATTTGAGCATGAGCTTTCGTGAGCTACAGCTCACTTCATCGGGTGCATACTGTGGAAACTGCAGAAGACATTATATACACAGACACCATGAAACAATACCTCCTCCCACCCCACTCTCCTGCTGGTAATAGCTTATCTAAAGTGATCATCAAGTTGAGCCATTTCCAGCACAAATCCAGGTTTTCTCACCCTCTGCCCCCCCCCACACAAACTCACTCTCCTGCTGGTAATAGCTTATCCAAAGTGACCACTCTCCCTACAATGTGCATGATAATCAAGGTGGGCCATTTCCAGCACAAATCCAGGTCTTCTCACCCCCCCACACAAACTCACTCTCCTGCTGGCAATAGCTCATCCAAACTGACCACTCTCCTTACAATGTGCATGATAATCAAGGTGGGCCATTTCCAGCGTAAATCCAAGTTTAACCAGAACGTCTGGGGGGGGGGGGGTAGGAAAAAACAAGGGGAAATAGGCTACCTTGCATAATGACTTAGCCACTCCCAGTCTCTATTTAAGCCTAAATTAATAGTATCCAATTTGCAAATGAATTCCAATTCAGCAGTTTCTCGCTGGAGTCTGGATTTGAAGTTTTTTTGTTGTAAGATAGTGACCTTCATGTCTGTGATTGCGTGACCAGAGAGATTGAAGTGTTCTCCGACTGGTTTATGAATGTTATAATTCTTGACATCTGATTTGTGTCCATTTATTCTTTTACGTAGAGACTGTCCAGTTTGACCAATGTACATGGCAGAGGGGCATTGCTGGCACATGATGGCATATATCACATTGGTGGATGTGCAGGTGAACGAGCCTCTGATAGTGTGGCTGATGTTATTAGGCCCTGTGATGGAAACCTAGATTACATTGAACTCATTAGCACTACAAAAGTGATTTTTCCTCCTTTCTTGTCAACTGTTGAGAATAGTCCACTTCCACCTTAATTGAATTGGCTCATTAGCACTGACCCTCCACTTGGTAAGGCAACTCCCATCTTTTCATATGCTGTGTATTTATATCTCTCTACTGTATTTTCCACTCCATGCATCTGATGAAGTGGGTTTTAGCCCACGAAAGCTTATGCCCAAATAAATTTGTTAGTCTCTAAGGTGGCACAAGGACTCCTTGTTGTTTTTGCTGATACCCAGACAGTCACATCTGGAAAGTGGTTGAAAATGTCTCACTTCCATTCAGTGGGTCAAAGGAACTGTTTCCACCACAGTGAGAGAGAAGTCCCTGAGCTGCTGTAAACTTTTGCTAAGAAATTAAAATCCCAAAAGATTTCAGTATGTTGGCACTTCATTATGTTTCCTACCCCTTTTTCCAGCAGCATGAAAGCACTTTACGGACATTAATAAATGAATTCTCAGAACAACTAGGCATTATTCCCATTTTGGAAGGTAAAGCCTATATAAGCGAGATCAGAAGCAGGCCCTCTCTGCCTAGGAGGCAGTGGGGTCCATGGATTGGGAGTAAGCAAACCTCAGGGCCCAGACTGAAGCCCTTAGTCTACATTTAGGCACCTAAATAAACGAGGTCTGATTGTCTAAAAGTGCTGCAAATAAGCAATTCCCATTGCCTTTGAAGATCAGACTACTTTTATTTAGGTGCCTAAATATGGATTTAGGAGCCAACTTTCAGGCACCCAGGTGTGAAAATTCTGGCCATTATCTGTATAATGATCCACAACTGGAATCTCAAATCCAAATATTCTCCAACTTTGGGAAACTTCATATTCATATCGGGACCCAATGTTCACAGCTGGGTTGTATTAAATCCTGTGGATGGGATTGTCAAAAGCACTCAGCCTAACTCTTCTCCTATTGGTAAAATTCCCTCTGACTTCAATGGGAGCATAGTTAGGGCAACACTGAATGCTTTTGCAAATTCCTCCCTATAGCTCTCAGCTGAGCTCAGCTGCCCCATTGTTATTGGCTTATAAATACTTTCCCTCTTATTATCAGATATTAAGCCCTTTTTAAGTGTGGTGGGCTGATTGTGAGGACTCTGAAGTCAGCCAGGGGTTGCTTTTATTTTACAGATTGCCTAGGACACTGTGGGTGCAGCCTGCTCTGAAGAAGAGAAGTGGGATAGCATTGATTACCAAAGTGTGCAGGGAGTAGAAGAACTCTGCTAGTGATTAAGAACTTCCTGATAGAATGAAACTTACAGCTGGCACATGTCTGATGAGTTCAAGGTCAGACAGCTGATAGACACGGCTTCTCTAATTCAGTTGGACATCGCCACGGCCAGATGCTATCAAATCTGATGACAGAGGTTTATTTTCAGTGTGGGTTTGACTGATTTTTCTAGGCCATGTCTGTTCTTAATATTCTGCAGCTATCCCCAGTAAATATTTCACAGTGCTTTTATTAGTCAGCTCTCAGCTGGGACTGGGAACTGGTTGCTCTGAGGAATTTCCTGCTTTTAAAATTAGACTATCCCATAGTAGTGGGAATGTGTTAACCCAGGAATTCCTTACTCCCCATATTGCAGTATGCTGGCTTCTTCACCTCACTATGTGGCAAATTAATTTTTTCTGGTATCAGTTACCTCAGTGTAAATCCAGAGTCATTTGATTGAAGATATTCAGATAGTAAAGTGATGGGCATTAGTAGAAGAACCTGAAGAGAAGAGAAGTCAGAGGAGTAATTCTTGATTTACTCTGGTGCAAATGAGAGCAAAATCTGGACTGTTATTTCTCAGAGAATGTTACCCTCCTTTAGGAAAATGTTAATGCCTTTTTTTTATAAAACATATAAAGGTCTGATCTTCCATTGCTTTGCACCTCATATATCATCATTTCTGTCAGTGCACAGTGAGTGCAAATCATTACTAAGTGACAATGATAGTGTTTTACATTAATCCCGGTGTAACCAACTACGCAAGGCACTGGAGAATCAGACCCAGCATTCATAAGTGAACGGGAATACATGGAGAACATTGAACAATTTGCAAAGGCCTAGCTTGAGACATCTTAAAAGAGACCTGATATTATGAGGCTGAGTGCCCAGCACTTTCTGAAAAACAGGTCCCTTTTAAGTGTTTCAAGTTGAGCATCCAGAAATTGAGGGACCCCAAATCACTAATCACTTTTGAAAATCTTGATTTCTACTCTTCTTTAGATTTAGCTCTAGGACTTTGTAGCAGAGTCCTGTGATTAGCACTCTGGCCCGAATCTAGCAAAACAGTTAGAGCTTTGCGGGAGTGAAAAGTTCTCAGAACCTTGCAGCATTGAGCCTTAAAACAGGTTCTGGGCATCAGCCTTCTGATTTCTGTTCTTAGATCTATGCCTGAGTGACTGACCTTTGGGCAAGTCAGTCAAACCTCTCAGTGACTCAGTATGCTTGTGTAAAACAGGTATAATAATATTGACCTACCTCTCATGAGTGGCAATGAGATTGATTAATTAGTGTTTGTAAACTAAAGACACTTTGATCGAAGGCACTAGAGAAATGCAAACTGCAATACAAACCCAAAGACCTAATCTAATTAAATGCCTAATATTGCTATTAGATTTGATAGCCAACCCGAGTGGTAGAAAATGGGTAAACTAACCTAACCTCCATATTTCCCAAATGAGAAGTGGGAAAGCTCTGTTTCCCCTCAACTACACTACTGTCTAACCCCATTTAAACAGCAGCTTTAACGTCAATATTTTGATGCAACAGTTGCTAAAGTTTTGATTGCTTATTTCCTGTGCTAGAAAATGTTGCCACAACTTAACTAAATTGCTCTTTAATTTTTTCATGACCATTAACAGGAGACATGGCGTGCCTTTTTCTATCCCACATCTAACTCTGCCAGGCCAGGCTGCCAGGGGCTCATTTCAGCACCATCAGCCCTTCATGCAATCAGCTCTGTGCATCTCCACCCCTATCTCCCCACCCAGGACAGGGTGATTTAATTGGTGTTGGTCCTGTTTTGAGCAGGGGGTTGGACTAGATGACCTCCAGAGGTCTCTTCCAACCCTAATCTTCTATGATTCTATAATTCTATGACCAGGAACAGCCCATTGCCTTTTTTAAGTAGGCAAGTACTTTTTAGACTCAGTGCACAATCATGATTAGTCACTGACACCACCCTGTTACAACTCCCTGGGTTAATGCGGCACATTGTGTCAGCTATATGACCTACCTTTAGGATAATATTTTCAAAGGCTCATGACTCACTTGGATGCTTAAGTCCCATTTTCAAAGGTGACTTGGGCACACAGGGCCAGATTTTTAAAGGTATTTCGGTGCCTAAAGATGCAGATAGGTGCCTATGGGGATTTGAAATCAGTGGGAGTTAGGTGCCTTTGAGCTTTTGAAAATCCTGCGAGGCACCTATCTGCATCTTTAGTTTATCAAAAAGAAGACTGAGAGGTGTTTTGACTGCAGTGTATAAGTACCTTCACAAGGAGAAAGTAGGGAGTGCTAACGAGCTCTTTAATCTAGAGGAAAAATATATAACAAAAACCAATGATGGGAAGCTGAAGCCAGACAAATTCAAATGAGAAATATTGCAGACATTATTAACAGTATTGGAACAAGCTATCAAGGGAAGTGGTGGATTCTCTGTCTCTTGAGGTCTTCAAATTAAGACTGGCTGATTTCTGGAAGACATGCTTTAGCAGAAAGACAAGTGACTTTTTAGTAAAACACAATTTAGTAGGTTCAGTACAGGGGTAACTGGGTGCAATTTAATGGAATTTAAAATCAGATTAGATGATCTAATGGAGCCTTCTGGGCTTAAACTCTATGAACCTAAGAACTCAGGCTATAGCCTCAATGCACAGTTGTAAATGATGAACCATAACACCTTCTTTTGAGAGTGCGACAATAGTTGCAGAGCATGTGATGGTGGTAATTTAATTTGGCAGTACCTATGCCTTTTTCATTTGAGGATCTCAAAGCTCTTTCCAAACAGATGAATTCAGCCACTGTGAAGTAGATGCTGCTATTCTTATTATCAATGCAAGCTTCTAGCAACCTCAGATTCTGGCATTTCCTAACTTTTGAGTGCTTGACTTTTCAACCTTCATGTTCTTTTAATCTAGTTTGTTGTGCGTAATCACAATATGGGACAGCAACCACGCATGTCATGCCAGTAACCCTACTGTAAGATGCAGGGGATCTGCAGGATGCTGCGATAGTTTTTTAGAAGGGTAAAAATGGAAATAATTAACAATGGTGAATTCCACAGACCTAACTGAAAGAAGCTACTTTAAAATCATTTGAACTGAAATAGCTCACTTAAATGTTCTTGTTTTGATTCTGAATCCAGGATAGACCAAATGCTCAGCATACAGCCTATCAGAGGGGTAGAAAGATCAATTCACACCAAGGATATCAACTAGAGCTCAGAAAACAGAAAGTGAAGATATGGGTGTCTCATTTCACTTGTATTTGTTATTTTCCCTTCTGACTGCATTTCAGTTTATGCTGTGAACATGGACTGAAGTTGCAGCAGGCTAGAGATGTCAGAGCAGATATAAACATGAGAGCACCACAGGGCTTTAGACGCCACAGGGTATAAATATGGGAGGACAGGAGGGTTATGGAATATAAACATGGGAGCGTAGCAGGGTCACAAGCAGTAAACATGGGCTAAGAAAGAAGATACTGTATAAACATGATGAATACAACAGAATAAGAACCTGTCTGGGAATTCAGCCGAACTACAGAAGTTACAAGATATAAACAGGGAAGTGTGGCAGGGTCACTGGCTATTAATATGGGAGTGCAGCTAAGGAGGAGGATAGTGTATAAATATAGGAATGCAATAGAGTAAGAGGCAATGAACATGAGAGTGCAGCAGAACGATACATGTCACAGGATATAAACATGGGAATATACAGACCTCCGGGTTATAAACATGGGAGTGCAGCATAGAAGCCATAGGATATATAGCACGGGTAGAGATGTCAGATCCTGAGCTTCAGTGGGGGAGGGGCATCCAGAAGTTATATAAGGCAAATTCTCTTTGTTAATAATCCTGTTTTATTGCCTGCATAAAGTAGAAGGAGACATGGCTCTTTCTGCAGGGAGAGAGGCTCAGAGCATAACGAGTCTTGTGTTTACACAAAAATCTAAACAAGCTAAACAAATTTGCTTTAAGAAATTATTAACCTGGTGTCTCCAGGATTTTATTATCAGATTGATTTAAGCTGTTCCTACTTCCGATCTTGGAATTCACATGCATAAGAAGTGCTTAATCGTCATAAGATCTGATCTGACACCCACTGAAGTGATTGGAAAAATCCCCTGGATTTCAATGAGCAGTAGATCATGCCATAGGGGTTAAACTTACTGGTATATCTTTCCAGTGTATTATTAGAATTTTTATTATGCTCCATGGGCTATAGCATTTTCAAGGTCACCACATTGACACCAGAGTCATTAACGAATCAGAGTTATGGGTAGTAACACAGGATAACAATCATGTTCATCTGATGTAGGGGAGGGAATTATATTAAACAAAAAGCTGTCAAAGATGTAGCAAACTTAAGTTTGAAGTTGTGCCCCTGTTATAACTAAAGTTCTATAGAATGCATTAGAAAATGATCATCTTTCTTGAGGAGATTAGAACCACTATTTAGAATTTGCTTACATTTTATAGAATGGTTAAAAAAACCCTATAGAAATGATAGGCTTTACAGATTTTTTTTAAAAAAATGACTATAAAAATGTATTGTTTTCATCCTATTAAAGTATATAGTACTTTCCTTAAAGGCTCTCAGAGATACTCGCCCAAAATAAAAAGTATAAAGTTACAAATGAGCGTTATACAAAATAGGCATTGTATCTGATAAAGACACCACAGTGACTGGAAAATTATGAAACAATCATTTTTATGTAGCACCTTTCAAATTATCCAAGTAACTCAAGGAGTTTTACAACATTTCTTAGAGCCTATTCTGCTAGCCTTACTAGTATTTTACTGCACCAAGAAACATGACAAAATCAGACCCTATGTAACCTACCGAACCCATATGAAAAGTCCTATGGACTTTAACAAAGAATGCTAAGCTATCTAGAGCTGTAGAATTCTTGAGGAGGGATCTCACCCTGTATTAAATTCTATAGGGTTTGAGAGTCATTTCTACAGAACACCTAGTTAATTTCTATAAAACCTGTTTGGTTTAATCCTAAATCTGATACGACTTTTCCATAGACACCTAATCTTATACGCGCTGCATGATTTTCTCGTTTATGTGGGTAGTCCTCACAGTCCTGAATAATCATAGGTATACATGAGTAAGGATTTGCATGACTGGGGCCACAGTGAGTCAGTGGCAGTGGTGGAAATTAAACTCAAAGAGTCCTTAAAGCAAAGCCACTGCTTGAACCACTAGACAAAACTCTTAGGCAGGCCATTTATTTATGTGAATACCAAGAGAATATTAAACAAGCTTCCAGATGCACTTGCTTGTATGTTTTACTTGATAACATCAGTCTAGCAACTGAGGTAATGGAGATGTGGCTAAATCAGGAAACTGACCAGGAATTTAAGAGAGTGGATACGTATTGTTTATGGGAAAGAGAGACACTCTGCAAGGAGGAGGATATGTGGCAATTCTTGGGGGTGGAAAGACATCATGATGTCTGGGTAAAGAACTGTTTGTGCAATCTGTCTTGGAAGGTAGAAACCAGCTGAGTTAAGAAGTAAAGTATACTAGATAACCAAAACAATCCCAGGAGGATACTGTGATCTGGCTCCAGAGGGAGGCACAAAGGGTATATTACAACATGTTTCTGTAAACATGAGAGATTCCTGAAAGGCTAAAACACAGATCCTAGGGGAGTTTGATAAATGACTGTCCTCTCTCACAGCACTTGGGACATAATCAAAACCCCTGCTGGACTACTTTTTAAAAAATTCAGATGTTGTGCAAAACATGCAAGTAATCTTTGGGATGGTATATTTGTTTACAAACTGGCAATTGCTTAGAATGCAGTAAGAGATTTTTTTTTAATTTTTGTTTGTGCATACTAAAAATATGCATATTGACAGCCAGAATGATTGGTTAGCTTGAATATCCAGCCTCTCTGATTGGTTAACTGTGCTGCTGACTTGCATGATTTTATTGTGAGTCTCACAATATGTGTTGTTTTTCTTAAAGCCCCAGCTCCTAGAGTCAAGTGATTTCATGAGAATCTCAGGTTTCATTTAAAAAAATAAATCTTGTCTTCATGGTTGTGGAGAAAAGCCTAAAAACATGAACAGAATGAATCCTAAGGGCTCAAAACTCTGAGGCCAAACCCTACATTTATTATTTTTTAAATTCTCATGACTTTTAAGCCAATCTCTTGATTTTACAGGGCCTGACTCTTGATTTTTGAACAACTGGAGTTAACAATACTGGGTTAGACTGACCCACTGTTGATTAGGGAAAGATCCCATTGCCCATTGAAGTCTTTGGATCAAGCCTTTAATGAGTCTGTTTCTCTCTTTAAGGTCTTCTCTCTCTGTCTGCTGCCAGTATGGGTCCCCTCATCTTTCTCTCTTGCTCTTTTTAGCGTCTACTCCCACTGCTTCCACAACCCTAATTCCCTGGTCCAGTCATTCATTGGTTAGTTTAGCTACTTTAGTTAGTAATTTCCTTCCTTCGACTTACCTCTCATTCTCACCCCAAGGCCCATGCTCATCCCCGGTGTACCTCCGTTTGACAAGTTAAATCTGACCCTCCTTTTCCAGGGACCTATCTCTGCATATCAGCCCTATTTTATGTTCTTTTTACCTAGAACATGTAAACAGATATTATGGCAAACTTGAATAAAACTTAAAATACGTATGTCTAAGAGGACACATAATATAGGACAAGTATGAGCTCGAGAAGATTTTTATGGTGGAAATATAAATACTTGGGAGGAAAAAAGTGAAGGATGGAGGGGTTTTAATGGAAATGCTTATAGGTCCTTCATGATGGAAAACATGGGCCAGATCCTCAGCTGGTGTAAATCCAGTGAAGGCAACAGAGTGACATCAGTTTACACCAACTTAGGATCAGGCCTGATGGTCATCTTTTATTAAAACATGTACATAACACAAATAAAAAGTACCTGAAAATGTGGGCTTCTAGAGGCATCGGAGAAGGCTGTGAGCCAAGTATGACATCTTCAAACAGTTCCAAGTTATAAAAATGCATATTGCTGCCTGTACTGTTAAAAGGACTTTGAACTGAGGTTTTATTCTGAATTCTCCCCTCATGAAATAAAACAATTCCATGTGGCTCTTTATAGCCTTTCAGCTCCTTGGTGCTTGTTCTGTATAAAGTTGCACTACTGGAGCTGTTAAAACTATTGTGTAATGGAGTGAGATCACAGAATATCTTAGTTCATGCTGCCTGCACTATCTTGCCTGGCTGATGGTTAATCACCGTTAAAACATTAAGGAACAAATCATGTAGAATTACAAGATTGATTTGTACAGTGGTAGAAAATCCAGGCATGCGACTGATCTTTAAAACAAGAGACCAAATTCATCTTCAGTGAATGTCAGTGCAGCTTTATTGGCTCCACCATGGCTGCATTTGGCCCAGTAGCTTGCAGAGAAAGCAGGCTTTTGTTTGCTAACTATGTATTTGTTAAAAGAACAAGAGTACTTGTGGTACCTTAGAGACTAACACATTTATTTGAGCATAAGCTTTCGTGGTCTCTAAGGTGCCACAAGTACTCCTGTTCTTTTTGCGGATACAGAGTAACACGGTTGCTACTCTGAAACCTATGTATTTGTTAATGATTTAGGCCTGTACATGAACAAAGACAATGGCAGTGTAATGATTTCAAATGCGATATTTGAGCTTTGAATGTTAAATGGAAGACTTTACAGAATTCTTGGGCTCTGACCTTTTATCTTGAGCATGATGATTGTCAGATTAAAGAATCTCAGACAACCAGAAACGATCATCTGTGGTGGAATTTTCCTTTGAAGTGGATACTGGTCTTTTTTTTTTAATCTTATACTAAAAGGCTATCAGCATGCGAGTCATGAACAACAAACAGCCCAGTTTCCTGTTTTGTGCACTCATGAAAGCATTTGTAGCAGTCAGTGGGTTCTCTCAGTCCATTTATTTACAATAGAGGCTCGGGAAATGCAATATGAAAATGAACACAGCATATTTCTCTATACTGCTTCTTGGCCAAGGGTATTATGAGCTTTGTATTGGGTACAGGCAGGGATACAACCTTTGTGGTTCATTTGGTTTTTAACCACTGTGAAAAACACTGGACCCATGGGATGTGCAACAGACATAACAAAATACAGTACTTTAAACTAAAAATAGGCTTTTGGATACCTCTGAACAGAAGTAAGATTGCTCTGATTTCTGAGGAGAGATTAAAAGAGTTAAATGCATTTAGCTTGATAAAAGAAAAGGAGGACTTGTGGCACCTTAGAGACTAACAAATTTATTTGAGCATAAGCTTTCGTGAAAGTTTATGCTCAAATAAATTTGATAGTCTCTAAGGTGCCACAAGTCCTCCTTTTCTTTTTGCGGATACAGACTAACATGGCTGCTTATCTGAAACTTAGCTTGATAAAATGATAACTAATGGGACATGACAGTTCACAAATATTTGGAGGGTGTTAACACTATAATGTTTCAGTGACATGTCATGTTTTGTTTGCTTGCATAGGTATGACCTGTAGGCAGTAGCTACACCTCAGAATAAACAATTCAGTCAGAGAGAACAGACTTTGCTGGTGATTGCTCGGGCTGGCTGAAAGGGGAAGGATGCAAATATCCTAGATACAGTGGTTTAAACAGTTTCAGGTAAAACAATAACTGTTCCTATCTGGTGAGGGCAGTCCACTAGAGGATTAGGGCTCCTCAGGACTAGTGGCTGGGGTGTCTTTCCAGCCCAGTCTCTGCTAGAGATGAACAGGAGTTTGTATGTTTTCATGCCAGGTTCTGTTAGTGATGTGTCTCATTAGGGCCTCACTGCACTGGCTCTCAGCCCAATCCCCACAGGATCTGACCCACTCCTGATGTATCCATCACAGTCTGTTCACACAGGAGTGTGAGCGCTGCACACAGTTTCCCCAGCAGTCTCCCCAGTATTCAGATTCCCTGCTACTCCTGGCTAGCCATGAGGCCACAGCTTTTCAAGTGTGAGGTCTCTTCCTGGGTCAGGGTCTTTCCATACAGTTCTGCCTCCTCCCCACACTGTCCAGGGGGTGGGGATGTGCCTATATGTCCATCCTGGAAGGTCATAGGTCAGTGGGGAGCGGGTTGGTGGGAAGGGTAGTTTCCTGCTTACCCGATTCACCACATCTGTAAAATTATGATAACACTGACACATAAACCTCCAAGGGACACTGTAAGCATGCATTAGTTTATGTTTGTGAAGCGATTTGAAAGTGACCAGCTCTGTAACAGTATTATCTTGCATGAAAGCTGGTTCTGAGAAGCCGGCAGCCTTCTTTATAGACAAACAAAGTTCAGAAAAACAGATTGAAATCAACCAAATCCCCAGACTTCTGGATGCTTGCCTATCACTAATTAATATCAATGGGCTGGTGCCCTGCTGTAACATGATAGTGCTTTTTTTGGAGAGAAAAAGCACAAAAAGCCTTCTAGCATATTGTTCTAGCATATAGGAAGCCTGCAGGGTAGCTGTTGTAATCTTTACAGAGGAGTTCTGTGTAAGTTACAAAACAGAATTTCAGGACTGGATCCAGATGTCATTACAGAAGCTAGAATGAAATCTGAAAATCTTTTAATCTATTTATCAAAATGTCTGCAGCACTTCCCATTTTAAAGAGGGGGAATGAATAAATCTTCAACAGAGAAGGTTAATCTTTATCCAGTAGTGCCTTTAGAAAAAGAGTTTTAAAAAAATCAATGTAGACCCACTGACTCTTGCCAACTCTTCCTTACTTAGAGACATTTGTACTACAGACAGCAAATGGCATTTTGGGTTTGTGGGAAACAGGACAAAGAGGCTAGGTCATCTATTGTATTTAACAGCAGTTATATTAAAAGAGATTCAGCTCTTGTTAGCACTGGAATACACCTAGGCACCCAACAATTTCCTGCAGGTTGATAACAGATACAAGCTGCACAAGGACTCATGATTGAAAAGACTGCTGCATTTCCCCTTGCAGAAATGCTAAGGGATTCTTGGAATAGTGTGATGTGAAATACCAGCCTATTTTGCAATTTCCACCATTCAGTTTCTTACTGTTGTATTTTTTTAAAAATAGCTTATTTACTGAAGGGGTCATAGTACAGAAGCCATATACACCTTGGTGCCTCAGTTTGTCCAGCTCTGGAATGGGTGTAAAAATCCTGACTTGTTTCTGTAATGCACTTTGAGGTCTCTGGTAGTGCCGAGTTTATATGTGAAAAGCCTAATTAGCAGGCCATTATTTTCAAATATGGTGTCTGTTGTTAGGCTTCTCTGTACATATTCAGACACCTAAACAAAGGCTCAGTCCTGAATGGAATAAATGGACAGTCTCTGCCCCAAAGACCTTTTCCTTATCCTACAGATGTCTCAGCTTTTCTCATTGTAAAATCAACAATAACAGTAACATATGTCTCAGGGGTGTTGTTAGTAAAGCTTAGCAAAATTTTTCATATATATTTATATATCAATAGTTTGCTAAAAAAAAATTCAAGTTTGGGGTGACCAAAACAATTAGCGAATATGGGTCAATTTTGGCAACTTATTTCAGTTGAATAATAAAATTTTTTAAATGTCCAAATGATTCATTTCGGCATTTCCAAAATGAAACATTTCGACATTTCATTTTGGAAAGATGTTTTGTTTCAGAATTGGAGTCAATTTTATTTAAAAATTTATTAAAAAGTTTAAAACCCTCAAAAACTAAATGTTTAATATTGGATCAAATAAAATGTTTTGTTCAGCTGAAAAAGATTTTTTTTAACATTTTCATTCTGAAGAAAAAAATAAAAATTTTTTGTTTTGGGTTGACCCAAATCACTTTTTTTTTTTTTTAAATTTTGGTTTGGCAACCTAGCTGAAAAATTGGCTATTCACACTGCTCTAGTTTTCAGGCTTTAACTGTAGAGGAAGTAGTCCCAGCTCTTCTAAGCTTGAGTTCAGTTTTGCAATTAACATTTTGTAACCAACTGATGCAAAATAAAATCACCACTTTTTTTCTCTCTCTCACTGTCATTATTAAAAAGACAAACTGTGCTCTAAAAAGATGCTTAATTCCAGCCTGTAGTTCTCTTGAGTGCTTTTTCTTCCTTCACGCTATTTTCCTAAATTTTCTTACACAATATATATGAGAAAACCAAAAATCCAATTAAGAAAGACCCTGGGAAAGATAAAGTGTTGTTTGAATGTGAGCTGTTGAGAGAGCCAGGAAAAGTGAGTTACATGCAGGGCTTAAATAATCAGCCTCACTGTAATTGTTATCTGCATGTCTGTTGGATTTTTCACTAATGATGCGGCAATACTGGTTTGGGTTTTCCTTTCTGCTTTCAGGGTTCACAGTGTGAGCAGGTCTCCACAAGTCCTTCCTTATTGCTTTGGTATCATGAAAAATAAAAACTTGCTTAAAAAAAAAAAAAACAAGGTAATGAGCTCAGACCTGGAGAAAACATTTGGCTCAGAATTATTTAGCACGGGGCAGATTTTATCTGATGTAAAGAATAAAGATTTTACCTGATGTAAAGAATAAAAAACAATCCTAGGTTTGATTCCTATCCATTCTGGATGATCACTAGTCTCCAGGCTCAGTTTGCCATTTTAATGAGCGCTTCTTATTTGGCCAGCTATGAGCACTGACTGCAGGGGGGAAATGAAGCCCAGTTTCATTAGGGGAGTTTCAGCTGTAACTGAAACAACACTTCCTTTTGGTACTCAGTGGCTCAAAAGCTACAAGGCCAAATTCAGAGTATAAGGTGGTAGAAATTATATTTTTTTATACTCCATTAAACCCAGACTGTCTTAGCCCCACTCACTGATGTCTAAGAGAATCTCACTTGGTGTAACATGCATGCTGAGGAACTTGAAGAAGGTGTATTTAGCAGAGGCGGACTCTGGGGGGGGGAGGGGGCGGCAGAGCCTACTTTCATTATACAGTCTTACAGTCTCCTTGCTTTTCTTTGCACACTGCTCATTGCTGGCCCCTTGGCATAGGGGTGAACCTCTGTTTAGAATCCTTTACACTCACAGGTCATATTCAGACAGGATGCGTCAGGGAAGTGGTCATGTCAGTGATGGTAAGTGGCTGTGATTGTAACTAAGAAAGTGTGGGGTGCAGTGCACCAACTTGACTGTGCTAAATTCTGCCAACTCCTTTGAAATGAGTTGCATAGGTGCACTGAAGACAGGGATTAGCCTTTAGGCCCCAGTTTAGACTCCCTGTTGACTTAGTCTGTATTCTTCTACCTTTGAATTTGGTCCATATTATTTAGAGAGGCAATAGTGTTGCAGCTGCCATCTTGTCTGACGCTGGGGATTGAATCAGGGACCTTCAGAGCTGACAGCACGAGTCCATACAGCTTGAGAGCAAGACACAAGCCAAGAGCTATAATAGACTCACATCTTCTGTGTGGATTGGGCACAAAGAAGGACATGCAACACACCCTGGCCAGTGGGTTTCTTATGTGCTTCCTCTGGACAGAGGAAGCTTGCCCCGAGCATCTGAAGCCCA
This sequence comes from Natator depressus, assembly GCF_965152275.1. NCBI lineage: Eukaryota > Metazoa > Chordata > Testudines > Cheloniidae > Natator > Natator depressus. The sequence continues at coordinate 24,152,085 of NC_134236.1, forward strand.
CAGCAATTTGAATCCCAGACGGGCCATGTTTTATCTGACAGCCGCCATCTTGGAGCTGGGGATGAGGGGTTTGGGGTGTGGGAGTGCCTCATGGCGTGGGGCAGGGGTTTGGGGTGTGGGAAGGCCTCAGGGTGCTGGGTAGAGGCTCTGGGTGGGGCCAGGGATGAGGAGTTTGGGGTGCAAGCAAGGAGGCTGGGTTTGGGGGGGCTCAGGACTGGGGCAGGGCATTGGGGTGCAGGGTTGGGGTATGGGCTTACCTCGGGTGGCTCCCGGTCAGCGGTGCAGTGTAGAGGCAGTCTTCCTGCGCGTTCTGGCACCGCGGACCATGTTGCACCCCAGAAGTGGCCAGCAGGTTCAGCTCCTAGGCAAAGGCATGCAAGTGGCTCTGTGCGGCTCTCACCCACAGGCACACAATACTCCCCACCCCCACCTAGGAGCCAAACCTGCTGGCCACTTCTGGGGTGCAGTGTGGTGTTGGAACAGATAGGGACTAGCCTGCCTTAGCTCTGCAGCATGACCAACAGGACTTTTAATGGCTGGGTCGGCGGTGCTGACAAGAGCCGCCACAACACAGTCCCTTCCATTCTGCGACCCAGTTCTGGGTCACGGCCCACAGTTTGAAAACCACTGCCATAGCCTCTCTCTCTCTCTCTCTCTCTCTCTCATACAATATGTGATCTGTTGCAATAAAAAAAGGAAGAAAAAGAGGAAGAAGTAGTAACAGTAGTTTCAGCCCTAAGAGCTGCAGTTTAAAAGCATGAATGGTACAATGTAATAATACACTGCACAGTCATAGAGATGATGTAGGGCTGGAAAGGACCTTGAGAGGTCATCTAGTCCATCCCTGTATGCTGAGGTAGAATTAAGTATACCGAGACCAGCCCTGGCAAGTGTTTGTCTAATCTGTTCTTAAAAACCTTCAGTGACAGGGATTCCACAACCTCCCTTGGTAACACATTCCAGTGCCTTACCACCCTTATAATTAGAAAGTTTTTCCTAATATCTACCAGTGGTTCTCAAACTGTGGGTCAGGACCCTAAAGTGGGTCGTGACCCTGTTTTAATGGGGTCACCAGGGCTGGTGTGAGACGTGCTGGGGCCCGGGGACCAAGCCCAAGCCCCACCTCCTGGAGGGCCGAAGCTGAGGCCTGAGGGCTTCAGCCCTGGGCGGCAGGGCTCAGGCTTCGGCTCCAGCCCTGGGCAGTGGGGCTCAGGTAGTAGGCCCCCGGCCCAGGGCTGACGGCCTTGGGCTTCAGCTTGGCCCCCTTCCCTGAGGCAGTGGGGCTCAAGCTTTGAATTTGGCCCCCCTGCCTGGGAAGGTGAGGTTCAGGTGAGTGAGCAAGCGACCAGGGGCTGCTAACAGGGAGTTTCGAGAGGGAGTTCTCTTGGTGAAGGAAGAGCAAATACGAGACCCTTGGGGTAAGTGGCTGTCTGTAGTGTGTTTTGGAGTTTGGGGGTTACGTGCTGTGTGCTGAGCTTGTGTTTGTTTGTTTGTTTGAAGGACCGTTTGCTATGGCCGGCAGTTAGAAGCTGTGAGCTTCTAAACAAGGTTTGAAATTTAGACGCCTCTGGTCACTGGCTGAGCCTTAGGCAGGGGGCGGGGCTATCAAGGAGGCCAGGGCTTTATAAAGCAGTAAGCAAGCGGCCAGGGGCCACTAACAGGGAGTTTTGAGAAGGAGTTTGGAAGGGGAGTGGGAAGGGGGCGAGGTACACTTGCCATTCTTTAAAACTTTTACACTAAACTATAATCAAAACTTCTTGATTTAAACAAAAACCCTATAATTAACCTAGGTAACTCTAGGAGAAAATGCAGGCAGAAGCCCAGCAGCAGACTGGGGGCTATCCGAGCAAATTAGTTGAAACAATAGTAAAGAATAAAATTGTCAGACACATAGAGGAACATACACTGTTGGGCAAAAGTCAACATGGCTTCTGTAAAGGGAAATCATGTCTTACTAATCTATTAGAGTTCTTTCAGGGGGGTCAACAAACATGTGGACAAGGGGGATCCAGTGGACATAGTGTATTTGGATTTCCAGAAAGCCTTTGACAACGTCCCTCACCAAAGGCTCTTATGTAAATTAAGTTGTCATGGGATAAGAGGGAAGATCCTTTCATGGACTGAGAACTGCTTAAAAGACAGGGAACAAAGGGTAGGAATAAATGGTAAATTTTCAGAATGGAGAGGGGTAACTAGTGGTGTTCCCCAAGGGTCAGTCCTAGGACCAATCCTATTCAACCTATTCATAAATGATCTGGAGAAAGGGATAATCAGCGAGGTGGCAAAGTTTGAAGATGATACTAAACTGCTCAAGATAGTTAAGACCAAAGCAGACTGTGAAGAACTTTAAAAAGATCTCACAAAACTAAGTGATTGGGCAACAAAATGGCAAATGAAATTTAATGTGGATAAATGTAAAGTAATGCACACTGGAAAAAACAACCCCAACTATACATACAATATGATGGGGGCTAATTTAGCTACAACTAATCAGGAGAAAGATCTTGGTGTCATCGTGGATAGTTCTCTGAAGACGTCCATGCAGTGTGCAGTGGCAGTCAAAAAAGCAAATGGGATGTTAGGAATAATTTAAAAAGGGATAGAGAATAAGATGGAGAATATCTTATTGCCCTTATATAAATCCATGGTACGGCCACATCTTGAATACTGTGTACAGAAGTGGTCCCCGCATCTCAAAAAAGATATACTGGCATTAGAAAAGGTTCAGAAAAGGGCAACTAAAATGATTAGGGGTTTGAAACGGGTCCCATATGAGGAGAGAGTAAAGAGGTTAGGACTTTGCAGCTTGGAAAAGAGGAGACTAAGGGGGGATATGATAGAGGTCTATAAAATCATGAGTGGTGTGGAGAAAGTGAATAAGGAAAAGTTATTTACTTGTTCCCATAATATAAGAACTAGGGGCCACCAAATGAAATTAATGGGTAGCAGGTTTAAAACAAATAAAAGGAAATTCTTCTTCACTCCGTGCACAGTCAACCTGTGGAACTCCTTGCCTGAGGAGGTTGTGAAGGCTAGGACCATAACAGGGTTTAAAAGAGAACTGGATAAATTCATGGAGGTTAAGTCCATTAATGGCTATTAGCCAGGATGGACAAGGAATGGTGTCCCTAGCCTCTGTTTGTCAGAGGGTGGAGATTGATGGCAGGAGAGAGATCACTGATCATTGCCTGTTAGGTTCACTCCTTCTGGGGCACCTGGCATTGGCCACTGTTGGTAGACAGGATACTGGGCTGGATGAACCTTTGGTCTGACCCAGTATGGCCATTCTTATGTTCTTATGTTAGGTGGGCTTCGGTCCCCGTCCCCCACCCTGGCCTCACGTGGTATATTTTGTGCTCAGAAAGGGGTCACAGTACAATGAAGTTTGAGAACCGCTAACCTAATCTCCCTTGCTGCAGTATTCCTCTCATTTCTCTTATTTTAGCCGTTACGTATTGCTTGGGTGTAGGTAGGGATGAAAATCAGTACAACATTCTAGTCCTTTACCCACCACAGGAAATGGTAAATTCATCATCTTGAGACTGGATGTCTCTAAAATAGATGCACTAGTTCAAACACAAAGCACCAGCCTGGATAGTGTTCATTTACATAGTAGAAAAGAATAATTCCTTCCCCTGCATGAATTACTGGGCAACATTCTATGTCCTGTGTTATACATGAGGTCAGACTAAATGATCATAGTAATCCCAGGGTCTGGTCTTAAAATCTGTTATTCACTGCAGCCCTTGGTGCCAGTCTGACTGAAGTCACAAGGAAATTATGTTAGAGGATGAAGAGAAAGAGGAGGAATCGAGAAATGCAAGTGAGTGGGTATGATATACGGTGTTTGTTAATTGCTTTGGGAAGGTGCATCCTTCATTGTTGCCAATAAGAAGGGAGAAGGCCTCCCCTCAAGTCTTAGGTAGGGGGAATTTCAGCTGAAGTGAGCTTTGCCTGAATAAGGGCTTGAGGTGTCACACCTGCTTCAATTGACTTAGTTCCTCTTTGGGGCAGGGGCGGCGAGTTATATGAGCCCGTGGGGCCCATGCTCCAGCAATATTCAGGGCACAAGGGCCCGGCTCCACCAATGTTTGGAGCCTGGTCTCTCCCCTGGCCCCACTTGCTGCCCTTGCGCGCCTTCCGCCCTGCCTGAGCCTGGGCAGCGGGCAGCTGCCCCCTGCAGCTCTGCACTGTGCTCTGCCCGCTCCCAGCATCAACTGCCGCCGCAAGGTCCTAGTGCCCCCCAACCAGTAGCGCCAGGGCAGGCTGACCCAGGCTGACCCTGACCTTCCACCTCAGATGGACGGACCGACCCTTCCCTTTTCCGGTGGGACCCTCCACCAATACAGGGCCTCCCTCCCCTCCGCCCGCAGACACTGCTCCTGCCCCACACTGGGCAAGGGGCAGCCCCATCCCCCACCCCCAGTGAGGCTACAGTGAGGGGCAGCAGCAGGGGAGGAGACGCACACGTGATGGCAGCCCTCCTGCCCCGCACCCACCACAGGGGAGACGAGGGGGCTTCCTGGACCTGAAAGGAGCCTTGGGAGCAAGGGCAGTGACAGTGGTGCGAGGTGTGTGCACTCCTCTGGAGCTTGCTACTGCCTGCAGGGAGAGGGCTGGGGGGAATCCTCCTCTCTGGCCCCAGCCCAGGGCAGCCTGCCTGCACCCCAAACTCCTCATCCTCAGCCCCGCCCCAGAGCCCGTACCCCCAGCCAGAGCCCACACCCCAACCCTCTGCCCCGGCCCTGAGCCCCCTCCTGCACCATGAACCCCTCATCCCCAGCCCCACCCCGCAGCCCCAGAGCCCTCACATTTTTACATTAATTTTTAAAAATAAATATTGGCTTACAAGACAGGTGGGCAGGGGGCAGGACCTGGACCCGTTCTGGGCACTACCAAAAATTATACAAACCTGCTGCCCCTGCTCTGGGGTTGTTTCCCAGTTTGCAATAGAGTGGTGATCACTTAAGGACAGTGGGCAGAAGGAATGCAAAAATCCAGGCCTGACTTGGCAAACCTCTGAGATGCTTGTAAAGCCCTTTCACAGGGGGGGCTGCGAGAAGGTGGTCACATACTACAGTAATGAGGGTCATGTATGTACCATAGATAGAAAGATTAGAAATTCCTGATTTCTCCCTTTTTCTCATTGTGGTGACCATTCCTCCATCAAACAGACTGAGAGCAGTTTCTTTGAGTGCCAGGGTTCCCAAAGTCTGGCACCACGTACCACTGGTGCTGTGTGAGCTTCATGTTCCATCCATTCATTTCACAACCATTTTTTAAGAAGGTGGTACATGAACCAATAATGTCTGGGAACTGCTGCTCTAGATCCCATAAGAATGGCCATACTGGGTCAGACCAAAGGTCCATCTAGCCCAGTATCCTGTCTTCCAACAGTGGCCAATGCCACGTGCGCCCAAGGGAACGAACAGAACAGGTAATGAACATAGAATCATAGAATATCAGGGTTGGAAGGGACCACAGGAGGTCATCTAGTCCAACCCCCTGCTCAAAGCAGGACTGATCCCCAATTAAATCATCCCAGCCAGGGCTTTGTCAAGCCTGACCTTAAAAACTTCTAAGGAAGGAGATTCCACCACCTCTCTAGGTAACGCATTCCAGTGTTTCACCACCCTCATAGTGAAAAAGTTTTTCCTAATATCCAACCTAAATCTCCCCCACTGCAACTTGAGACCATTCTCCTTGTTCTGTCATCTGTTACCACTGAGAACAGTCTAGAGCCATCCTCTTTGGAACCCCCTTTCAGGTAGTTGAAAGCAGCTATCAAATCCCCCCTCATTCTTCTCTTCCGTAGACTAAACATCCCCAGTTCCCTCAGACTCTCCTCATAAGTCATGTGTTCCAGTCCCCTAATCATTTTTGTTGCCCTCCACTGGACTCTTTCCAATTTTTCCACATCCTTCTTGTAGTGTGGGGCCCAAAACTGGACACAGTACTCCAGATGAGGCCTCACCAGTGTCGAATAGAGGGGAGCGATCACGTCCCTCGATCTGCTGGCAATGCCCCTACTTATACATCCCAAAATGCCATTGGCTTTCTTGGCAACAAGGGCACACTGTTGACTCATATCCATTCTCTGTTGCACACTGCCAGCTTCTGGCAAACAGAGGCTAGGGACACCATCCCTGCCCATCCTAGCTAATAGCCATTGATGGACCTGTCCTCATCCAGGTCCATCTAGTTCTTTTTTGAACCATGTTATAGCCTTGAGCCCTGTTATAGTCCATCAATGCCTATTCTTGTATCAGCCATAAAGCATCCATTAAAGGGGTAGGAGGTCTTCCCAGTCCCATTTCCAGAGTGGAATGTGATTGCTCCTGGAGCAGCATGAATGTCTCCTCTTTAGTTCTGCACTCTCAGACCCAACCAGCAAGGGCTGTTTTCACAGATGCATGAATGCTGATTGCCACGATCACCTCAATTTCCACTTTTCCCCAGAGCTACAGAATCCAGTTCCAATCAGCCACTGATATCTCACATTTTCAAACTCAGATGTTATCAGTGAAATTTGGGATCCTTTATGAAGTGCCAGTAATCTTACAATGACTTTTTTTCCTGCCCAGCCTTCATTAGGGTATGTTCTGTATCATAAAGAAAACATCAGATCATTTGCATCAATCAATCTATCCTCTCCCCTTTGAAAAACCATGAATTAACAGCCTGCCTGTGACTAAGCAAGCAAATCAGCAGCAGTTTAAATAAGCTCCTGAATCAGAAGGAGCAGGGGGAAAAAGGGATCTGAATAAGCCTTAATCACTTACAAGTCTCAACATGAACAATTAGGTGTTTTACTGTTGTTCTGACTCACCAGTTAAATGCATGACACTGACTTTCATGGATGGCAGTAAGACCTTCACACTTGGACTGTGGGAAGGAAGTAGTGGGTGCAGTGGAACCATTTATGCAGCAAGTTAAGTGTTTCCTGTATGCATTCCTGTAGCCAATGTACTATGAAATCTGCCCAGAAGATAAAAACCTATAAAGAGAAAGAGATCCCAAGAAGGCAGGTGGAAAAAAACCCGTCAAACACAAACAAATCCATCTTTGCACTTTCTTAAGTGTTTTCCTTCAAAGATTAGGGTAATCCTTTGTGTATACTTGTTTCAGCTGTGTTATTACATGTGTGTAATGATTACTGCTATAATTCCTTCTAGTAAGAAGCTTAAACTATCTGGGGAAAATGTACTTTTTAGTAATCGATTAGTTGACACTTATGTAAAGAAGCAAATAGCTTATCCTCAATACACACACAGACACCCCGGATATTCTTACTGATGCAAATGAAGGGAAGAGTATACAGGAGACTAAGGGCTTGTTTACATGGGGATAGCCAAGAAAATTAATGGAAATTAACTAAAGATGTGAATTTGAAGTAGATTACTTAACACTGCATTCAACCCAGGTGGACACCCTCAGTTAGCATTAAAGTGGCCTTAATTAGGCTTCATTTAATTGACTTCCAAAGCAAATTAAACTAAACCAAATTAGGGCCACTTTAATTCTGAATAAGAGTGTCCACAGAGGGATTTAATGTGGTTTAACTAATCCACCTCAAATTCACACCTTTAGTTAATTCAGATTAATTTGCCTGGATGTCCCCACGTAGACAACCCCAAAATACATAGACAGAAATAGGCCAAATATTAAGTGTCCAGACTTCAGAATTGTTATTATTTGCAATACGGTAGCATGTAGAGACTGCCACTGAGATCTGAGCCCCATGGCTAGGCACTATACCTACACATAACAGGAGATAGTCCCTACCCTCAAAGTCTTTACAATCTAATATTATACAATCATCTATATACCATAAATTTGATCCTCTGAAGAAGCAGCAGGTTAGATCTGGGATTTTCAAAGGAGTTTAAGGAGTTGAAAATTCAATGGGAGTTAGGCACCTAAATCATTTAGGTCCCTTTGACAATCCCAGACTTGATACTCAGAAGACAGCATAGCAATTAAGAAGAAAAGTGGTATTTTAAAGTGTATTTGTGTAGTACCCTAGTGAGGCCTGAATGCTGACTAGGGCCTCTGGGCACAATCAATAAATCAACATTATAATAATCGTCATCAATAATAATAATAAGCAAAATAATGACAATTTATTGTATGCAGTGTTATTCACATACATAAAGCAAAGTACCTGATACAATTACCAAGATAAATTAAAAGATATAATAGCTAATACTATAATATTTTATTTATAAATAATAATAATTAATTAATAATATGGTATGGATTTAAATGCACTATGCAGTAATACACCCCACAAACTGAAAGCAATTTTGAGACTGAAGGGGTTAAGATTTATGGGATCTGGCATTTGTCACAGACTGAATGGTGGAGGCAAACAGGCCAGACATCATTGTTATAGAAAAGAAGACAAACAAGACTACGGTAATTGATATCCCCATACTAGCCAACAGAAATGTAAAAAAGAAACAAGAAAAGACAAGAGCAAAGTCTGAAGAACTCTGTCATGAAGTGGAACCATTATGGAAAACTAGAACAAAGGTGATCCCAGTGGAGCACTTGGAGCCATCCCATAGGGTATGAACGAGCAGCTCAAGAACACGCTAGGAGTGCACGACACCACAATTATTGATCTCCAGGAGACAGTTCTCTTAGATACTGCAAAAAATGTTAAGGAAAGTCAAAGGAGAACAGGTGCATTTGGGCACCTAAAATGTAGGAATTCTGCAGAGGGGTTAACCAAACTCCTGACTACCCAAAATTATGGCATCGGTTCATGGCCAGGATCTATTGGTGACTCATGGGGATACATTTTAGACAGTAGCTCTTCCCTTCTTATGCTTAAAGATCTTGTATGTGGTGAACCTATTTAGGGTTTTTTTTTAGAAAATTCCTATTCATGCAATACTGAGGAATAATAATAATTAATAATTTGAATTGTAATGGCACTTAGGAACCCGAATCACAGACCAGGACCCCACGTTGCTAGGCGCTGAACAAACAGAACAAAAAGACAGTCCTTCCCCCAAAGAGTTTACAATCTAAGTGTAAAACAAGAGACAAGAGGTGCTTACAACAGATGGGGGAATACAAGCAAACAGTGAGACCATATTGGTCAGCATAATAAGCAATGATCTCAGCACACTCACTGCCTAACCATTGTTAATTGTTTTGTAGGCATCGTGGCAAAGGAGAATTTTAAGGAAGGAGTTGAAGGAGAGCAATGAGGTACTACAGTAGTGTCTAGAGAGACTCCAGTCAAAACTGGGGACCAGCGTGCCAGGCTGTGTATGAACATAAAGCTGAAGGAGTTTATACTAAGGACCTTATCCTGCAAACACTTCCCCATGGGATTAACTTTACACGCTTAGAGACTAACCAATTTATTTGAGCATGAGCTTTCGTGAGCTACAGCTCACTTCATCGGATGCATACTGTGGAAACTGCGGAAGACATGTCTTCTGCAGTTTCCACAGTATGCATCCGATGAAGTGAGCTGTAGCTCACGAAAGCTCATGTCTTCTGCAGTTTCCACAGTATGCATCCGATGAAGTGAGCTGTAGCTCACGAAAGCTCATGCTCAAATAAATTGGTTAGTCTCTAAGGTGCCACAAGTACTCCTTTTCTTTTTGCGAATACAGACTAACACAGCTGTTACTCTGAAACTTTACACGCTGTGCGTTGTCCCATTGTATTCAACACAACTCACAGTGCAACAAAGTTAAGCAAGTGTACACATGTTTGCAGAACCAGGTCCTAAGGTACAAAGTGGGTAAAACCAAGAGCAGGAAGGAGAGGGGCTATGAGGATGAGGGACACAGCAATGAGAACGTGCGTTACCATAAACCAGCAATGTGCACAGCTAGATAGTTACCAATCTGTTTTTTTAGCTGTGAGATAGATGAGATAAATATCAGAATTCCAGCACTGCCAAAAGCCGACCCCTCCGCACCCTCCCCCCCCCCACTTACATGTACAACCTCTGTTTCTCATGTATGTGTAACCGCAGGTTTCACTTTGGTGAATCGTGTACTTGAATGCCCCTTGGTGGCAAGGCCCTGTGGAGTGTTTATTGTGTCACATATGGGCAAAAAAGAGGAGCCTGCATCTATTTTGTTGTCCTTTGAGTGGAAATTGCCAAGCGAAGGTCATGCTGCCTGCACCCTCCTGCCCGCTGCTTGCTGACTACCCAGGATATTTTCCATTAGTTCAGCACATCTTGTGGTGTTTATCTGCTTGCTCTTTGGACAAACAATAGCCTCTTTCTTTTCCATTGTAAAGAAAACTGGGATGGAAATAATGACACCAGCCAGATACATCACTAGTTCCTACAGTGCCTTTTGGCTGTAAGATATAGTGCCAAATCCCGCTCACCTTACTTACGTGAGCGCCGTTGTCTCCAGGGGACTACCTGTGAAGTGTAAGCGTTTGGCCCATATTGTACACCGAGTAATGCAGAGCACCTGTAGACACTGTGGATATGTGCTTAGTCACTCTCATTAATGGTATTGTGATAATATGGCACGTCCCGGAGTCAGCACTACATCCAAGCCTTTCCCTTAAGCAGCACATACCTTACACACATCTAATGTTAGTGGCAGGCCTCATGCTTTTTATTTTTATATCGTCTGGATACTTGTTTTTACAGCTCCTTTCTTCCCAGTACACAGGTGAAATGTGTTGACTCTTTGACCTGCTCTGCTCTCAGTCCTGGCCCTGGTCTTCCCTCTGTCCTTTTGCAGCTGCAAGAACCTGCTCCTCTGCAGTGGCTGTGATCTGAAATAACCATTTTCTACTATGCTTATGCCTCTTGTTTTCTCCTTTCCTTAGACAGTTTTGAACTTTTTAAAACTGTGGATCAGATTGGGGCTGGTCCCTGCACAAAATGTGTGATGGGCAAAGGGGGAGGGGCACAAGGAACTTCCTTACCTGTGACTCCCTCAGGAGTCAGCCACAGCTACAGTCCTTGCTCTCCCCGGAAGCTAGTTGCGCAAAAAAGATGGCATGGGGAGAAGAAAGGGCCATGACCCCAGCCTTCACCCTGTACTGGCTTGCTGATGTATGGGTGTGGCAGGGATACAGGATCAGGGGGTTATGCTGCAGTGCTTCCTGGGATACTCTTTGGCTGAAGGAGGCTGCATCAAATCAAGTTGCATGATACTGAACCTAATAAGGCAGCCCATTTGAAAACTGATCTGAGCTCCGAGCTCCTAGTGCCACTGGAATTCTCTGCTACGCCAGCTTCCTGGGAACTGTTTTGAACTTTCTTTTTTTAAAAGAGCAATTAATCACACAGCAGAGCTTGAAATCAGTCCAACTGCAATAAAAGTGCCTTCGCAGAGTCTGCTCAGCCTAGTGAGCATTGTTTCCAGCAGCCTGACTTCAGGCATCAGGAAACTTTCAGATGCACTAACTTTGCAGCTCCCAGTTCCTGCAGGAATCTTAACTGTTAACATCTGTACCCAGGGAAAGGCTTAAGGAAAGCGACTCCCTCGTTTCATTTTATTTATCATTTACCTTCAGTCAGAGTTTCTACCACACTGGTAGCTCTTATATTTCTACTGGTCCCCTCAATTAATTCCTCCAAAGTAAGGGCCCAGTCCTGCAGGGTGTTGGCTTTCCCTACAACCAGCTCTTGCCAAGAAGAGTTGAGGGCTCTCAGCCCCTTGGAGGAGCCCCTGAAGATCCTTGCAAGATCAGCCCCCAAAGCCCCCTCCATCTGCTCCTGTTCTGCATGTGGTTTACAACATGCTACAGGATGGCATTTTCCCAGCGTATGAAGTTTTCACTAGATGTGAAGCAGACATGGAAGTGCAGAGAGGAAGGATTAGTGTGGCACAATAATCCCTTGTCAGTTTGCTTATTAGGGTCCAGTGGTGGCAGCAAATGATATTATAGTCTCCATAAAACCCGAGTCTGTTGCTCTGTTGAGGGCATGGGCAGTGGTATACACACCATCCTCCACAGGGTCCACAGGATCCAATTAAAAGTTTCCTAGGGACATTCCTTATGGCTCTTTTTGGTCATTCATCAGTCCTCTTATTGACACGAGAAATTTTTAGTTTTATTAATGACCTTGGCACACAAAGTAGAAGTGTCCTGATGAAACAGAAACGGGATGAAATTCAATAGTAGTAAAGACAAGTCATGCACTTAGGGTCAAATAATAAGAATTTCTGCTACAAGCTGGTGGGGGTGGAGGGCTCCTCATTTGGAAGTGATGGAGGAGGAGAGAGATCTGGGTGTGTGGATTAATCACAGGATGACTATGAGCCACCAATGTGAAGTGGCTATGAAAAAGGCAAATGTAGTCCTAGGTTGAGACGCTTCCCGGGGAGACAGAGAAATATTAATGCTGTTGTACAAGGCAGTGATAAGACCTCATTTGGAATACTGTGCACATGTTCATGAAAAATGAACTGTCTGGAGCAGGTACAGAGAAGAGCTACTAGGATGATCAAGGGAATAGAGGGCCTGTCTTATGGGAGGAGACTGGAAGAGCTTGGTTTGTTTAGTCTCTCTAAAAGAAGTCAAAGGGGGGATATAGAATCATAGAAATTTAGGATTGGATAGGATCCTGATAGGTCATCTAGTCAAGTCCCCTGCTCTGAGGCAGGACTAAGTATTATCTACCGTCTCTGACAGGTGTTTGTCTCACCAGCTCTTAAAAACCTCCAATGGTGGATATTCCACAACCTCCCTAGAAGAAAGGAGTACTTGTGGCACCTTAGAGACTAACCAATTTATTTGAGCATAAGCTTTCATGAGCTACAGCTCACTTCATCGGATGCATGATGTAGCTCACGAAAGCTTATGCTCAAATAAATTGGTTAGTCTCTAAGGTGCCACTAGTACTCCTTTTCTTTTTGCAAATACAGACTAACACGGCTGCTACTCTGAAACCTCCCTAGGCAATTTATTCCAGTGCTTAACTACCCTGACAGGAAGTTTTTCCTAATGTCCAACCTAAGCCCCCTTTGAGGCAATTTAAGCCCATGGCTTCTTGTCCTATCCTCAGAGGTTAAGGAGAACAATTTTTCACCATCCTCCTTGTAACAAACTTTTATGTACTTGAAAATTATTATCAAGCCCCCGCTCAGTCTTCTCTTCTCTAGACTTAACTGTGCTTGTGGCATTGCTAAGTTGGAGAAGGGGTACTATGACTCAGCAGTGCTTGAGGCAATGCCATAATTATTGTGTCAGTCATGCTTTCTATCCACTGATTGCACATGCCTAAGGGCCATGTCTTCTGAGGGTAGGGCCATTCAGATAAACACTATTCTAAAGGAGAGGTAGGGTGTGGAGACAGCTGTCTTTCTTACCTATCCTGGTATCCGGTGACTGATGTATCAGTGGGCAGACACATGGACATAAATTGTATACTCAGGGAGAAGGAACTTTAAACAGGCCCTTCGTGATCAGCTGGGACCTCAGTCAGAATCAAAGATTTTATGTTCAATTTCTGTTCTCTTTTTTCATAGAAATTTGTCCAGAACATGAAACAGCAGGGCCAATGTCCCCCAGTTTGGTTTCCCTCACACTTCTGCAACTGTGCCAACCCTCACCATTTTATCATGGATAGAGCTGGTCAGGAAACTGAGGCAAAAACTGACAGGCAGTGTTGTCCAGTGATAGGACATTGAACTGGGACTCAGGGACCTACTTTCAGTTTGTGGATCTGCTACATTTCTGTAGAAAGTGTCTGTTTCCCTTGGCATTTTTAAAATATTTCCTCAGAAACTGAAAACTTGAAAACTGAAAGTGTTTCAACTTGGGGCAGTTTTTGGCTGAAAATATTTGGTTTACAGCAGTTTTCAGACCAAAATTTTTGGTTTTCGTTTTCTTTTAATGAAAAGTCAAAATTTTCTGAGGAAAAATAACAGTTTTACAACTTTATTTTTCCCCCTTCTGTTTTCCCTCCCACCTTTTGCTTGTTTTGTCCATTTAGACTGTAAGATCTTTAGGGTAAGGACCATCTCTCACTGTTTTTACAGTGCTTAGCTCAATGGGACCAAAATCTCATTTGAGGACATAGGTGCTACCAGAACAATAATGAAAGAGTTGGTCACAGTTTTTGAACAAATTTTTTTTCTTTCCAAAAATGAACTTTAAAAAAAAATCTAAATTTGGGGAATTTTTAAAAAGGAAAGCGGGGGGGAGGGAATCAGGGTTTGTGTTTTTTCTTTCTCCCTCACTTTTTCTCACTTTACAACTGACAAAAGCGGATAATGAAGAAAATGGAAAAATCAAGAACTGAAAATAAAATATAAAAAAATTCACATTTTTTGAAAAATGTAAATAGGTTCTTTTTAAAAAATTTGAAATGAAAATATGTTTGAAATTTCTGAAAATGTTCCATTTTTTTTATCAACCTGTTCTAATAAATAATGTGAAGTCAACATGTCATATTTTTTGCTGAAATTTTGAAGGTTCTGATTCTGATCACTGTGTGTGTGTGTGTGTGTGTGTGTGTGGGTGGGTGGGTGGGAGAAAACTACTATTTAATTTCAATTTGTTTCTGTAATTTGGGGCAGGAGTGCCTAGACTCTTGGATAGTCATGTCTGTTTATTATTGTCTAAATCCAAAGAAATAATAAATCAATTAAAGAAATAAAATTTACCACCCATTCTTTAAAAAACAAACAAACAAATAAGCCAACAAACAAACATAAAACAGTCAAAGACAACCGTCCTCATTCATTAAATAGATCTGGAGTTTCTACGTTTTAGATATAAAGTTCTGAAGAAAAAACAATGTTCACCCTCTGGTTTTCCAAATTGCCATAGTTCATGAACGGCTTGGTCAATTATCCCCAGCGCTCAGTTTAAAAATTCTCCTGTGCCATCGGTGCAAAGAAATTTAAGATGGATTTTGTCTGTCTCCTGTTAATCTGATTGAGGGCAGAATGAGATATGAAATGAACTAAAATAGACAATCATTGTTGCTGATTGTTTTTATAACACCCAAACATGTACTGGGCACTTTACAAAACAAACAGGTCACTGGGCAAACCCTGAGGACCTTACAGGCCAAGGCCCTGATCCTACAAAGACAGTGATTATGCACTATGAGCAGTCCAATTGATCGGAATGGGACTACTCCTACTTCTCAAAGTTAAGCATGTGCATAAGTCTTTGCAGAATTGGGACTTAACTTTTAGATGTGATGCAACAAGTATACCATATACAATAGAGTGTGGAAAACAAACAAGTGATGGGGTAATGTTACAGCAATATGAATTGTAACAATCATATCTCATTTTATCTTTGCCACATTAGTTCTCATTAAGAAACTTACTGATATACTTAAATGAGTAGGTTGCATGTCCAATCTGTTAATAACTGGTTTTGTTCTCCTAATTCAGATCTTAACTATCACAATGGCATATCCAGCTGTGGAAAGGACTGAGATTATAGGAAAATACTGCACTTTCTATATGTCCCATCACTGTGCTGTGTCCATCCTGCTGCTTTTTATCCCCAGGCACTAGCCAGACCCCAGAAGAAATAGTTTTTTTTTCCAAGGCTCAGGCCATGTCTACCTTACGGGTGTTACAGTGGCATAATTACAGTACTGTAGCTATGTTACTATAACCCTGTAGCGTAGACTGAGACTACTGTGACAGAAGGGGTTTTTCCATCATTGAAGGAACTCCACCTCCCCAAGCAATGGTAGCTAGGCTGATGGAAGCAGTCATCTGTCAACCAACCCGTGTCTAGACTGCGGGGTAGGTCAGCATAGCTACATCACTGAAGGGGGTGGATTTTTCTGGCCCTTGAACCTGAAAAAATATGGCCCACCCCATAGCTGTAGCTCTGTTGACCTAAGTTTTAAGTGTAGACCAGGCTTGAGTCTCAGCTCTAGGAATTTTCTTGCAAGTCAGCCTGCTGCAGTGTTCATGTAGAGAGATCTATAACTCTCCAGGCAAAGACCTGTCCCATCCTGAGAAGTCTTAAACATGAAAAACATTTGACCAGTTGATTTAGGATTAGGGCATTCTGAAATAGTGATGAGGTGTGATAACATACTTGGAAAATGTGAACTTATGATGAGGTGCGATAACATACTTGGAAAATGTGAACATATGATGATGATGATAATAACAAGGCTCAGTAGCTCTATATAGCACTTTTTCACCCACAGATCTCGAAGTGTATCACAAAGGTTGGCAAGCATTATTACATCCCTTTTACAGCTGTGGAAACTCAGGCAAAAGCAATTGAGTGACTTGCTCAGGTTCACAGAGTGATTCAGTGGCAGAGCCAGGATTAGAATCCATGTCTCCAGGTTCCTAGGCCAGTGCCCTAGGCCTGCTATGCACCTTAGTTTGTTTAGGAAATTATTATTATTGATAATAGTAATATCTAGTTCTTATACTCATGCCAACAATTTTTGAAAACTCATGAACTGTAGAGATGTTGGGAGGCTGACGGAAGCAAGTGTGGTGATTTTTTAAAAACAAAAAAGAATAAAGAGTATTCTGGCGATTACCATTGGAAAGTCCAACTTCTAACCCTAGCAATAAAATGGAAGAATTATTATGGGAATCAAAACCACTAGGGGATGATAGAGGCATGCTGTAGTGGATGATGGGGCAGCGTGTGGGCAGAGAGCATGCAAGAGTTTGGATCTGCCAGAGCAGAGAACTTACAATCATAAAAAAATAAAAACAAACCCTGCCATCCTCAAGATGGGGTTTTCAAACATGCTTAGCACTGTTCTCACTCTGTTCCTATTGCACGACTTCCTTTGACCGCAATGGGAGCAGGGTTAGGCCAATGCTAAGCACTTTTTCAAATTCCCACGCTGAAGGTCCATAGGTTTCAGGTGGAGCCAAGGGACCTTTTCCAGAGGAAAGAAGTTGGCAGATACAGCGAGTTCCGAAGGGAGTGTTTCTAAGGGAGAGAAGTTTGAAGAAAGAGTTGGGGGAGGAGCAGAGACGCCAACAAGGACTCTTTTTCCACAGGAGGGAGGGAAAAGCTTTGTGTCTGGAAGGTCCATGGGAAAATTGATATTGAATCTTTATCAAGACTCTGCCACTGAGTCGTGCTTGGGATTTCCAACAAGCAACCTTTGCTTCAGCCATAATAGAAATTAGAAATTGAGAAGAACGGTTAGGTCATCTACTTCATTTTCCTGCCAGTGACAATTTGTTCCCTATAATTTCTGATGAGCACTCCTGACTACAGCACTTGTTTAATCTCTTGGATCAGAACTTTCATTGGTGGGGATTAAAATCTGACTACGTAATGTAATAAGCAAGAAGCTCATAAAATATGTGTAAGGAACATAGACATGCCTAAACATATGCAAAAGATTTATTTTAGCAGCCTTCCGAATTCACCTAAGCAGTGTGTGTAATAAAGGGAATGAAATCCAGCATGTTATCCCCCACTTCTTCCCAGTTGTGGTGCCCTCATCATCCTTTGCATGAAATTGGCAGGATCCTGTAAGGAGGGAGTCTGTGGGTGACAAGTTGGCTGGGGTTGCAGGGATGGGAATCGGAGAGGGAGTAGAAGAAGAGCTGTTGACTTAGAAGAGGGGATTGGTAGTGGGGGCCAGCAGGATGTGTGTGTACTCATCATGCTATTTCTTCTGTTCCAGTTGTCTGGCCTATAGCCCTTTTGTAACTATTAGTAGTTGATTGTCTGTGGCTCAAGAAGACTGTTCGATATTAGCACTGAGACGTTTGTCCTTTTTGCTGATGAGTCTCCATACCTGGTGACTATAACAGTGTTATCTAATATCTTTATCAAAGATCTGGAAGGAAATATGGTGGTTTCTCCATCACTGGCAACATAGGCGCCGACTCCGTGGCTGCTCCGGGGCTGGAGCACCCACGGGGAAAAATTAGGAGTGCTCTGCACCCCCTGGCAGCCAAGCTCTCCACCCCACCCAGGGGTGAAAGTAACTTAAAGGACTTACCGGTACCCAGAGTCCTGAGCGGGGGCGGGGCCTTAATCGAAAGAGGCAGAGCCTTTAAATCACCCCCAGAGCTATCAGCTGCAGAGGTGGCTGGGAGCCCCAGGGGTCAGGGGCAATTTAAAGGGCCTGGGGCTCCAGCCACTGCGGGGAACCCCAGGCCCTTTAAATAACCTCTGGAGCCCTGCCACCGCTATACCGGGGCTCGGGAGGCGATGTAAAGGGCCTGGGGCTCCCGCCACTGCAGGGAGCCCCAGGCCCTTTAAATCGCCAGCCTGGGGAAGCCGGTCCGGTCCGGCATAGCATACCGGACCATACCGGCTTACTTTCACCTCTGACCCCGCCCCACCTCACCTCCTCCTCCGCCTCCTCCCCTGAGCTCGCTGCGTCCCCGCTCCTCCGCCTACCTCCCAGCACTTGCCGCCACCAAACAGCTGTAGAAAGCTCTAGGGGGGAGGGGGGAGGAGCGGGAACGTGGTGGGCTCAGGGGAGGAGGCGGGGAAGAGGCAGGGCCGGTGTGGGGATTTGGGGAAGGGGTTGGAATGGGGGCGGGAGGGGGTGGAGTGGGACGGGGACTTTGGGGAAGGGGTTGGAATCGGGGAGGGAGGCATAGGCGCTGACTTCTACTGGCGCTGGTGTGTGCTCGAACACCCTCTGCCCCGGCCTCGCCCCGCCCCCATCCCTGCCCCACCCCCTCCTGCCCCCATTCCAACCCCTTCCCCAAAGTCCCTGCCCCAACTCCGCCTCCTCCCTGCCCCTATTCCAAGTCCTTCCCCAAATCCCCACCCCGGCACCAGTAGAAGTCGGCAATTTGTAAATCAAGATGGGATGTTTTTCTGAAAGATCTGTTCTAGGAGCTATTTTGGGAAAATTTACTGGTCTGTGTTATACAGGAGGTCAGACTAGATGATCACAACGGTCTCTTCTGGCCTTGGAGTCGCTGAATCTATGAAAGAAAAGCTGGATAGCGTCGATGGTAGCTATGCAATCATGGAGATAATTCAGCATCACGCTGTAAGGTTTAGCAAAGCGAAAGAGAACACAAAATGGGGAGGTTGGGAATAGGACAGTGCAGCAGAAGAGAAGTAATTTTTGTTACCATGGAATCATTTTTTATCTCTTCTTCTTTTCCACTTCTCAGTTGATTAGTCCTGAAGTTTCTTTACACCTTCATGATGCCCTTCACTTTGTTTGGATGTTTTATAGTATTTTTGCTTCTCACTTTTTCTCCATGTGAGTCTATATGTAATGTAGGAATATAGGTTCAAATTCTGACCACAGTTACACCAAGGGCTTGTCTACAACGAGGGTTTTATGCTGCAGTAACTCAAGTTAGTCTGGTGTGAAAATGCCTGCATACGTACAATGCAATTCATTAGAGTGCACTAACTCTGAATTTATTGTGAACTCTGGAGTCCTCTTTCAAAGCATACTAAGTTTGAGGCAAACTGAGGTAGTGCAATCTATTGTTTGTGTACATTCAGTGCTGCCAAGCACTACTTTGGCAATCCTACAAGTCCAATTGCTATCCCACAATGCTTTGTGGGCGCCTGTAATTGACCTGTCTGTTTACACGTGTGCCTTCCATGGCTCTGGGGTCAAATTGAGCAGATGTTCCCGCCCACATTTAAAAACCGGCACAGGGACAGAATTTGCCCATTTGTTCCTGGATTCGAATATACTGGCATTGCTGCATTATTATTTCAGAAGCTTTGCAACATGCTTCAAGCAGCCACCTGGAGCCAGGCTGAGATCCTGGATCTCCTTGCCATCTGGGGAGAAGCATCAGTGCAGCAAGCTCCAGCCACCACAATAAAGATGTGTTTGGAGACATTGCTAGTCAGATGTCTGCGAGGGGTCACAACCAGGACCCCGACTAGTGTTGGGATAAAGAGCAAACAGCTCAGGAGAACCTACATTAAAACCAGGGAGCCAGGAAACAGTTGGGCTGTGGAAATGTAGCCTCTTTTTTTTTTTTTTTTTTTTTGAGGAACCTGACAGGATTTTGAGCAACCAGGACTGAACCTAAGGAGCTTTTGGAAACTGCTGCCCCCCAGCCTCTTCCCCAGGATGAGCAGCAAGGATCTTTGGATGAGGGGGAACATGAGGAGGTCAGTGAAGAGCTACCCCTGGAAAGCCAGGCTCTCTTTGGGACTCAGGACCCTGAGGCAGCCATGTAAGAAGCAAGCTCAATTCCCAGCCAGAAACCCAGGCTGGGACTGAGGAGCCAGATCTTATGGAGGGAACCTCGGCATGTAAGTATCTATCTTTACAATGTCTGGTTGTGCTATACTTCTCTGCTAGCTTCTGCTCTGGGTGCTCCATGGCCACAGCCATTTTAGGCAGATGTGAGAAAGGAGCCTTTCTGAGTCTCCAGCTCCTGCCTTCCTCCTTAGTTCCACCCTCTCCCCCTTGTTTGTTCAGTATCCCCTACTCATTTTCAAAATGGCAGCCGAGCTGGCTGACCAATTGGTTCCTGTCTCACGCTACAGCCCTATTGACTGTTTCCAAGCCTGCACCAAGGAAGGCAGATACCCATCACCTATTTTTATTTTCTGCTCCCCACATCTGTGCTGCCCAGTGAAACTCTCCCTTCTCCCACCCCACCCCCCAGCTCAGTTCACCTGCTCCAAATGATGGCCAGCAGCATGGTACAGCTGCAGCCATTATTCAGTCTCCCTTCGTCACGCCTCCTGCAGCGTACACACATAATGAAACCATTCAGTTGTGCAAAATTCCACTTTACTAAGACAGTGGTTACAGGAAAAGTTCTCGGTTTACATGAGGTAGACATGGGCATTGCATGCCCATAAAGGTACTAAAACTGAGGTATAAATGCTTCGTAACACACATTCATACAGAAAAAAGTTTATCTTAGGGACAGCAAAGGCTACAGCTCTTGATGGCTTTTCACAGGCATAGACAGAGAAAGACTGGGAGCAGTTAAGGCTTCAAACAATCAGTGCAGAACCCCATCTATTTTTCTCTGCACTTTTAGCAGTTCTGCAGGAGAGAGAAAGCAGAATCTAAGACTGAGAAATTGCTCTAGTTTGGTCCAAACATTATGCTGGATAGCTGCACGCTCAGGGCCCTGATACAGCTTGCAGTTCCCTTCTACTCCTGCAGCACTTCTGGGGACCCTCCTGGTGAAAAACTTCACAGCATATCTCACTGGTCTCCCCATTGCTTTTTGAATAAGGCCATTCTCTGCCTCCTAGCCATTTGCCTCAGTCCAACACCATCAAGAATCAGGGCAGTCCAAAAGGGATTCAAAGGGGATTACTATCCAGCTCACCCCAGATGCCCTCCACTAACCCCTCCAACATCATATGAGCACCTCTAAGGCACAGCAAGTCTACCCAGCCAGAGGGTAACATAATTCCCAATACCCCAAAAGCTTCCAAGGCACAATTTGAAATCCAGACAGCATATACTGCCCACCCAAAAATCCTAATGCAGCCCTCCTCCATGCACACACCACTTGGCGTCTCTGAGCTCCTGCCGAGACTGGGAAGAATCTCAGGAAGGGGAAATCAGAAATATATGTTAAAAAATGCTAGCTGGAGTATAAACAATAACCGCTTTTTCCCCCTTGCCATGGCAACTGCACCAGCCAAAACCTCAAGGACAGGGTCTTTATCAACAGCTGAGCGGCTGGCTAACCTGAGGGGGAAGAAACAGAAAACTCAGGTGGAAATGTTCACAGACCTCATTACATACTCCCCCCAGATTTGAAAACAACAGAGGTGTGTGGAGGTTGTTTTTGAGGTTGGAGAGGGACAAAGACAGGGAGCTATCCAAAGAGAGCATTGAAGTGACCAGAAACAGTGTCACATTGGCTAGACAATGTTGCCATGGCAAAAGATACTGTAGAGACAGACAGGGACATGGAGAGGCAACTCCTGGAGGCAGTACAGAAGCAGAATGCTCTTCTGCAGCACATGTTGCTAGCACACACAGATAATCCAGTGCCCTCAACCAGGACCCAGCCACGTTCTGCAGCCCCTGGATAATACAGGGTATTGGGAACACCAGCCATGCTCTCAGAGGCCATCACCTCCACCCCACTCCCTGCCTAAGCTCAGGGCAGAGAGAACAATTGTGCTTGGGAGCCCAGATCTCTTGAGATATCTAATGCCCTGATAACTTCCAGCTCCAACACTCAACACCAGAAGGCCCAAGAACAAGAAGAGATGTGCTCACGTGTGAACTGGAGCTCCCGCTCTCCACCCACCGCCACCATTTGTGTCTTCTGCCCTGTATCACTTTAAAGCTTTGGCTCATTGTTGTTTTAAGTGAAGGATTATTTCTGGGTGTTATCAAAGAAGTTGTTGTTTAATAAGAAAAACAATTAAAATTCATTCAGAAAGTGCTGGCAAGGCATTTCACACAGAAAAACTGTAAATTGTGCATAAGTCACAAGTTTTTACAAAGGTACAGACACAAGCAAAATAAGGAGTGCCAGAACATGCCACTTCTGCCACCCATAAACGAGACTGCAAGGTTCACAATCCATTCCTCTCACTTCCCACCTCACTCTCTGGGATAACAGCTGGGGGGTCCAGGTGGTCATTTTCAGGCCTGAGACTCAAAGTAAGAGCAATAGGACTCCCTGACAGTATTGGCCTGGCTGTTTCTATTTTCTAGTGAATGCCTTGCTGGATGCTGAAACTGCTGAGCATGTCTCTCCCACCCCTTGTTAAGGCTTTCTTCCTTACTCTCACAAATACTGTGCAACATGCCACATGCATTGCACAGTAATCTTAGGTAAGTTTTTTTCCTTCAACTTCCCACCTAGCTCATAAACAGCACCACCACTGTTATTCTGCAACTACTGAGGTGATAGTTAAACAGTTCCTTCCTTCTGTCCAAGTGGGCAGTCAAGGCTTCATTAACCAGGGAAACAGGGGATAAGATGAGTCTCCCAGGATAACCAGAGCAACGTCTACACCATTAATCATAGAAATGTAGCGGCCTCGAGAGGTAATTAAGCCCAGTCCCCTGCTCTGAGACAGGACCATGTAAACCTAAACCATGCCTGGTTGGTGTTTGTCCAACCTATTTTTAAAAGCATCGAACAACAGGGATTCCACAGCCTCCCATGGTAACGTAACTACCTTTATAGTTAGAAAGTTTTTCCTACCATCCTAAATCTCCCTTGCTGCAGATTAATGTCAATAGTGATCCAGGGGGCAAACTGTCCTGTATTCATTAAGGTAGATAGAGCTGAGTTCTGAAAGATCCTAGCACCATGGTCCTTTCCCGACCACCTGCATTTATGTCTGTAAACCTGCTGTGGTGCTCTTGAAGCACCGTGGAGGAATACCCCTTTCTGTTTATAAACTCTGAGCCCTGGTATGGGTGGCAAACAACAGTCACATGGGTCCCATCAATTGCCCATTACAGCTTGGAGACCTGATGTATGCAAAGCCATCAATAGTCTCCTGAGCATTACCAAGCTTTATACCCCAGTGCACCGGTACATTATGCATGCTGTTTCACACCCGCATGACAATGGCCCCAAGTCGATTTCTCTATAACAAACTGGTCACCTACAGACTAATAACATTTGGGGGTGGCCAGCTTCCAGATTGCAATGGTGACCCCATTCTCAACAGGGCTGGGGCACTGCGTGTTGCTTCGCTGCCACTCCAGCTTCAGGGATATTCAGCACAGATCTAAAAAAGTGTTGCCTTCACCATGCTGAAATTCCCTTGCCCCTGCTGATCACCCTAGGTCTAAAGAATGAGCCTTTTCATTCCTGAGCCCAGAAACAGTGCTGCGCTGTGTGAAGCTGCTCCAGGCACAGCTCCTGTAGTAGCAACTGCTCAGTGTCATCCTCTTCTCCCTCATACTCGTCTTTCTTCCTCTGCTATGGCTGCCGCTGATACTGATGCTGGAGGAGCTCCAAGGCACATCATCTGCTCGGGGGGACGAGGGGCAGCAAGCAAAGTCCAAAACCGAAGCTATCCGTCTTTGAGAGTTCAAATAAAGCCCAAGGAGCCCCTGGGTATTCGTAGCTGAAAGCATAGTAGCTCAGAGCATTGTTGGGTCTATGCTGGCTGACAATTCAAAAATAGTGCTAACCCACCAACAAAGATGGAAGCATGGGCGGAGAGAGTGAAATCATGGGATTTTTTTTTAATTTGACCCCAACGACCAGAATTCCACTGGCTTCCACTATGCATCCTACAATGCACAGTGAGAAAAATCCCCAAATGCATACTGCTCGGCAGCAAAGCAAAGGACCATGGGATGCCCTCCCAAAATGCCATATGCTTAGTACCCAGCAAGTCCCCACCCAGCATACACAATGACACAAACTGAAAGAGGGCACAGCCATCCGTGAGCACACTATTAATATGGCTTATATATAATGCACCAAATCGAATGCATCAACTCAGTGCAAACTAAAGCTCCAGGATAGACAAGGCCTGATATAAACCCCATTAAATCGTGTGGATTAACATCAGTCTAAGAGATCAGAGATCACAGGGTTTTGAATGCCCTCTGGTGGTAGTTCTATTTATAATACTTCTTAGTACAAGAAATGCCTGTGATTTGACACAGTAATAGAGAGGTAATAGAGAGGTAGCGCAACAGCAGCAATGGTAGATGAAGTGCACCATTTGCAAACTGAAACACTGCTAAAGAATCTACAGTAACCCGTGGGAAAAAATATTCATTCTTATTCCCTCACACCGAGACATTCAAATGACAGAGTACCCACAGCCTCACCACAAGTGCCAGAAAGCAGTTTTCATCACACTATTTATTACAGTTGTCCAATGGACTCTATACATTTCATTTATGACCTTGAGTCTTCAGACCACTTATGCAAATTACTTTTGCCAAATTCAACTTGCTTATCAGGTGTGCAGAATGTTTCAGTTTCATGGGATGTGCAGGGCTTGATTCAGTCTTTGTTCAGAAAAGTAAATTTAAAAAATCAAGCTTATTGCTGAACTCTAGAAGGGCAGCACAGCTTGCACTGTGTGCTGCTTTGTTTGTCTTGGCAGATCGGTGTGTGTGAATCTGGCTCTGGGTGCGGTTTCCAAATCCATGCTTCAGGCAAATATGGTCTGAGTTTAACCCATACCTGTGCTTGTGCATGGTTCTCCAGTATATACTGGACATGGGGCCAAACCCAAACTATTAATCCAAACACCTTGGAACTTTGGAGAGCTTTGGCTCCAGACCCAAACTTCAGGGCTAGTACCTATTTCTGCAATAGGCCAAATGCCAGATGTAAACAACTCCAGACTGAGGCATAATTTTGATCTGATTCTCTATCTGGCGCCAAATATTATGCCATGAAGTTCTCTAGTATACAACTCTGAGGAATTATTTCTATTATCTTTTGTTCTGGATAGCCAATCTAGAACGAATTGTCCGGCCATTCATTAATGGGCACTTTAGGGACCAGAAGAGTAACTGTGTTCAGTATTTTGTAAGAAATGAACAGTCTTCATTCTGAACTACAGGCACCATGCAGTTTAGCAAATGCATGTAACAGGGCGTGGCATAGTGAAATAAACAAAACTAGGAGCAAGAGGCTCCTAGAGTCCAGTTTTGGCTGTAAAATTGACTCCCTCTGAATCCCTGGAAAAGTTACTTAACCCAGCTGGTGCAGTTTCCCTATCTGTAAAATGGGGTTCACAATATTTACCTCACAGAGGTGTGGGGAAGATTAATTAGTTAATATTGGTAAAGAATTTATAATCTTAAAAATAGTAAGTAATATTGTGGGTATGACTAGGAAGTTAGTTAATAGACACACTCGTGCAGTATACATACACTCGAAGATAGATGTATATCAGATACATCTAGTGCCTTCCAGCCAAGATTTTTAGTGCTCTTTATAAATGTTAATGAATTAGCAACCTAGTGAAATAGGTAAGTATTAGCCCCATTATACAGATGGGGAAACTAAGTCATAGAAAGGTTAAGTGATTTACCTAAGGTGACAAGAAAGTCAGTGGCATGGCCAGGAGTAAAACCCATTGACTAGATCTCTTGATTCCTAGAGCTGTGCCTTGACAACAAAACCAACTTTCTACATACCTTTGGCCCAATTTCTCATGTCCTGGTTGAGACCATTGCAAGGGCAAATCATATGCAGACCAGTAAGATCTGTAGAGCTGGCCAATACATATTGCAACACTTTACAGTACAGGTTACAACATTTGATAACATGTCATGCCTCTTACAGCAATATGCCCCAGTTAAGCATGCACATCTAAAAATCTCTCTTGTTACTGAGAGTATGCCATAAACTGCTGAAATCCCTTCTCATCTTGGAGCACAGACCAGCAATTTCTGTTCAGTTGTTTTTTCTGAAATAGCTAAACCAAACCAAGGCTATGTCTGACTAATTTGACTCTTACCCCTATTCTAGCTGTCAGAAATGAAATACTACACAGATGGGCGAGAATAATTCCAGTACTGAATTATGGGACAAAATTCCCCAGGATGGCGAAACCACATGACATCCCTACACTGGATTTTGTATGTGTTTCTCTGTCAACTGACACACAGTCCTTGTAAAATCACATGGACAGCAGGCAGGCAACTCTATATTGACTGAGCATTCAAGGAAGCTCACATGTGTTTCTTTCAGCAAGGATATGGAATATACTGGGTTAATAAAATAGCAGGAATGTGGACTGGAGGTAGGTTAAAACTAAAGGGTGGTGCCTCACCAGTCATTCTATGTAGAGAGTGGTAACCTGGGGGTCATGCCAATGTATATGGAGTAGGAGAGGCTGAGGTAAAGGAACCTCTAGCTTATAAGAGCAGGATAATAGGCAAACTGTTAAGGATGGTATTGGAACCTTAATTTCCTGAAACGGTGGCATTTATAGTTGTAAAACTATGACATTCTCTACCACTGGCTAACGGGGCAGTCCATCCTTAACTAGACCTGTATTTGAGTTCAGTTTTTTGTCTCAGTTTCCCTAGTTTATTTTTTGTGAGGGAGAAAAGGTTTGGCTGTTGTGCACACACTCCTCAAGAACAGCAATATGGGCCTGTTTCCCTGAATCTGCAGTTCATCTGTAAGCCAGTGATCTGATGGAGCTCCCTTCTGCCACCCAGTGACAAACTGGGGGAAAGACCTCAGGAGCAGACCATGTTTGCATAGATACACCTACTTCGCCAAGGTGATCTGTGGACATACATGCTTTGCCAAAGGGATCAGTTTTGTCTGTTTGGGGTCCAAAGTCACTGAAGGCTTGGATGCAGGGGTAATGACGTGTTTTATCCTTACCGTAGGACTAAAGGACAGCAGAACTGTACTTAACCTAATTGAGGGGGTCGCCCCAATATTTAACCTCACTCACTGAGCATTGTGTAGTGAAGTAAATGTTAGTGAAAATCGGGGTGGGGAGGCAGGTGTAGGCCGAATAGACGGGCTCTGTTTAAAAGTTCTAGATGCTATTTGACCTTACCCCTCCGGTATTTAAAGACAGAGCTGATTAGATTCTTTGTTTCTGCTCAGCGATCACTATAGCTGAAATCACTGGCGAGCAGGTCCAGGGGGCAGGTGTGGGAACATAGTGTTCTGGTGGAAGACAATTCGGAGGATGCAGCAGCAGTGAGGTTTCCCACTACCTGGTGAAATTGCTAAGAATGGGGCTAGATGGTAGATTCTCAAAACACAACATCACCACTAAAGGCATCAACAAGAAGCAGCCGTGGTGCGGCAACAAGTGGCAGAAGCCTCCCTTATCCACTCCCAGGGCTGGAGATGAACCTACCTGAATGCAACCCTCCACTGTGGGACTTTGTTGACCTTAGGGTCTGCAGCAGAGGGAGAGGGGGTGGGAGAGGGGGAGTAGTGTGACATTCGTTTATTGCACTTTCACACAGCAAGGTGGAGCTTTGTGCTCATCCCTCCATCTTCTCTTCCCAGGGGTGTTTTGTCCCTGATTGTCCTTCTTCCAAATCTCTGTTGCCCACTCTGCTACCCACCCCCAGGTTCTCTTTGCTTTTCCCCAGTCCTTTCACCTTCACCCTCTGGTGCCTTCTCTCAATCCCCTCCACAGCCACCCAGACTCTCTTTCTTCCCCCTGATTCTTAATGTCAATTTCATAAACCTACTTTTTAATTTAAAGAATGCTTGGAATGAGTGGAGCTTGGGACATTCACCAGAGGTCTGATGGGAATTATAATATACCCAGAGACCTTTTGGGAGGAGTGGGGAGAAGGGGCAATTGTTGTAAATGTAATTCTAATTACAATGGATCTGACTTATGTAGCTTGAGAGCATCTTTCTTCTATACTCAGTGTTTAGGGTAAATTAATTAAAAATCCCTCAGACCAATATGCTATATTTTCCCTGTTCACAAAATACTGGTTGAGTCACATGCTTTAGTGTCTGCTACAGGCTTCTAGGAAAGCCAGTTGTGGTGAGCGAAGACCTGAAAAACAGCTGCATGCTTCAAACCCAACTAAAACTTTGTTTCCAACCTGCTTTCCATTAAGAGCAGGCTTGAACCAAATAAATAAATAAACAGAAGAATAACAGGGCGAGGTGGTGAAATGAGAAGAGGAAAAAACAACCAGCATGAAACAAACCACTATAAAACTGTTGTCAGACTAGAATCTGTGGGCCTGATTCTCCACTGTGTTATACCAGTGTTACACTGCTGTGAGTCCATTGAAAGCCCAGCATATAAGTGCTGTCACACAGTGGAGAATCAGGGCCTGTAATGGAGTAACACAGACCAAACTACAGTTCTGTCCACTTTGTAGATATGATGTCTCAATCCAGCATTATACATCTTTGCAACCTATTGTCACCGCCCATTGTCCCAACCCAGTCACAGAGTGAGGCTGTGTGCTCTGGGTCTTTTATTTATGTTGTGTGGTCAATGCTTTCTCTGACCTGATTTTAGTGTTCAGAGTTATAAAACAGATTGGGCCAGATCTTTAGCTGGTGTAAACCAATGTCGATGGAGTGATGCTGGCCTACTAACCCGCTAACGATCTGGCCCATTATATGCAATAAATCAATACTGGAGAATGATCAAAAAGAAAATTTGCATATAAGTATTTTGGTCAGGGGAAAGCAGATTGCACTGCTGTGTATGAAGTTTTCCTTTTTAAAAATATTTATACTCATGAAGAGTGTTGGATTGGACAAGTGTGCAGTGGCCAGACCTCTGTATATTTCCAAGGCTGGTATGGTGCAGTCCATGACAGTATCCCCTTCTCCACACTTGCTCTCTGACCTCCCCAGAATGCTTGCACCAGGTCCTGGAAGGACCACTATGGAACGAGAGGATAGTTTAAAATAGTCCTCGTCCAGACTAACAATCTCTTCTTCCACCTGCCCTACTAGCAATGGCGGGACTGCCAGCGCAGTCAGACTGCCAGCGCTTTAACCAATGTGACCTGCTCGGAGCAGAGTTAGGCAATGTCGTGGTTAAAATGCTGCTGGCCCCTCTACACTACAGTTCCCACTGCTGCTACGGGTAGTGGTGCTGCACCCAGAGGTAATGCAACAGCAGGGTATATAAAGAAAAATGCTAGTTCTGGAAAGGCCCGTGGCCCATTCAGAGCTTTGCCTCTGTGCTGAGATTGCTGGCATTTACTGCCAATTTTGGTAGTAGGTTTATGAAGTTCTTCCTACAAGGAACTGGATTTCCACAAAACTAATTTAATCTACACTACCAAACCCCTCTGGTGGTAAGACCCTTCAGTCACTGCTGACCTGGGCTGACTCAAACTAATAATCTAGCTCTGTGTATAATTAGCTGTCCCCCAAACTATCCAGCCCCCCAAAACAGTATTATGCCATTAAAACCTAGAGACAACATACCCAGATACTCCAGTAACTGTGGCCTAAGAGCTGTTGATTAGATAGATCAATGGCTAGATTAGAACACCAGCCATGGAGAAGATGAAGCATTGTAGAGAGAGGAGCTAAAATAAGACACAACATGAACCACAAATTATTTTTAGTTTTGTTTTAGTTGATTGTAATTTAGAATTAAATAATCAAAGTGAGGGAGTAGTAGTATAGATGAAAGGCAGGCAGAATGCAGACAGGTCCTATGCAGGCTTCCCCCACAAAACTCTGCCCAGGGGATTCAAACAGGCTATTGGTATTATTGGATTTATCACCCACTGATGTGAGGTGGCTCAATGTAAGTGATAGTGAGAAACTCTAGTGGGACGCCAATGAGTCTGTTGTGTGGGAGGAACAGGCTGGGAGGAAGAGAGACTGGAGGACTGGGAGTCAGTATCTGCTAAGATGTGCTAGGGAAGGAAGTTTAAAGGAGTCTGAGCCTGATGTATTCTTACTGCATGCCCTGACCTGCCAAGGGTGCACCTCTGTCCTAACTTGCAAAAACCCAGGTATTCCAAATCTCTCTTGAACAGGGGTTTCCAGCTATCCTGATTTGTACCAAGTTGCAGGGTACTTTAAGGATATGGAAACTGGGGTTGAAAAGTGGAGAAATGTCTTCTAGAGGCCCATCCCCACTCTCCAGAATGAGACCACCAACTTCAGTGATCTCCTACAGTGAAAGGCAAGGTCTTTGACACACCGTGGGGTGGACAAAAAAAACATATTTAGTAAAACTGGCCCCGGGTCAACAAACCCATACCCTGAACTCTAGATCGGAGGACGCTGGAGTCTGGTTCCCAAGTGGGGCATTGGAATGCTACTTAAATAATAATCAATACAACCAAAGGAAGCCCCAATTAATGCCTCCGGGGCGTATAGTCCAAACAGACAAAACAATTCATACATGAAGTGCCTTATATGAGCAAAAGAAGCTTTGACAAATGTGGCACAGCATTTCTTCCTGACGTGTTTACCCTGGTAGGCTTGGGGGAAGACAAGAGGTTTACAGAAAGATTTGAGTAGAGCGTGAGGTTGGTTTGCATTCTAGGGCAGAAGGGAGTTCCCCGCGTAAGGGGAAGAAAGTCTGAAAGGAGACTGGGGAGCAAGATTCATTGGCAGAACGAAGGGGGTGTGTGAAGTGGGAGTATCGAGAAAGAAGAGCTCAGATGTACGCACAGTTGGATCTGTGTAGAGTCTTGAAGTGGAGAAGGAAAAGTTTGAACTTGATACGAGAGAGGGAAACCAGTGGAGGACTGCAAAGGAAGGAGTGTCATATAGACTGCAGCAAATGGGGGAGATGATAGTCTGTTCTCAGATGAGAACGATCACAGCTTCCATCAACCCACATGTGATAAACGTCTATGCATATGTATATAAATCCATATCCATATATGCCCATGCTCCTTTATGAAACTCCATTTATGAGCGGATTCGTATATGCTAGATCTTATTTTTCTTCCAATTCAGGGAAACCCCTCAGGGTTGAAACATCAGCTACTTTCTGTTACACTGCCATTTGTTATGTAAAATAACTCTGATGTTTCTTTTTTTCCTTGCCCTGGTAGTTTTCCTGTTTTTCTGCTGTGTTTATCTTTAGCTGGTTTTGGCTTCTTAGACTTCTTTTAAGATGCAGAATAGCCCTTTTAGTTATTGCATAAGCAACATTAAAAATAGGATAAAATTGGCCCATCTCTGTATTTAAAATAGACAAAAGAGATGTATGTCACGCCCTTTAAAAGAGCCTACCACCTTACTAGCTAACTGCTTGGTTAAACTACACAATGTAGGTCTGGAGTCCAGCCATCCAACAACACAGGAGGTATTTACATTAGGTTTTGCTTAGTCCACTAAGAAGTTAGAGGCTATTTGTAAAATTCAGATCTGGAGCCAGGTTCAGATTTTGACCATCCCTTGTTTACATGGTATTTGGATTGGGGTTTGGGCCCATCACTAATGTAAGATCTGACATCCAACTTATTATACTTAGAACAAAATCTATGTATAGTATACTGTCATGCTACACTATACTTGCTAATATTTTTCAGACCTTTTTAAAGTCTTGTTAGGTTGACATATACTTTGAATTTATGTGCAATACACTGTGTAACAAACTACATATCCATGTCATCATCACATTGTAATTCTTGTCCTAAACCTTCCCCTTCCCCCACCTTTGTTTATTCTGTTCACTTTTTTGTGTGCATCTAGGTTTCACCTGTAAAGCTTTATAGGGTAAGGCCATCTCTCTACGTAGCCCTGTGAGCACCGAGCACATTTATGGGTGCTCAGAAATAAATATCAGTTAATACACATATCATTATGGGTATGGGAAACTTCATGTATTTCTGCGTATTGCAGTTTTACACAGAGATAGTTTTCTCCAGGTGTATGGGTAATGTATCATAATTTCTGTTTTAAAGATCCCACCCACCCCCTAATTCAGAACAAAACTAGAGATTTTAAAAAATGGGATTTTTTATTCAATGCAATATGTCAAACAAGGATATAATCAAACACACGTATCATGAGATGCTCATTGTAAATCAGCAAGGTTCCCAAGAGCAAGTAAGTGATATGTTTAAAAGGTACTTCTGTGAGATTATTCAGAGCAGAGATGTGTAATTGCCAGTACTTCTGTCCTGTAGTGACTTGATAATGGACTTAATAGACTTGCCTGTTTTAGAAAAAAATCACTGTGCAGGTTCTCTTTGAGAATTAAGCAATAAATAATGACTTCGAACATCATACCCCAGGGGCTACTATAAGGGAAAAAATTAAAATGACAGGATTTCTCTTTTATGATGCTTCTGCGAAGGGCTTGTATTTCACAGATAGCATACATACAGAACGATGTAATGATGCAAAGGGGACAGTAATATTTTCTTGAGGGCCATTTCCATTCTCACTTATACCAGTGTAAAGCTGGAGTAATGCCATTGACTTCAGGGGAATTACTCAAGATTCATAGTGATCTAACTGAGACTGGAATCTGACCTTTAGTTAGGAACATGTGAGTCAAGTGTAATTAGCAGGCTAGACCAGAGTGCTATAGTCACAGAGCAGTGACTTCCTGAACTATGGGATGTGCCATTTTGGGAAATGGAGTCTTATCTGAGGAAATCTGGGTATAAATCAAGGGTTCTCAGGACAAATTATTTGGTGGCCTCCGAGTGCAGCCACCAACTCTTTTACCTAAAATACTTAATTAGCTTTAGGAAAAACACATAAATATACACATCTATACGTCCAAATCATTGTAATTTATTTATTGCAAGCTAGTTACTCAGCCCTGGCAAGTCTGGGGACAAATTAAGCCCTGGATGGGAGATTGGGGGAGGCAGCGAGGGCCAGAGACGATGGGGGGGGTGGTGGCAGGGGGAGGCAGCGGCGGGCCGGCGCCTGAAGCCCCATGGCTGGAGGACGGAGCTGGAAGCTGTGCAGCCAGAGCCCAGGACTGGAGCCTGCAGCCTCACGGCCAGAGCCTGCCTCCCCACCACCCCTGGGCTGAAGCCCAAAGCCTGAGCCCAACTGCCCGGGAAGGTGGGGAACTCACCAGCTGCCTGCTCCTCCAGTGTTGTGCCCCAGGGGTCTCCAGAGGAGGTCAGGGCCCAACCCCTGCTGGCAACTCCAGCCACCAACACCAAAGTGGTGCATCAAGGACCACCAGGATGCCGGAGGGGCTGCTGCTTCCCTCCCCAATCACAGCCCAGGAGGCTGTGGCTGCAAGAAAAGCTCCTGGTGGCCGTGTTTGAGAAACGCTCGTATAAATAGAGAAAAAAATAAGCCTCGTACCTATGGACGCTGCATATTGTGTTGATTCACTGAAAACACTACAGTCATCACAATATACTCCGTATCACAAACAGAAACAAGAATTTATCGTTGGAGAGAGCCAATAGCTCATCTATTGTTATTATTTATTATTTGTACTTTTGTAGCACCTAAGAGCCTTGATGTGCTAGGCGCTGTACTAACAGAGCAAAGACAGCCCCTCCTGCAAAGACCTTACAGTTGAATCTGTCCCCTTTGAATCATAGAAGCATAGGACTGGAAGGGACCTCAAGAGGTCATCTAGTCCAGTCCCCGGCACTCATGGCAGGACTAAGGGCATGGCTACACTTGCAAGTTAGAGCGCATTAAAGCAGCCCAGTGCACTGTAACTCATGATGCGTCCACACTGGCAAGGGACGTATAGCGCTCTGACTCCACAGCTAGAGCGCTCCTGGTACTCCACCTTGGCGAGTGGAATAACATTTGATGCGCCCCTGCCGCGGCACCAGTGTGGACGCCCTGGTCTGTTAGTGCACTCTGATCGGCCTCCAGAAGTGTCCCACAATGCCTGTTCTTGCCACTCTGGTCATCACTTTGAACTCTACTGCCCTGCCCTCAAGTGAGCAACCTTCAGACCCGCCCTTTAAATTCTCTGGGAATTTTGAAAATCCCCTTCCTGTTTGCTCAGCCAGGCATGGAGTGCTCTCAGCTCATCTTTCCAGGTGACCATGCCTCCACGTGCCAGGTGATCCCCAGTATGGAGCAATGGCGAGGTGCTGGACCTCATCAGTGTTTGGGTGGAGGAAGCCGTCCAGTCCCAGCTGTGCTCCAGCTGAAGGAATTACAATACCTTCGGGCAGATATCAGGGGACATGATGGAAAGGGGCCATGACCGGGATGCTCTGCAGTGCAGGGTTAAAGTGAAGGAGCTGCAGAATGCCTACCAGAAAGCCCGCAAGGCAAACCAGCACTGCGGTGGTGCCCCCACGACCTGCTGTTTCTACAAACAGCTGGATGCGATACTTGGGGGCGACCCCACCTCAATTCTGAGAACCACCATGGACACTTCAGAGCCCAGTTCAACAAGGCAGGAGGAGGAGGAGGAGCAAAGTGGGAGTGAGGGTGCTGAGGGGGAGGGAGACACCCCAGCATTCCTAGATGCGTGCAGCCAGGAGCTGTTCTCAAGCCAAGAGGAAGGTAGCCAGTTGCCGCGGCCTGTGCTTGGGGAAGGACAAACACCAGAGGAGGTTCCTGGTAAGCGGCTTTTATTTTGGGAAAGAAGTTATTCGGTGTGGGCTGTTGGGGCAAGGAGCATTAGGGCTGCATGCATGCCTAGATGCGAAATAGGGCATTGATGTGCTCTCTCACATTGTGGTAATCGGCTTCAGTGATCTCCTCAAAGGTCTCATGCAGAAGCTAGGCAATGAGCTTGCACAGGTTTCTCGGGAGAGCCACTGTTGTCCTTGTCCCAGTCAGGCTAACATGTCCGCGCCACTGTGCCATGAGGAGCGGGGGGACCATTGCTGCACACAGGCAAGCTGCATATGGGCCAGGGCGGAAGCTGCATTGCAGTAGAAGACCCTCCCTTGCTTCCCAGGTCACCTTCAGCAGCGAGATATCTTCCAGGACAAACTCCTGTGGAAAATGTGGGGACAGTGTTCAGTTTAGGGGCCCCCTGCAGCTGTTGGCTCTCCCCAAGGCACAGAAACCCAGAGGATAGTACAGCCATGAAAGAATCAGTCACGCTTGACCCTGTGCTTACTCACCATTTTGGGGCTCCTGTGGGTTATGTGCGCTCGCTTTGGGACGGGCAAATTATGCTATTGTGTAGACTGTGCTTTCCCTTGAGTATGGGGGAATCATTGCTCTGTCTGGTGTGAACAATGCTGCCTCTGTTAAGTGTTGCATTTTGCCTTTACAGATGCAACCTTGAAATCTCAGCCATCCGTGTTATCACCGGCCGAGAGGCTGCAAAGAATCAGGAAGAGGCCACACAGAAGCAAAGAGGGCGTGTTGTATGAAGTCGTGCAGCACTCCCTTAATGAAAATCAAAAAGTGCAGGAGTGGCAGGAGAGTGAAAGGAGAGTCCGCCAGCAGAATGTGGGTCGCCAGCATCAAAGCACAGAGCGACTGATAAGCATCATGGAGCGCCAAGCAGACTCGATCCAAGCGCTTGTAGTCATGCAGGTGGAGCACTACTGCCCCCGCCCCCCCTTGCAGCCCTTGTCCCAAAACTTTCCCTTGTGCCTTCATGTCACCTCCAGCCCACTTTCCCCAACATCTGGGTTCTTATCGCCACCAGCTGCCTCCAACACCGGTAGCTTCACCACCCAGCCCTGAAAACTATGACTCTTACCCACTGCACTCAACCCCCATCACCATGCAGTATAGCCATCCTGAAGTGTAGCACGCATTGCACAGCACTCCAAACAGGAAGGCTGAGTATGATAACAGGACATACACAAACCTGCGATTGTATTGTTCCCCACCCCACCTCACGCCCTTACCCTTTGTGTTTCCCAAGCAGTTATGTTTCTTTTCAATAAATGCATTTTCTTTTCATTAAATGGATTTTTTTGCTTTGAAAACATTCTTTATTATTGCATAACATAAAAGATACCTTAGCCCAGGAAAGCAACAGGCACTGCAAGTCAGTGTATCATATGTAGCAATCACAGATTCCTACTAACATTGGAACCACTGCACTTCGCTCCTGTGCAGGGCACCAGATATTACTAGTGGCTTTCAGCCTCAAATTGCTCCCTCAAGGCGTCCCTAACCCTTGCAGCCTCGCGTTGGGCCCCTCTAATAGCCCTGCTCTCTGGCTGTTCAAATTCAGCCGCCAGGTGTTGAACCTCCACGTTCCATGCCTGTGTGAATCGTTCACCCTTCCCTTCACAAATGTTATGGAGGGTACAGCACGCGGATATAACCATGGGAATGCTGTTATTGGCCAGGTCCAGCTTCCCATACAGAGAACGCCAGAGGCTCTTTAAACGACCAAAAGCACACTCCACAGTCATTCTGCACCGGTTCAGCCTGTTGTTGAACCGCTCCTTGCTGCTGTCAAGGCTCCCTGTGTAGGGTTTCATGAGCCATGGCATTAAAGGGTAAACGAGGTCTCCAAGGATCGCAATGGGCATTTCAACTTCCTCTACAGTGATCTTCTAGTCTGGGAAAAAAGTCCCGGCTTGCAGCTTCCTGAACAGGCCAGTGTTCCGAAGGATGCGTGCGTCATGGACCTTTTCGGGCCAGCCTGCGTTCATGTCAATGAAATGCCCACGGTGATCCACAAGCGCCTGGAGAACCATAGAGCAATAGCCCTTCTGATTAACGTCCTTGGAGGCTAGGTGGGCTGGTGCCAGAATTGGAATATGTGTGCCGTCTATCACCCCTCCGTAGTTAGGGAAACCCATTTGTGCAAAGCCATCCACAATGTCATGCACATTCCCTAGAGTCACGGTTCTTCTGAGCAGGATGCGACTAATGGCCCTGCAAACTTGCATCAACACGATTCCAACAGTCGACTTCCCCACTCCAAACTGGTTAGCGACCAATCGGTAGCTGTCTGGAGTTGCCAGCTTCCAGATTGCAATAGCCATCCGCTTCTCCACCGTCAGGGCAGCTCTCAATCTCGTGTCCTTGTGCCTCAGGGTGGGAGCGAGCTCCTCGCACAGTCCCAAGAAAGTGGCTTTTCTCATCTGAAAGTTCTGCAGTCACTGCTCGTCATCCCAGACTTGCATGACGATGTGACCCCACCACTCACTGCTTGTTTCCTGAGCTCAAAAGCGCCGTTCCACGGTGGTGAGCATGTCGGAGAATGCCACAAGCAATCTCGTGTTGTATGCGTTACTCGCGTCGATATCATTGTCGGAGTCCTCACTGTCACCTTGGATCTTAAGGAGTAACTCGACTGCCAAACGTGCTGTGCTGGCGAGACTCATCAGCAGACTCCTCAGCAGTTCGGGCTCCATTCCCGCAGAGCAAAAGGGAAGACAGAGCGTGCAGTACAAAAAATGCTGAAAGACGGCACCAATTGTGGACGGAAGCAGAGGGATTGCTGGGATGCAAATCGATGCATCACAGGGTGTTGGCACAGGACCCAGAATGCCTTCCCACACCCCCCGCACCCTTCCCACAACCCACAGCGCCAGAATGGGAAGAGGTGCTCTGTGGGATAGCTGCCCACAATGCACCGCTCCCAATGCCGCTGCAAGTGCCGCCAATGTGGACACACCAGTGCGCTGGCAGCTGTCACTGTGGACAGACTGCAGCGCTTTTCCTACTGCGCTCTCCGAAGGCGGGTTTAACTCACAGCGCTCTACATCTGCAAGTGTAGCCATGCCCTAAGAATGATAGTTAGTGGGATCACTTTCTGCATTACTGAATTGCAGCCACCTAAGAGATGGAAGAGTGTAGCTGTTAAACAGCACACAGCAACACTAAGTAATGAGAGGAAGGGAAGGGTATTTTGAGCATCTTCAGCTGCAGGGGGAATTTTAGATAGGCAGCATGTAATTTTTCCTCCATTGAAATGTAGTCAGGACTCCAGCATTCATCCGCCTGTTATGACAACAAATGGCAAGGTATCTGTAATGACCAAGGGTATTTAGCACCTCCGTGACTGCCTATAGCAGCATTGCTACAGGGGCTTAGTTCCACAGGCCTTTCTGACACGGAGTAGCACTTATTCATCGGAGGGGTCCCATTGACTTCACTATAATGACTGTAAGCGTGCACAACTCGTTGTAACAGTGGCAAAATTGTGCCCCAAATCTTTATTCTCTCTTTTTCTAATCTCTCTCTATAAAGGTAAATATGGGGCAAGAGGCTGTGTTGGGATCTGCATCAGGCCAGGACTGAGAGCACACTGAGTGCATATTTTATAGTTTTTTCCTGTTCCACTCCTTGCCAGTCTGTCTGAGCACTCTGAGATTCATGAATTTCTGAACACTCTGCAGTTCATGAATTTATCCACCCAACACCAGCATGAGCTAGGGAAGTATCATCACCCAGTTGAGGCAGAAAGATTAAGTGACGTGCCAGAGATCACACAGAAAGTCTGTGGCAGAGCCATGAAGAGAGCCCAGATTTCCTTTCCGACTCCTGTTCGTGTGCTTTTAACTTGAAGACCCTTCCCTTTCTCTATCTCTGAGTTGGTGGGGAGATTGGAATTGGCAGACCAAAATCATGAGATGTTAGCCTAAAAATGAAAGAAATTTTGCACTATAAAATGATCTCACTAGCTTGGGCAGAAATCCTTTGAGCTCTATGAACCAGTAATAGAAAACAGGCCCTTTGCAGGACTAAATTCAACCCAGACTTAAAATAAGAAGGATGGGTTCAGATACAAATCCTCCCACACTCAGAAAATTTCAAAGGAGCTTGGATTTAAGATTCTGATGTTGGCCCATCTCTGTTATTTGTTACATATTCAGCACGGCCAATTTTCTCAGCATCGTATAGGGCATAGAGAACTATGGAACTATAGGAATTTTTAGTAGAGGCCCATTACTGCAGATTTCTACTGCTGGAGAGCAGGATGAACTCAGGCATAGGCACTGACCCTGTGGGTGCTCTGGGGCTGGAGCACCCACCGAAAAAAAAATAGTGGGTGTTCAATACCCACCAGCCACAGCTGTTTCCAGAAAGCTGTTTGGTGACTTAGGGAGGGCCTTGGGGGAGGGTGGAGACCAGCGAGTGGCGGGTGAGTGGGTAGAGGCTTCGGGGAGGGGGCAGAGTAGGGCAGGAAAAGGCGGAGCAAAGGCAGGGCCTTAGGGGAAGGGGCAGAATGGGGGCAGAGCCTCCAGGGGAATGTGGGAGAGCACCCCCATCCCAGGAAAAGTAAAAGTCTGTGCCCATGACCTCAGGCCACTCCTCTTACAGGCCCTAATCCAGCAAAGCACTTAAGCATATATATAATTTTAAGCACATAAGTAAGTTCCATTGATTTCAATGGGACTGTACAGGAGCTTAAATGCTTTGCTGAATAAAGGTCTCAGAGCAAAATGCAACTGTTTGCACAGGCCAATTCCGAACAAAAAGCACTGTACAATCCCTCCCACTGGATTCCTCCCATGGAAGTACTCCTAAATTGAATGCAGCCTGGAGACACTGGTCTGACAATGTCAGCAATGATTCTTCTTTCTAACTGTTGTATTTAGCACCCAGGTACTGTGATTATGGGTGCACAACAAATGAGACAGATGGATATTTCTATATCATATACTATACTAGAAAGTTCTGAAATCAAGTGAATTAAAATCAAAGGGACAATTTCTTAGCTGGTGTAAATTGGCCTAGCTTCATTGATTTCAATTGAGCTACTCTGGTTTGCTCCAACTGAGGATCTGGTCCAAATTGTTTAAATCACTAAGAAAGTCACAAACAAGTTGTCACTTTTATTGTATCTGTAAAAGCAAAACTTACTGTACTGGCAGTCCCCATCTATAACACACGAGGAAATTATATGCATGTGATACTTCAGCAAAAATGAACTCTATAGCACTGAGACAAATAACATTGAACATGCAAACATGAACATATTTTTCCCTCGAGAGTATTTGTTTATATAAATTGTACTATTTGCATGCACCCAGGTGAGATTTGTTTTTCGGCTACTAAATACAGCTAAAATCCGTAGAACAGCCTGGATGTACATCTCTTAAACTCTATAGCTGCAGCTTCTAAAGTCAAACAAACAAAAGTTTTGTAAGCCTTTACAAGTGGAAAGCAATCCACCAAATAAAGAGTTGGAGGCCCTACGTTAGCTAGGAAAGCCCCGGCTGCCATTAAAACCGTTTAAAGATGGACTGATGATGAGGCAGTGATCAGCTGAATATTAGGCCACTCACAGAATCTGAGGACTGCTTTGTAATGATATTTTGTGCTGTTCCCCCCTCTGGGGCCATGCATTAAATCCTCTAATCAATAGCCCCCTCCCTCAATGTGGAGAGAGAGATGCAACAGCTTTCTGTCCCAAGTTATCATTTCTATTCACTGGTTTTAGACAAAACAAAAAAAATTTATTAACTACAAAAGATAGATTTTAAGTGATTATAAGTGATAGCAAACAGATCAAAGCAGATTACCTTAGTAAATAAACAAAACCGCAAATTGAGTTTAACATACTAGATAGGTAGGATATGAATTAGCAAACTCTCGCCCTGACTGATAAACAGGCTGGCAGATTCTTAAGGCACAAGCTGCCTTGGCTTTCCCAGGTTTTTATACACAGGCTAAAAATCCCTGTAGCCTCAGACCATCACTTCCCACAGTTCAGTCCTTGCCCCTCAGGTGTTTCCAGCTGTGTTGTTGTAGGGAGAGTGAGGTGCCATCATGATATCATTGTCCCCCTTTTCTATCTTATTCCCCCTTGCTGAAAAGATCTTTTGCTGTGACCTGGGCCAAACAGTTCCCATTGTGTAGAGCTATCTCTGAGACGTTTCTATTGTACACAGTTGCTGAGGTAATCCTTGTGCTTGTGTGCATTTCCTTAATAAGCCATTAACATTGCTAGGCCTTTTTACTATTGTACCTGAAAGGCTGCTTGTGGGTGTTTCCAACCTCACAACATGTTTCAGTAAAACATACATAGTGTGACAAAGTTCCTCCTCTGCCTTGGTGGGTCCTGCGCTTATTGGCAGATTTGCTCACCTCAGAGGTTCACGGCAGCCCTCAGTTTGGCCACTTTTGTGGCTCAAATCTGCCATTCACTCAGTTAGCCTTACCACTGGCCAGCATGGGGGAAAGGATGAAGAACAATCCCCATAGTCTCTGCTGATCCACCTAGTGGGTCGGGGGAACAGGCCAGAGTCCTTCCCCTCTGGTGGAACCCACAGTCCAGGTCAACTCCTCCAGTATCAAGAAGGGAGTTTTGGGGCGGGGATGGAGGGATGGAGGGAACCCAGGCCCACCCCTACTCCGGGTTCTAGCCCAGGGCCCTGTGGATTGCAGCTGTCTACAGTGGCTCCTGTAATAGCTGTGTGACAGCTACAACTCCCTGGGCTACTTCCCCATGGCTTCCTCCCAACACTTTCTTTATTCTCACCAGAGGACCTTCCTCCTGATGTCTGGTAATGCTTGTACTTCTCAGTCTTCCAGTAGTATGCCTTCTCGCTCTCAGCTTCGTGCTCCTCCTGCTCCCAGCTCCTTGCGCACATACCACAAACTGAAGTGAGCTCCTTTTTAAACCCAGGTGCCCTGATTAGCCTGCCTGACTTAATTGATTCTGGCAGCTTCTTGATTGGCTGCAGGTGTTCTAATCAGCCTGTCTCCCTTAATTGTTTCCAGAAAGTTCCTGCTTGTTCTGGAACCTTCCCTGTTACCTTACCCAAGGAAAAGGGACCTACTTAACCTGGGGCTAATATATCTGCCTTCTATCACTCTCCTGTAGCCATCTGGCCTGACCCTGTTACAATAGCCAAACTTCATAACTTCACATACAATGGTAGCACATACAATTCAATGAGCTATTAATGTCTAGCAGATCAAGACTTTTAGAATGATACCTCACAAGGCATACTTTGTACAAAACATATCCTAATTACATGACAGTGGTGAATATTGGGGTGCCAGGGTGTCACAGTGACTTTATAGATTTTTGGCCCTTTAAAATTCCCCCTCTCAAAGGAAGGTAGTGTTCAGTGTACAGAGGTAGTATCCCTAAAGCATCATATGCATTTATTATGGAGTCATAGTCATGGTTCCCTGGTTAACATCATTACTAACATTTTATTGTAAGCCATATCCTTTACCCCACTACAAATTATCAAAATATTCCGATTAATGTTACTATTCTCAGGGACCTTTCCAGACCAGTGGATTTCTTGTAGGCAATTTGCCAAGACATTTGTGTCAGTAGTGAGAATGTACTTGTATTTCAAAAGTTTACTTCTCCACTTATAACTCAGCTGGTAGGTTTCATGACTTCAAAGTTTACCTGTATGTAGGGCCCGCTCAGTCTATAGGAATCTTCTCATTAGCATCAATGCTAGCTGGACAAAGCCTGTAGTCTCGCCTAAGAACTAGTACGTGGATTGTTTGGTCCAAAAGACACGGAAGGGAAATGGGATGGGGGAGATCCACAGTAGTAACTTAAAGTTAACAAAGGATTGTTTGTTATGTTTTATTTTGTTTAAGCACTGTTATGTGGGAGAATGAAAGCAGATAAGCTCTCATGAGCTATAAAGAGAAATTGTTGATACATTTGGAATTGATTCTTCGCTGACTTGAATCTTGAGTATCCATTGCACTTGTTTAAAGAGGGTGTAAAATGCAACCGTTCTGATTTGTTAGCATTTTACATGCACTGAGCACAGGTGTAAGTGAATCCACAAGGACCAGGGCAGTGGAGAATCAGGGCCTGTACATTTAGGCATAACAAAATACACCAAATATGTTCATTTCTCCTGCGATTACATTGGCCAAGTCACTTCTTCTCTGCACCTAGGGCCTTGCCTACACAAGACAGTTAAACTGCTTTAAATTGGTTTTGAACCTGACTTAGTTAATTCAGGGCACCCCTGTTGTGTGCACGGTTTTATTTTGGATAAAGAGTGACTTACAATGACTTAGCTTAAATTGATTCCTTAATTATATCTGGCATTCTCAAATTGAAATACCAGTGTCCACACACAGGGCAACAACAGTGTAACTAAATCGGTTTCTACGCTCATTTAGTTAAATCAGCACAGGTTTCTCATGTGGACAAGGCCTTGGTTTCCCCACTTCTGTTCCCACAGCAAGCACGTTACCCATTTTAAAAAAATAGTTGGAAATCTTCAGTTGAAAAGCACTATTTAAGCCTCTGATCCAAAATTCATTGAGGTCAATGGGATATTTCCTATTGACATCAGTGGTCTTTGGCTCTGCCCCTGAATGCAGAGGATTATCATTATGTTCTGGTTGTATGATACTTTTAACACCAAAGCACTGCAGTAGAAAGTAAAAGCCTAACTAAGGCTTCACGCAGCTTTACGTTCTGACAATGCAGTCCCGCACTTTGGGCACCGGGGTAAGAGGGCTGGTCAAGGTGTGGACATGAGCTCTGCTAAAGCTCTGCTCCTCTTGTTCCCTTGTAGAAATGAAAGAGGTGGCGTTGAGCCGTAGGGACTGCCAAGCACATTTTAAATGATATAATTAGATTCTTCTTTCAGCAAGTTAAATTGCATGCTGCTCATACATAACTATAGTGTACGGTACTTCAGTAAGCCTTGGAAAAATATTTAGGTCTGGGTTTAAAATGTTGGTTTAATTAAGTCATCAATGTAAACATTTATAAAGGTGATTTTCAAAACGTCAGCCAAATTCAGCATGTTTGTTTCTAGTCAGGCCCACAGCACCTTAGATGTGCAAACATCTCTCCTAGAGAAGACTGGACTGGGATTCAGGAGAACGAGGCTCAATTCTTGGCTTGGCCACTGATCATAGGCAAGTCACGGAACCTCTGCCTCTGTTTCCTCTC
Source organism: Natator depressus (assembly GCF_965152275.1). Lineage (NCBI taxonomy): Eukaryota > Metazoa > Chordata > Testudines > Cheloniidae > Natator > Natator depressus. The sequence goes on from NC_134236.1 coordinate 24,196,092, forward strand.
CCCCTCTTTGCCTATCTAGTCTATTTAGATTATAAACTCCTCAGAGCAGACACTGTCTCTTACTCTGTGTTTGGACAACCTTAGCTGGGGTAGCTAGGTACTCCTCTAATACTAATAATACTAATACTAATAAAAGTTTAGACAGGATAATATTAGATGAAAAGACATCTTCATTTCTGAGGGGCAAATTCCTGGCCCTCCTGCCCTTCCTTCCAAGAGTTGTGGAAAGTCTCATTTATGGCAGAAACAGGGTGACAAAGTCAAATCCCATCTTCCAAGCCCTGCTGCTTAGAGTTCATACACTTCCGTCCATTAGGAAAGTGCCGCAATGTGGTTTATAAGAGGTAGCTTACACCACTCTATAGTCTTCACTGTTGCTGTAACCATGTGAGATAACTAGTGCAGGATGCAAAATGTTAAGCAATTAGAAATTGGCTAATGCCATTCTCAGAATTTTTTGGCTCTAGTTTCCGTGTTGAGTTCTCTGTACTGTTCAGCTCAAGGCAAGGCCCTGGCCTCCAAATACCCTCCTCCACCCCCCTTCATTCCCTGCCCCGCACATACAAAAAACAAGAAGTAAATATCAACTGTATACATGTGCCATGTGGTTTTTGAAAATGATTGCCGGTGAATATTTCTACAAGGGGCCTCACCTGTTCTAGAGGCTAAGATGGAGGAATCTACCCTTCTGTATGTCAGAAATGTTTTCACCTCTGTAGCTGGAGTTACAAGAGACCGATGCCTTTGTATCTAGTAACGCAATACTGATACATGTGGGCCAGAATTTTATAGGAAACAAATATAAAATCCACAGTGACACTGACATGTTAGCAAATGATATTTCTTTATTTCCCTTAGGACAACCCTCAAATGCTGATCCATTTACAGGCCCTGTAACTGATGTGATGGCTCGGTAGCCATGTCTTTTGAATACTCCCTTTCTGCGAGGAGGAACTGTTCTAACCTGGCTCAGGAACCTAGTGATCTCATTGTACCTGTGGCTCCTGACCTGACAGAAAGTCAATATTGCCTGGTTTCTAACATAACCAGTTTGAAAGGTTAACAGAGTGTAGCTCACGAATGAGTGACCTGTATGTGAGCTTTCCATCTCTCTACAGCATACACAGCGTACCTGTGTCTTCAGAGTCCAAAATCTACATATGCTATACCTTGAACAGTAAAAAAAAAACCCCAGATTGGTCTGGTTTTAGCTACTGTAGAGGTTGAAACCCCTCTAGAAAAGAAACCTGAGTTGTTTCATTTCTTTCTGTTTAATTTGTTCTGCTTCAGCAAGAAGAGCAACATGCAGCAGCAAGTCTAACTGTGAATGGTTTTAGGGAGGGTGACTGTGTGGGTGTAATTATGTCACATGGTGCACCCAAGGATCGCAAAGCACGCCTGTAAGTAGCTTTAGGAGGAAGCAGTACCAAAAAAAAAAAGTAGAAAGAGAGAAACAATTCAGCCTCCTGTTAATAAATGATGATTCTCTCGGTCACCCAATTTGCAGCAATGAGTTGTAGTCTGATATGTACCCATTACCGCTGTGCACAGGAGCAGACATGCTGCAATATACACTAACTGGGCCAGATTCTCAGAGGATGTAAATTGGCATCGCAGCATTGCAGTCAACATAGCTCTGTGATTTGTACCAGCTGAAGATCTAGACCATCATGTTTAAAGATGGTTTCAAATCAAAATTATGGCTCTAAACATCCCCAGCTCCAGATCTGAACTCTGCTGACTGGGCCCATCTAGAATCTATTTACAAAAAGTATTAATAGAACACCAGTTGCCATTGAACCTACACATAGTGAGGCTCTTAGAAATCATTTTATAGTTGGTTGTTTTAGAGTCTTTGCCTTGGTGCAGGAATTACAAAAAGCACAACAAACCATTGATTCACAACTGGGCCATTTTTCTAAACATTTTCTCAACTGTGCATAAAATATCACATTTTGGCCTTTATTATCTAGCCGATTTAGACCACTAGATACATCACAAAACCATCGAACAGATAGACAGTCAGCATGGCCTAGTTTCACTCATATGCCTGGGAACTATCCAAATCAGGTTTCCCACGAGTTAACACACCTTACTGCCTCCGAGTCACTGCGACAGCTATATCTATGTTGACAGAAAAATCCACATGTCACCCATGGAACGGCTTTGTTAGTTCACATGGCACAAGTAATGACCAGAGGATTATTAATGCAGTTTTTCACGTTTATGTTCTTGCTTGTGACTACTTAAATCAGAGCCTCCCTTGTACTATTGGTTTTAATTTTTTTAAAAGCACAGAGAGAACCAAGAGAATTTAGTGCTCATAAGAGAACGCTGGATTGACAATCCATGGTTGTCTCTTTATCTGAAAAGCAGCAGCAGCTCCACAAGTGGCAGGTGCTGGTCATGTAGGCGCTCAGATACCACAGTGCTGGGTGTGGTATAAGAACCTAGAGAGAAAAAATAGCACAAGAACACCACAGTCAAGTACAGGTAACAGCTGTACAAGCATGTGCCCTGAAAATATGCCTCAACCCTGACCAAGAGGGATCATTTCTACCAGGGACGGTCTTAATCTGGCTAAGATCAGCAAGAATGGTGTCAGCTGTGCTGCTGGTTGGCTATGTGGACACCTCTGCACTGGAAGCGGAACTACGTTCACCAGTTCATTTCACATAAAGCTCTGAAAAGGTTAGATGTGGCATTGCTGGTTGTGGATGGGCTCCAGAAACAGCCCAGAGGCAAGACTCCATATCCCATTTTATTACTCCCCTGAATTATCCCGTCCTGTTTTTAGTGGATGAACATCAGCACTTACGTTTTAACACAAAGCATATTGCATGAAATGACTCACCAACTTCATATACAGATAAATATAGGAGCTTTCTCCTTTCACTGGGGATCATACTTGACTTTAACCTATAATCCCTGACCAGCCATAACCTACCATGGTCACCTAGACACAAGCAATCAGTTAAAGAAACCATAATGTAGATCTGTCAGTGCTGTGATACTACTGTCCACTTAGAGTTTGCATGGAGAAAATAAACAGCACAAATAATCACTTGGGGACCATAACCTGCAGTCCTTATTCAGGCAAAACTTCCATTGACATCAGTGGGACTAGAGCAGTAGGACTGCTCACCGAAAGGTTTCAGGATTGGGCTTTCATCCCAGATGTTTGTGTGACAGTGGCAGGCCAGGCACCAATGTCTCAGCCAGATACTGACAGATACGTAACTGGAAGCTGTCTGGCTCACTTGCAGGTTAACACTCATAAAATAGGTATTAGAATGATAAGAAAGTGGTTAGTGTTTAGACTCTATTGAATGTTTGTGAGTTGCTCCATGCACTAACCTTACTTGTCATATCTGTATTCCAGATATTTAACTGGTTAAAAGATAGGAAACAAAGGGTAGGAATAAATGGTCAGTTTTCAGAATGGAGAGAAGTAAATAGTGATGTCCACCACGGTCTGTACTGGGACCAGTACTGTTCAACATATTCATAAATGATCTGGAAAAAGGGGTAAACAGAGAGGTGGCAAAATTTGCAGATGATACAGAACTACTCAAAATAGTTAAGTCCCAAGCAGACGGTGAAGAGCTTCAAAAGGATCTCACAAAACTGGGTGACTGGGCAACAAAATGGCAGATGAAATTCAATGTTGATAAATGCAGAGTAAGGCACACTGGAAAACGTAATCCCAATAGTACATGTAAAATGATGGGGTCTAAATCAGCAGTTACCACTCAAGTAAGAGATCTTGGAGTCAATATGGATAGTTCTCTGAAAGCATCCACTCAATGTGTAGCAGCAGTCAAAAAAGCTAACAGAATGTTGGGAATCATTAAGAAAGAGATAGATAATAAGACAGAAAATATCATATTGCCTTTATATAAATCCATGGTACACTCAAATCTTGAATACTGCATACAGGTGTGGTTGCCCAATCTCAAAAAAGATATATTAGAATTGGAAAAGATTCAGAAAAGGACAACAAAAATTATTAGGGATATGGAACAGCTTCCATATGAGGAGAGATTAATAAGACTGGGACTTTTCTGCTTGGAAAAGAGACGACTAAGGGGGGATATGATAGAAGTCTGTAAAATCATGACTGGTGTGTCGAAAGTAAATAAGAAAGTGTTATTTACTCCTTCTCATAACACAAGAACTAGGGGTCACCAAATGAAATTAAGAGGCAGCAGGTTTAAAACAAACAAAAGGAAATATTTTTTTCGCACAACGCACAGTCAACATGTGGAACTCCTTGCCAGAGGATGTTGTAAAGGCCAAGACTATAACAGGGTTCAAAAAAAGAACTAGATAAATTCATGGAGGATAGGTCCATCAATGGCTATTAGCCAGGATAGGCAGGGATGGTGTCCCTAACCTCTGTTTGCCAGAAGCTGGGAATGGGCGAGAGGGGATGGATCACTTGATGATCACCTGTTCTATTCATTCCCTCTGGGGCACCTGGCATTGGCCACTGTCAGAAGACAGGATACTGGGCCAGACGGACCTTTGGTTTGACCCAGTATGGCCGTTCTTATGTTCATACTGTCATGTAATATTTGAGCAATTGTATTGTGAATCTCTGTGACTGTATGAGTCGCCATACAGGAAAGGGACATTAATTAGTATGAAGAGCTGCCCTTCTACAGAAATGGTTATGCCCCTTCCGAAAGAGGAGACCCATCGATAGGCTATGGGGGGATCTTACAACTGGAAACTCCCTGCATCTGGACTGAGGAATCACGAACACAAGGACTAAAGACTCTGAGGGTATGTCTAGAGTGCAGTTAGACACCCACAGCTCACCCATGCCAGCTGACTTGGCTCCCAAGCTCAGGCTAAGGGGTTGTTAATTGTGGTGTAGATGTTCGGGCTCAGGTTGCAGCCTGAGCTCTGGGACTCTCTCACCTCGCAGGGTCCTAAAGCCTGGCCTCAACCCAAGCCCAAATATCTACACCGCAATTAAACAGCCCCTTAGCCAGAGCTCTGTGAGCCCAAGTTACCTGGCATAGGCCAGCCATAGGTTTTCAACGACAGTGTAGACATACCCTTATTGTTGTTCTAATGGACTCCTTCCATCATCTGAGTTAGCAGCTCAGAACACATGGCTGGAGGGAGATAAAAACCCCAAACCAAAGGAACTAAGGATCACTATGCTGCTTGGACTCTGGGGGGGACAATCTGTTTCTAGGCATAAGCAAGAGATCTCCAGCTGTTTAGCCTGGTTTAGCCCTATAGGACAAATAGAGCTTGTGGATTGTAGAAGCCTATATTACCTTTTGAAACCTAGGCCTGTAACTCATTCGTGTGCCTATGTTTGCTTGTTTTAACCTTGTAAATAACTCTTTACTTTCTTTTTCCTATTTTATAACTCGTTGTACAGTTTGCTATAGGATTGGCTGCACGGGTTGTCTTTGGGCTGAGACCTTAAGTGCAATTGACCGGGGGTAAGTGACTGGTCCTTTGGGATTAGAAGTAACCTGAATACTGCTGTGATTCCTGGTGTAAGAGGCCATCTATCACAGAGATACACTCACCTGGGTGGCAAGACAGACCTGAGTACCCCCGGGGACTCTCTGTGTCTCTGTGTTAAGGCTATTAATGCACCTGAGGAGTTTGCACTTCGTGCAATTGGTTGATGAAATCTAAATTTAGAATTCGCAACTAATTTGGGGTTTGTGCCCTGGTTCTTAACAGTCTGCCCTGAGGTTGGTACTCATGCTTTTGTGTCACCATTCAGTGTGTACTGAACAAAATCTGTAGAAACAGTGCAGGAGCAGCTTGCCCTGCAACTGTTTGTACAACTGTGAAAAATGCCCGTGACTGTGCAGCACCAGTTCCTAACAGAGGACAGCTCTGATTAAAATCATCAGAATGCCGAGCTAACCATTCTGTAGATTACATTTGCGTATGTGTATTGGGCTGAAATCCATTCAGTGGCACCCAGATTTTAATGAGAATAAAATGTTTGTCGGAAAAACAGGTTAGACTCGCTTTGTTATTTACAAGTTGAGAGGATACTGTCAATCCCCATGGAGAGATGTTGACATGCCCTGACTCGTTACACCAGGTTCCTCCCTGGTGAGGCACTGTGTGTGCAGAAAGGAGTGGAGTGGTACACATTTCACCCCCCCTGTACAACTGGAAAATTCACCCACAGGCTAATATTAGTGAAAAAATTAGAGGGCCTGGAGCCATTCCCATCAAAGGCAGTGGGAGTGTTGCCATTAGCTTTAATGGGAACAGGGTTTATTTTTTATTCCATGGTTCTCATCAACAGTGTCTGAGCATTTCACAGACATAAATGGATTTATAATAGAACCCCAGAGTTACGAACACCTCAGGAATGGAGGCTGTTCGTAACTCTGAACAAAATGTTATGGTTTTGCTTTCAAATGTTTACAAATGAACATTGACTTAATACAGCTTTGAGACTTTACTATGGAGGAGAAAACTGCTGCTTTTAACCATCTTGATTCAAATGAAACAAGCACAGAAACTGTTTCCTTACCTTGTCAAATCTTTTTTTTAAAACTTTCCCTTTATTTTTTTTTAATAGTTTATGTTTAACACAGTACTGTAGTGTATTTGCTTTTTCGTTTTTTGACTCTGCTGCGGCCTGATTGTGTACTACCAGTTCCAAGTGAGGTGTGTGGTTGACCTGTCAGTTCATAACTCCGGTGTTCAGAACTCTGAGGTTCTACTGTAGCTTCTCAACACCCTAGTAAGATGGATTGTACTATTGTATTATCATCTGCCTTTGCAGATGAGGAACTGAGACATAGGAATGTTATCCACATAAGGCCCTGAGATCGATCCACCAGCGGGCGATTTAGCAGGTCTAGTAAAGACCCACCAAATCAACCGCAGGTCGCTCTCCAGTTGACCCCTGTACTCTACCCCTGACGAGAAGAGTATGGTAAGTGGATGGGAGATTTTCTCCCGTCGACCCCCTGCGGTGTAGACCCCGCGGTAACTTGACCTAAAGTACGTCGACTCCAGCTACATTATTCACGTAACTGGAGTTGTGTAGCGTAGGTCGACTTACCGCAGTAAGAAGAAAAGGAGTACTTGTGGCACCTTAGAGACTAACCAATTTATTTGAGCATAAGCTTTCGTGAGCTACAGCTCACTTCATCGGATGCATCCGATGAAGTAAGCTGTAGCTCACGAAAGCTTATGCTCAAATAAATTGGTTAGTCTCTAAGGTGCCACAAGTACTCCTTTTCTTTTTGCGAATACAGACTAACATGGCTGTTACTCTGAAACCTGTCATTATCGCAGTAGTGTAGACATAGCCTTTGACCCAGGGGTGTCCCAAATTCTCAGGTGCCCTGCTGCATATGCCTAAGGATGGCCCTGACTGGATGACACTAAATGGCCTGTGATATATAGAAAATCAGATTAGATGATCCAGTGGTCTCTTCTGACCTTAAACTCTATAACTAAACTCTAGCTAAAGTTAAAGTTACCCTGCACCTGTGAAAACAAGGCCCTGTAATTCTGTGGAAGAAGTTTTTGAATGCACGTTTCCTGATTGCTAATCCAGTATCTTCCTCACAAAATCATTCGTCCCATGCTGGATTAGAATGAACATGTATTTTACATATTATCCAAAAGTTCCTTTTATATACCTGTCATTTATTGCATCCATTAAAATCAATGACTGATTTTTTAAAATCTTCTTACCACCTACCTGCTATATTTCAAGCCCCATCATCATGTTTGAGTTCTGTTGCTCTGAACCGAATTCCAGACTGTTGAAAACACGCTGTTGTACTGTGAAAAGGCACACTGCCTAACATGAAAAACCCACACATGTCAGATATTCCAAGCTGGTTTTGAGTAGATCGGTATTTATACATTCATGGCTCTCACAAGCCCAAAAAGCAAAAAGGAAAGAATGTTTTTGCCAGCTTTGAAATATTCCAGAAGGAGAATTGTTTCCTTCAATAATGGACATTGCAAAGGGACAGCACATTCCCTTCGGTCTTGTCTGCACTAGGAAAATTACTATCCCATGCACACCAATAGTGAAAGCTCTAGTGGCTAGACAGCATGAAGATTTAAAATGTCAGTATAACTTTCACTGCTGATTGTTAGCAGAATCAAGTTAATGGACTTCATCACTGTTGGTTGCAGGGGTACAGTGTAGCAGGTGTCTGCTTTCAAGGTTTGCTGTGTTGGGGAAATAGGGAATCCAAACCCATCACCACCATATTTAAAGGCCTCAGCTGCCTCCTGTCAAATAGAAACCAACTCTCTTGTCTTTTTGGGTACCATAAGTGCCTAATATTCCCTATTAGGCTGTCTAAACCACTAACATTCACTAAATGACAGTGCAGTTGTGCATCTGCAATGCAAATATTTCAGCACACTGAAAATTTGGGGGCAGATCAAATCAATAAACAAGAGATACGTCACTGGACTAGTGCATGCTGCACTGGACAGGAAGGGAATAAGAAACATGAGATTTGAGGGGTAATGGTACATAAATCTGGCATCCCCAATGCATAATTTGGTCTAATGTCCTGCGCTGGAAACCCGACCTTCCCTATAGCAAATGTGTCTCCAAGGATTTCCTAATATTTTACAGCCATTAGTGAATTAAGGACCACAAAATCCCTGTGAGGTGGATAAATAGCATTACTCCATTTTCCAGATAAGGAAAGCTTAAATGACTTTGCTTTCATCACACAGGAAGTCTGTGGTAGAGAGGGGAATCAAACACAGATGTGCTAACTTCCTGTCCTGGGCCTTAACCACAAGACCACCCTCCCCAACATACTCTAGTAAGTTAGCAGGCTCTGATTTATTCTTAAGCATGAGGGTCCTCCATCTCCTCACAAACAAGACTAGTGCTGCATTCAAGAAGCCACTTTTGCAGTCCTTTGCTGAAACAAGGTCACCTACCTCAAATTCAAGTTTATTATCCCAGTGAAACTGTTACAGTTAAGCATCTGGAGGCAATTTCCTAAGCATCTGCATTTTTTCAAAAAGAAGCCAGGGTGGGACAAAAGGGCAGATCCATTTACCACCTTAGAAAAGCTGGCACACTGGGACCTTGCATGTATTGCCCAGGCTGAGTAAAGTTGTCGTTTGCTGGGTATCCAGGAAGATCTGCTAGGCAAAGTGAAGCGTACAAAACTACTCTCTGTTAATATTGTCGGTTTTCCCTTAATTAAAGAAAACACCCGTGGTTTTCCAAAAATTCCAGAATCATTTAATCTTCTTTAAGAAACTACATTAGCATAAAAAGTATTTTTAACATAATTCATTAAAGAACCTGGAGGTTCCTACTTTGTCAGGGAGTGACACAGAGTAGGATTAAAGGAAACTCTCACACAAAGCTTCAGCCTACAGGAAGAGTGAGAGACCTAGAAGGAAAAGGAGTACTTGTGGCACCTTAGAGACTAACCAATTTATTTGAGCATAAGCTTTCATGAGCTACAGCTCACTTCATCCGATGTGTTTCCACAGTATGCATCCGATGAAGTGAGCTGTAGCTCATGAAAGCTTATGCTCAAATAAATTGGTTAGTCTCTAAGGTGCCACAAGTACTCCTTTTCTTTTTGTGAATACAGACTAACACGGCTGTTACTCTGAGACCTAGAAGGCTGCTTTCAGATAAACAGCCATGAGTTGTTGTTATTGTTGTTTTTAAAGGGTTGAATTGTTCCAATGTCTTTGTTTCTTTTTTTGACTGGTGCTGTCCCGGATTTTTAAACTAAGGATGTTCTGGATGTAATGGTTTAAGTGCAGTGATCGGGAGCTAAAGCCTCTCTGGGCATTTGGGTAAACAAAGAGCTAAATGGGTGTCACAAATAGGAAACACAGAAGATGCCTATGATAGGGTGTACCTCAGGGGTGGGCAAACTTTTTGGCCTGAGGGCCACATTGGGTTTCCAAAATTGTATGGAGGGCCGGTTAGGGGAGGCTGTGCCTCCCCAAACAGCCAGGTATGGCCTGGCCCCCAACCCCTATCCGACCCCCCCCCCCGCTTCTCGCTCCCTGACGGCCCCCCTGGGACTCTTACCCATCCAACGCCCCCCCATTCCCTGTCCCCTGACGGCCCCCCAGGACTCCTGCCCCATCCACCACCCCCTGCTCCCTGTTCCCTGACCGCCCCCGGACCTCCCACCCCTGACTATCCCCCACTGCCCCATCCAACCCCTCCTCTCATTCCTGACTGCCCCCCAGGACCCCTGCCCCATCCAACCACCCCTTCTCCCTGTCCCCTGACCGCCCCAGGAACCCCTGCCCCTGACTGCCCCCCGCCGCCCCTTCCAACCCCCCCTCCCCTTCCTGACTGCCCCTTACGACCCCTGCCCCCATTCAACTCCCCTGTTCCCCACCCTCTGACTACCCCGACCCCTATCCACACCCCCGCTCCTTGACCACCCCCTCGAATTCCCCTGCCCTCTATCCAGACCCCATGCCCCCTTACCGTGCAGCACAGAGCACCGGGTCAGGCCGGGCTCTGCAGCTGCACTGCCCCAGGAGCTTGCAGCCCCGCTGCCCAGAGTATTGCGCTTGCAGCGCAGTGAGCTGAGGCTGTGGGGGTGGAGGAACAGCACGGGAGGGGCCGGGGGCTAGCCTCGCAGGCCAGGAGCTCAGGGGCCAGGCAGGAGGGTACCGTGGGCCGGATGTGGCCTGCGGGCCGCAGTTTGTCCTCTGGTGTACCTGGTCCTTCAAGGCCCACTGCGGGAGGGTCCACGGTCTTACCACACCCCACCCCAGGAAAGGAGCAGTGAAGGTGGTCCTTCAGGCCTATCTAGAGAGGATGCATAGAGGCAGCCAATCAGAGCCCAGCAGGTTCAGATAAAAGGAGCTGCCGTGCTTGAGCAAGTTAGTTCCTGGTGGGGAGTACAGGTGTGAAGAAGGGTGCTCTGCTCTGCTCATAGGAGCTCAAGAGAGAACCAAAGGATGGTGTTTGGTGACACTGGCATTCAGTGAGAAGGAAGAAGATTTGAGAACCTCAGCCCTGAGATCAGAATGAAGAGAAAGGGGCTACATGGGAAAAGGCCTGGGGAACAGCAGCAGCAAACATGGCTGCTGTTTACAGAGTCCCTGGGTGGACCTGGGTTCCCCACCAGCCACTAGCAAAGTGGCCTATCCAAGCAGGGGATAAGTCTTGTTTAGAAGCCCAAGCAAAGGGTGAGATTTGAAGGGCTCTGAGATGGGGCTGAAGACCCTAGAGAGGGCAGATAGCTTTGTTGGACTTTTGTTGCCCAGGAAGGGGTTCATCCCTTTTTGATTGTGTGACTTGGCCGGAGGGCTGAGCCACTGATATTATTGTCAATAATAACAATAAGGTTCACAAAGCCACTGGGCATTTTGCTTGAAATTCTACAAAATATCTGTAGTTGGGATAAGTCTGCTAAAAAGTTTTCATGGTTTCCAGGGGGATAAATGCCTTTTAAGAAGTATATGCAAATGTGCATCATCAATTTGAAAAGGCCACCAGGAAAAAAAAATGGCATCAGCAGAGCCTTACACATCCACAAAGGAGCCTTCAGTCTAGTTTTCCCGGAGGATGATCTGTTGTTTCTAATTAAAATAAAATGATCATGAAGAAAAAACACATGTTCATTCAATCCATTTACAGTGGAGAGGTGAAGATATTGAGGGCTATTAGAGTTGATTTATATGCTTTACAAGCATTGTCCCAATTTTATCAGTAGTTCCAACCTGGATACCCAATGTTTGTGTAGTTGAGATCCCACTGTGTTTTCAAAGAAGAATGTGTATGAACCTAATGCTAAAAGATGCTGTAGTCACAACCTTGGCCACTGCAGTCTAACTGATTTACAGTGAAGGTATAGCACAAGGAGCCACAGTACAAGTTTCCTCAAAGTGCTCTGTCAATGCATCTGAATCCTGACCAGGATGGTCCACATTGGGTAACAGGACACCAACAGGCCAGAGCGTGGCTGAGCTTTATAGAGGGGATGGAATGATCCTTTCTGATATAGGTGCTGATTTGTTCCTGGATGATCTCTGTATGGAGTTGGCTGAACTCCAAGGTAGCCCATGCAGGATGGGTGGAGGCACCCAAGATGAAGCTGGTGCCCCCTTGTGGCACATGCTCAGTGCAGGAAATCACTGATTTAGGCTCCAGATCCAAAAAAGGTAACATAGTGGGCATCCTGAGGGCCTCTCCTTACGAGATGGGGGAAACAGGTCTAACCCCCTGGGGGCAAATGCGAACCAGTGGCCAGGACACTTCACCACGGGGTGGTGTGTGCTTTACAGCAGTGCTGGTGGGGAGTTGATGTCCCCTCTGACTTCAACCCCTGAAAAGGAGAGGGATGCTAATGGATGGTTGGAGGTGCCCAGAGAACATCCTAGTGTAGGGGGAGCACTCAAAGACCTGGCAAAGAATCAGTGGGGGTACAATGAATTTGGGTGTTGGTTCATGCAGGGCCATAACCAGGGCAGGGCGAGCAGGGCAACCACCCAGGGCACAAAGCTGTGGGGGTGAGGGGTGACTTGGGAGGGCATGCAGGTCACGTTCTCCCCTCTGTACGGGGAGACTTTGGTAAACCAGTAAAGTGCCTGAAACCACTATGGCTTATTGCTAAAAGCAGCCAAGTCAGCAGGCTGTAAATTGGCCATTCAGCAGTCTCAGTTTAACCAAGGCAGGAGGGGAGGGGGGGTTTTGGGTGCCACAGAGAGGGCAGCTTGATACATGCATCTTAGAAGAGCAGGATGTGCCCCAGGAATGTCTACTGGGGCCTCAAGGCTGCAAACTCTGGAAAAACCCACACCTGGTTGATTGATAATCAGAAGGAACCTCTCGCTTGACCATTGAAACTGCTTACTTAACAAGTTTGCTTTAAGGGACATGTCATTCTATTACTAAATGTATAAATAAGGGGGAAAAGTTTGAGGTAGTGGGACTCTTCAGGACTGGACTCTCCCTCTCCCTTGTGTTCCCCACCAGCAGACAGGCTGCCGCTGTGCCACTCGAGAGCCACACTCAGCTTTGGTAATTATCAAGGGTTGGGGGTGTTTTACTAACCTGTTGCGGACATGTGTATAAGTGCTTGAGACTAAGTAAAGTTTAGCTTTAAGTGAAAGCACTCTTGTATTGTCCTGTTTGTGCCAGCCATCTATCGGTCGGACGGCCGTGTCTCCCCTGATTTATTTCCTGACACCACCTCCCACAGAGTAAAAGTTACCAAGAGCTTTGGGTTGAAAGAACCCCAGATAACACCTCCTCCCAATTTCTGCCTTCCATTTAGCACAGAGATTTTCAAACTGTGGGGTGTACACAAACTGTGGAGCCCGGCTGCCATGCGATGCTTCCTGAGGCACTCACTCGCCACTGCCCTGCATTCCTGGCTCTGCTGAGTGCTCAGCTGTGCAGATATAGGCTGGCTTGGGAAACAGGGCCAGGAGGGGTGCCGGGCAGCCAGCCACAGACCTGACCCCACAGCACGGAGAGCCAGGGGCCCGAGCAGGCCAGGCTGCTCCACCAGCTTCCGATCTTCCAGCTCCTGGCAGGAGGCGATGGTTTTCCAACTGTGCTAAATGGAAGGCAGAAATCTGAGGGGGGAGGAGACGTAACCCCATGCGGCCACCCCATGTCTCCTCTAGAGGACGTAAATATGCTTGCTCGCTCCAGGCACTAAAATGCCTAGTTATGGCTATGGGTTCATGTTTGCCAAACACCATTACCATCCTCATTTGGATTTCTCCAAAGCTTCCCGTAGTCTCAAGACATGTAGCCATGTGCTGAGCCTTCCAGTATAGCTCTGACAGACGCAGAAACATTAGTAACATTGCGCGTTACAAGAATTCCCCCTCCACACACACACTGCACACTCATATCCTGGATCAGGACAGTATACAAAGGGTTAACTGCGCTCTTCCGCAGCATTCATGGGCCATGAGCATGTTAGCTTTCTACACGTTCCCTGCTCGCTGCACTCGAATTGGAGCACACTGTGTAGAGTAAACATCAATGCAGTGGAGCAAAGATCCGGCCAAGCTGCCTGATTTGATACCACAGTTGAATTAGCATTAACAGCAGCTCTGCCTCCCACAGTGGGCACAGAAGATTCCCGCCCCCCCATCCCCGCCTACAGTGAGCTGAACAAAATAATGGAGTGCAAGACATTTAGCAAGGGTAAAAGTCATTACAAAGCCACGCCATCAGGAGATCACTGTGACTGACTGTGTCTCTGTCCCTGCCATAGAGATTACTCCTAAGTATGTGGTTCATTCACTATTACTGTTGCCATGGGAACAATGTGGCCATCTATGGGAATCTGGAATATTTCATATTTCCATCAGCCTTTCTATAGAAATAAAAATGTGTGATACTTCAGTGTCTGCAGCCAGCTTGACCACTAGGATCACACAAGGTGAGTGCTCAGCTGGGAATGAACGCAAAACCCCTCACACTTTACCTGAAAATAGAAACGCCTAAGCGGTGCTGAGAACAAACTAGAGAAGAGTTGGGGAAGAGAGCAATCAAAACCTTCAGTGCCCAGAGCTGGGAGAGGCTGCTCAGCTGCTCAGCCCCCCCGCCGGGAACGGCGAGCTGCAGAGGGCCGCACCAGCGCCAGAATGTCTCGCGGCCTGCAATCAGATTACCCTGATGGGCCGCCGGTTGCTCACCACTGGTGTAGAGGGTACATTAAGTTGACCAAATCAGTGGTGTCTGCCACCCACCTATTTATGCAGACCAATGATCTGATCTGGTATGGCAAATCCTACATTCTGTGCTCTGGATGTTATAAGCTTAGCTCTACTAGATGGGACAGAACACCACACCCAGGATGTGTGTGGGTTACAAGAGCACGTGGTACCTTGGCTCCCATTTCAATGAGGTCAGGGGTGGGTTTTTTTTTAATTAAACAAATTCTATTTAACTGTGCTTTTCTCCCACCAACAACACCAGGGAGGTGTGAGCTGTGCTCGCATTAATAACCCTATTGACTGGAGTGAGATCACTCATATGCATAAGGCCCTAAAGTTAGTAAAACAGAAACATTAGTAAATTAAATAATTCAAATTAATATTTTAGTTGTTTCTTCTTATGATTTTCATTTCTTCACTTCATTATCTCTATAGAAGGAGAACCAGAAAGACCTTTAATGTCTTTTCTACTTGTACGGCAATTAATGTATAAGGCTGTTTTGCCATAGACAGGGTTTAGTTTAGCTTCTACTACCCAAACAGCCTTCTGCACCTCACATTGATGCCTGTGTCTGTAAAGCCTTCTGAGAAATTTAACCTGTTACCACTATGTGGTCAACCAAGCTCATGTGCAGTGTCACCTTATGAAAGTGCTCCCCAGGGTGGACACATCGGTCACTCCTTGGATTACCTTTGATTTGAGCAAGACTGCGTCAGTCTCCATCATGTCAATGGGAGTGGACAGAGATTGCTGGCACAAGAGCCCCAGTGGCGCAAATAGTTCTCCCTTCTATGGGGCACCGGTCACTGCTAAGGTAACCTCTCATCGCGCTCTCTACACAGGGGTCAAGCTGGCTGCAAGCGTCTTGCCTCCACCCATAGCACTGCATACACTTTGGAACTCTGTCGCCTGCTGTTTTCACAGTAACAGTTTCTTCTGTGACCACAGCTGTGACCACTTCTTCCCTCGGCAGAATGTCACCAGCAAAGAGATCGTTACACAAGCATGCTGCCTGTTCGTGTCCTCCCTGCTCCGTCATTGCAGCTCTCCCACTAAGTACATTTGACCTCTGGGGAAGCCTAACAATTTAGCTTCTAAACTGGAGGGCTGCCAACAAATCCACAGGCCAACTTCTTCTCGATCCTTTTTCGCAATTCACCAGACTCCTGAAGGAGGAGGCGACAACAGGGCAATTATTTAAGATATGTGTCTCACGCCCTGTCTACACTGGCAAGTTTCTGCGCAGTAAAGCAGTTTTCTGCGCTGTGATTCCCGAGGTGCACACACGGCCACGCCGCTTCGTGAGCACAAACTGCGCAGTTGCAGTGCTGTAAAAAAGCCACTCCAAAGAGAGGTGTAGAGCTTTCTGCGCCGGGGCTACAGAGCCGCGGTGTCAGTGTAGACACTCTGGTCGATTATAGCACAGCGATTGGCCTCCGGGAAGTGTCCCAATGTGATAAATGAAGGGAGGAGGGGTAGCTCCCTTTTATGTACACCCAGCTAGCCAATTAGCTATAAAATCCCTCTTAGTAGCTATTCTCTACTTGCTTTACCTGTAAAGGGTTAAAAGTCTCACTGCTATGCATAGGTAAAAGGAAGGGAGTCTGCACCTGACCAAAAGAGCCAATGGGAAGGCTAGAACTTTTTAAAATTGAGAAAAAAACTTCCCCTTTGTCTGTCTGTTGTGGTTCTCCAGGAGAGAAGGGACAGATCAGTTACGTTGTAAGAAGTTTGGGCCAGGTATGAAAACCCATCAGCATCATACCTAGAAACTACTCATTTAAAACCCCAGGTATGTAAGTAGATCTGGAAATGTCTAGGAAGATGTGATTAGGTTTATCTCTTTTATTTCTTTATGGCTTGTGGATTCCTCCTTGCGAACTCCAGGTCTTTTTGTTCTGCTTGTAACCTTTAAGCTGGACCTCAAGAAAGCTATTCTTGATGCTTAATCCTTGTAGTTGTTGTTTTTTAAAATCTAGCAAATGCCTAAGTTCCCAGATATATTTTCTTTCTTTTTTTTTAAATTCTTAAAATTTACCTTTTTTAAGAACAGGATTGGATTTTTGTGTCCTAAGAGGTTTGTGCATATGTTGTTTACTTAGCTGGTGGCGACAGCTGATTTCTTTTTTTTTTTTCTTCTCAGCTCTTCCCCAGAGGGGGGATGAAAGGGCTTGAGGGTACCCCAAAGGAAGTACCCCAAGTGCACCTTCCTGGGTTTTCAAGGGGGTTCTGTACTAGGGTAGTGGCAGCATCTACCCATCCAAGGTCAGAGAGAAGCTGTAACCTTGGGAGTTTAATACAAGCCTGGAGTGGCCAGTATTAATATTTAGCATCCTTGTGGGCCCCCACCTTCTGCACTCGAAATGCCAGAGTGGGGTATCAGCCTTGACACCCACAATGCCTGTTCTCACCTCTCTGGTCATTGGTTTGAACTCTACCGTCCTGCCCTCAGATGACCAACTGTCATCCCCACCCCGTAAATGCCTTTAGAATTTTGAAAGTCCCCTTCCTGTTTGCTCTGTGATGCATGCAGTGGTCTCAGAGCATCTTTCCAGGTGACCATGCCTGCTCCACGCACCAGGCGATCCCCTGCTTGGAGCAATGCCGAGCATTTGAGGAGAGGAGACTGTCCAGTCCCAGCTGCGCTCCAGCCATAGGAATTATGATACCTATGGACAGATTTCACGATGCATGACAGAAAGGGGCCATGACTGGGACACATTGCAGGGTCAAAGTGAAGGAGTGAAGAGATGGACATGATACTCGGCGGTGACCCTACCTCCACTGCAGAGGCCGCTGTGGATACCTCAGTGGCTCATGTGCCAGTCGAGAGTGGACCAAGCCAGGAGGAGGAAATCTTGGATGAGGAGGGGGAGGGGAAGGGGGACCCAGAGGCAGAGGACGACTCGGAGGTCAGAGACACGTGCAGCCAGGAGCTCTTTTCTACCCTGGAGGAGACTGGCCAGTTACAGCTGTTGGATGTTGGTGAAGCGCAAACAGGAAAGGCTTTGATTTTGGGAATCACTGAAGTGAGTTGTTGGGGGCAGGAAGGTTGCAGAAAGCAGGCTTGTCTCCCACCATACGCCTTGTCTCAGCGGCGGAACAAGCTGTTGATTGACTCCCTCACTTCACAGGAATCTCCCTCAGAGATCTCCAGGAAACTCTCATGGAAATACTGGGCAATCCGCTGCTGCAGGTTCTTTGGCAGAGCTGCTTTGTTTCTTGCCCCATTAACGGTAACTTTCCCATGCCAATGTGCCATCGCAGGGGGGGAGACGCACCCTTGCTACACAAAGGCGAGCCTCATAGGGGCCAGGGCAGAAGCCGCAGTCTTGGAGAAGACCCTACTTTGATTCCCTGCTGACCCTCAGCAGCGAGATCTTCCATAATGATCACATCCTGTGGAAAGTTTGGGGACAGGAATGATTATCAGACCCCCCCTACAGTGCTGGCTTTCCCCAAGTGCCTAAGAGCCACGTGCCCAGTGTACAGCAGGGTCTGGGAACAGTGATTTACCCTGCCCCTGTGACTACTCACCATTTTGGGGGTCTCGTGGCTTATGTGTGCTTGCCTGGAGTCAGCCAGTTAGTGACAGGCGTGTGAGTACTGGCTGTGTTTTAAATCCCTGAATCAGTGTTCTGTGTGCTGCAAATAATACTGCTTCTGTAAAATGTTGCATTTAAACTTCACAGAGATGACCTTCGGAGCCCAGCCTCCCTCTTTGTTATCGGCGGCTGAACAGCTGCGCAGAATTAGAAAGCGGCCAAGAAGAACTAAGGAGGACTTTCTGCGTGATGTTATGATGCACTCTGAGGCTGAGAAACAGGAACTGAAGGAGTGGTGGGACAGCGAGAAGAGGGACTGAAAGGAGAACGTGGCACGCCAGAATGAAGCCACAGAGCGGCTCTTAAAGGTTATGGAGCACCAAGCAGACACGCTCCAGGCAATACTAGCTCTGCAAAGCGAGCAGCTCTGTGCTCGCCCTCCCCTGCAGCCCCTGTCGCAAAACTCTTTTCCCATGCTCCCCCCAGACACACACACCCTCTTATCAACCTCCTGGCTCCAGTCTGTACCCCCTGCATTCCATTCCTCCCCCATCACAGTCCAGCCCTGCAGACTCCCACCACCCACTGCACTCAACACCCACCCCTCTGCACTTTGGCCCTGCTGAAGTACAGTACCTGCTGCATTTTACTCCAAGGGAGAAGATTGGATATGATCCCTGGACATACACAAATCTTTAGCCGTCCCGGGACCCCACCTCCTCCTGGGACCTTCCCTTCCCCCATCCTCCTCATTGATGATGTTTTATTTTTGTTTAACTCCCTCCTCCGGTTGTTGTTTTTTAATAAAAGAATTGTGTTGGCTTGAAAGCAATCTTTATTCTATTAATTGAAAGCCAACAGAGCCCTGCAAAGCAACAGACAATTATGTTAAACCTTCATAGTGCATTGTCTGCACCAATCACAATCACCTCCTAGCATTACAAGCACTGCACTCCCGAGCATAGCAACAAATATTAGTGGCTTTCAGCTTCAAATTGCTGCCTCAAGGCATCCGTGATCCTTATGGCCCCACACTGCGCCCCTCTAATAGCCCTGGTCTCTGGCTGTTCAAACTCAGCCTCCAGGCACTGAGCCTCTGCTATCCAGCCCTGAGTGAAGCTTTCACCCTTCCCTTCACAAATATTATGGAGCATACAGCACGTGGCTATAAGCATAGGAATATTGTCATCAGATGGGTCCAGCTTCCCATAGAGGCAATGCCAGCAGGCCTTTAAACAGCCAAAAGCACACTCAACAGTCATTCTGCACTTGCTCAGCCTGTTGTTGAACTGCTCCTTGCTGCTTTCAAGTTGCCCCATGTCTGGCTTCATAAGCCACAGCATTAAGGGGTAGGCAGGGACTCCCAGGATCACAATGGGCATTTCGACTTCCCCTACGATGATCTTCTGGTCTGGGAAGAAAGTCCATGCTTGCAGCTTCCTGAACAGGCCAGTGTTCCGAAAGATGCGTGCGTCATGCACCTTTCCGGACCAGCCTGCGTTAATGTCTGTGAAATGCCCATGGTGATCCACAAGCGCTATCTGAGGAATTATGGATAATTAACACTATCTGAGGAATTATGGATAATCACTCATACTATGCTTTAATATCTGGGACCTGTCTCCAATATAAATTAAGCATTATAGAATCAAAACAATGGCAGCCCCATTTATATATGAATCATCAGTGAGATGGGAAGTCAACGCAAGGAAAGAAGAGCAGGAAGCCTCCTACCTCTTGAAGGATGGTCAGTGAACTTGGGGAAGACAACATAGCATCTCTACCCCAGTAGGAGAGAGAAGCTTTCTATGGGCTTACTTTTCAAGAATACATTTCATAGGTTTGCTGGGGAATAAAAAGAAAGGGAAGGGAACCCCATAGTTAATCATCACTTGGGAATTCAAGGGGCTGAAGCTCTTGAAATCACACAATGTTGGTGTGACACTGGCAGACCTGGTGCCAGCTCTTGCCAAGGCTTTAGGTCTCAGCTGAGCACTGGGAAATTCATTACTAGAAACCAGTCTGTTTCACCTGTGTTAGTATCGCTAACATGGGTATTGGACTTATCACAATGTGTTTAGACTTTATGGAATGCTTGTAAATTGTTGCTTGCGTTAATACCACTTATAGTATCTTTATCACATGCTATAAGGTAATATTTAAGTTTTTGCTTTGAAAAAGAAAGCTTGCTTTGAAACTATGAATCCAGTCAGGAGGATTGTCTCCTGCCCATCAAGAAGGCCTATCAAAACTAAATGGGCCATTGTGGGACATTGCAATACAAAGACTTTGTTAATTGCTCCTTCACACCCACAAAGAGGATATCTGCAAAAGGGCTTGTCTCCATCAGCTTGAATTCTAGAAGGAGGAAATAAAAATATCTGATAGGAAAAAAATTTCATCTTTTGTTGTTTGGACTCTCTCAAGGGCAAAGCTACAAAACAGAAGCAGAGATCCCTGGGGTCAACTTGGGTTAGCCCTAAAAGCCATTAGAGCTAACAAATTACTACAAGTCTGTCACCTTTTGAAACCAATTTATTTGTGTATATGTTTGTCTGCTTTAACCTTGTAATAACTCTCTCACTTCTCTTCTTAGTTAATAAATCCTTAGATAGTTTACTGTAGGATTGGCTACAAGCATTGTCTTTGATGTGAGAGCTAAGGTACAAATTGACATGGGATAAGTGACTAGTCTCTTGGGATTGGGACCAACCTGAATATTTTGAGATCTTTGGTGTATAGCAACCATCTATCACTAAATCCAGCTTGCCTGGGTGGCAAGATAGACTGGAATGCCCAAGGGGACTGTCTGTGACTCCATGGTAAGACTATTATAATGCTTTAGGAGTTCTCACTTGTTACTGGGTTGGCGAAATTATAGAACACACAACCAGTTTGGGGTTTCTACCCTGCTTCTTGACAGTCTGCCCTGAGGTTGGCACTCACGGCCATGACCCATTCTAGGCAGCCGGACAGTTGGATCCTTCAACCAAGGGCAATGAAGTCTTTGGGAACTGAGTTTAGGTAAGAAACTGCTGAGGCAAAGATTGTAACTTGCTGAAATAAAGTTTTAGTCTTAGAAGCATATTTTTACTTTTGTTTGCTTGTAACCCTTGCTATCTTCATTCATTATACTTGGTATCACTTAGGCCTATGCAGAGGTGAAAGTAAGCCGGTATGGTACGGTAAAGCGTATTAGCAAGAGCCAGTACACCGTGCCGGACCAAACTGCTTCCCCAGCAGTGATTTAAAGGGCCTGGTGCTCCTGCCACTGCAGGGAGCCCCGGGCCCTTTAAATCACCTCCGGAGCTCCGGCAGCGGGGCTTGGGCAGCACTTTAAAGGGCCCACAGCTCCCCGCAGTGGCAGGAGCACTGGGCCCTTTAAATCCCCGCCAAGCTCCAGCAGCCGGGCTCCAGCAGAGATTTACAATGCCCCGAGCTCTGCGGCGGCTGGAGCCCCAGGCCCTTTAAAGCACCTCTTCCGGTTGAGGCCACGCCCCCACTCAGGACTCTGGCGTACCGGTAAGTCCTTTAAGTTGCTTTCACCCCTGGACCTATGAAATTGTGTTTAATAAACTTATTCTATTTTTTCTGTAAACCAACTCAGGGCTGTGACTGAAATAAGACTGTTTGTCAAACTCCTAGTTAAATTAATGAGCTGCAACACATTGTCTCTTTAAAGGAGCAGTGAACTTAATACCTTCTGTGAGTGTTCCAGGAGGTGGCTGGATGCTGCATGGAGATGTTTCCAGGGCCTTTTATAGCTTCTGCCAATTGAAGGGAAGTCCCATTGTTCTCACTGTGGAACATTACAGGTAGCAAGATGGTGTTTGGGGTCACATGGGCAAGTCACAGGTCCATGCATGATTTCACTTAGGTACAGCAGAAGCCATTACCTGTTCTCCAGATGGAACATTCACAGGGAAGTCCATTAAGTGTAGATAGGCGTCTCCTATGGTCCATTGTGAGCTAAGTGTTCTTTGATGGTCATTTAACTTGAATAGTCCCTTCAAGATGTGCAGGCTAAATACCTTGTGGGTGCTACTCAGGAGCAAACATTTGAAATCCAGGTATAGAGCCAATACTCATAATGTCAAATTCAAAAATGATACATGCTTATAACTAGCATAATCATATTCAGCAAATCATAACTTTTCAATTGATACCTTACTTGACACACTTTGCACAAGATTTGTTGCAATTATATAACAGTAATAGCAGCAATGATCTACATGGTCATATTTTAATCAGATAATATCACAGATGGCAATACACAGCTTCACATTATGAATATGCACAAGCCGTGAGAGAAAGAAGTGGCCTAACAAGGAGTAGTGAAGGCAAAGTCCACAAACAAGTCCTTGGCTGCACTGAAGAGGGATGAAGAGCATGTTAGAGTTCTTACCAACCTTGTCATCAACAATATGACAAAACCATTTGAGCCTGAATCACCTCCAGAGGTGTGTATTAACATATCTCCTGGATTGCATGTAACATCAGATGTATAAGAGTCTTTCAGAAAAATAACAGATGTTGGTGGAGAACATATGGAGAGATTTGTGGGAGATGCACTCGATTCTTATGGGACATGTAGCTTCTTCAGCCCGGTCAAGAAATCTGGCATCAAAACATTTGCTGACATGGCCCAGAAGACCAAATTTAAGTCTGGCAAGGAAGGGACAGCCACAGCAGCTATCAATCCAGAGCAAGAAAGGAAACCCACAAAGACTGAATTGCTTGCATCTCAATCTAGCCATCAAAAAGGACAAGTCACTGGCCAAACTCCCACCATATGAAGACAGTTTTGAAAAGTATGCTGAAAGAGTATTTGGCACACACAGATTTGGATGTCTTTGCACATAGATAAACCAGATATTGGATCACCATTGCAATGTGGATGATGAACTACTTCCTGTATTCTTAAAGGCCCAATGGCCTCTGTGCTTCTACAGGACCTTATCTGTGCCTGTACCAGGAAAGGTCGTTGCAGAATCCACTGTGCCTGTATTCAGAGCAATCTTCCCTACACAGAACTGTGTACATGCCAAGACAATGAAGACTGTGGTAACCCATATATTCTAGACATTTTCATCATCATGATCTTTGATATTTACTAGACCTGTCACTAGCACTATTACATTTCAATGATACCTGTACAAATTTATGATTAGATTTTGTTTTTCCCTTTCAGATTGTTGTGATGGTGCTTTGAGGTCACCACAAAAAAATCCAATTTTATGTCCTGAAATAATTCATAATTATTAAACTAACAAACAAATGCAAATATTTCAAAGTGGTCATTTTATCGTATTGATAACGTGGTAATTGTTTATCCCCGTTTCTATGAAAATGTCACCACTTGACACCTCCACATTATACCTCATCTTAAAATAGGCATAATAAGCTTTCAAATGATGGGATGGTGTTATACCAATAAAATGAAAACCAGCAGGATCTTATTAAAGGGACAAGGCAAAATGCCACATTTATTATAAATATAATAAAGAAATATAAAACTCACACTGTCGTATCGTTACTTATTCCTTACTTATATATATATTCATTCATTCATTCATTCATACTAGTTCTGCGTAGGGGTTTATAGTTATCAGCCTAGAAGTTGCTCGTGACAGAGTACTGGCCAGGTAACCTGTACACAAGAGTGGAGCCGAGTCCGTGTCAGATGCGCATCCGATGCTCCTGAAGGGTAGTGGCAGAACTGGAGACTCAAAATTCTCAGTCCTTAGTATCCATTTTTATAGGAATTTCTTCCTATGCCAGTCCGTGGAATTTGCTTTGTCATATTGTTAGTCATGACTGCTCCAGGACGGCTGTCAGGTGCTCATCAGCTTTCTTCATCCTTTGAATTCGTCGGGTGGATCCCAGTTTGCCCTCCGGTGGGGTTCTCTGGTTGTCTCCACCTGGCGTCTTCTTCGGCCAATTGATGTCAAATTCCTAGGCTGGCACTTCCCTGATTATTCAAAACCCACCATTCATTCACATACATTCCTTTATCTCTATTTTAATCACAATTGTTAATACAACAAAAGGGCGGGGAGTCTCTGGGTGCTGTTTCTGTTGTTAGAGTATTGCTTTGGGTCTCTCTCTCTCTGTGAATTGCTTTGAGAACAGACTCTGTCTTAGAATGTACTAACACAATTAGCAGCTTGCAAGTTTCACACACAGAGGGAGAGAAACAGTACCAAAAACCAAGAGACCTCTTAATTAGTAATACCCTGGAATTTAAACTATGGGGAATCAAACTCATTTGTGATTTTAATACAGAACTTCTTTAATATGATCCAACAATGGGAGAGGTGTAGAGCAGTGGTGGGCAACCTGTGCCCTGCGGGCTGCATGCGGCCCATCAGGGTAATCTGATTGTGGACCGCAAAACGTTTTGCTGACGTTAACTGTCCACAGGCACCACCCTCCACAGCTCCCAGTGGCTGCAGTTCACTGTTCCTGGCCAATGGGAGCTGTGGGAAGTGGCGCTGGCTGCAGGGACATGGTGGCTGCCCTTCCCGCACCTCCCATTGGCCAGGAACAGCAAACCGCAGCCACTGGGAGCTGCGGGGGGCCATGGCTGCAGACGGTCAACATCAGCAAAATATCTCATGGCCCACAATCAGATTACTGTGATGGGCCGCAGGTTGCCCACCACTGGTGTAGCGGGTACATTAAATTGACTAAATTAGTGGTATCTGCCACTCACCTATTTATGAAGACCAGTAATCTGATCTGGTATGGCAAGTCCTACATTCTGTGCTCTACTGGATGTTATAAGATTAGCCCTGCTAGATAACCCCACAGTACTAGCCAACACCACCACTCTGACAATCACCAAATATAGAGAACAGCGGCAAATATACAGTGTCAATTAAACACTCCTTGATTTAAGTTTCATGGTACCTTCTGCATCAGACATTTCTATTTCTAATTGCAGAGCAATGTAGCTGATACATGTGGCTCTGTTCAAGTTCCCTGCTCCACCCCAGATTTCCTGTGATACCTTAGGCAAGTCACTTAGCTTGTCTGTAGCCACACTTCTCCATCTGGAAAATGGGGATAACAACAGTTCCCTATCTCACAGGGGTGTTGTGAGGATAAATACATAACAGATTGTGACTAGTTCAGTTACTACAGTAATAAGGGCCATGTATATGTACTAAAATAGATGAATGACCCTTTTCTATAGTTACTTTCCTGTTCAGTACTGAGTGGCACCTCCAGGTTAATGGGCATGTAAAATTTGGGGTGCGGGGAGGGGAAGGAATCTCGGTCACCCTCTTTGTCCTTAAAGATTTGGTTTGAGGGCTCGTCAAAGGTTTCATCTGGCTCTTATTTTATCCAAACCTTTTCTCCCATCCAATCTTTTCTATCTGATCTTAGTAACCAGCCTAGTCATTCCGGTGTGAATTTAATGCTGATGAAAGGTGACAGACCGACATCCCTGGAGTTGGAAGTCTCCTGCTTTGCCACAAAACAGGTGGACTCAGGCAGCAATAGAGTAGTGTGAGCTGCTCTACGCTGCCATACCAATTTGCCTCACCTCTGACCTGGACGGACCACTTTCTGGTATGCAGAGGACAATTCAGTGTCCATGACACAGTCAGTTTTTGGCTTCACCACTGGGTCTAACAAACGTGCCACTTAATGCAGATAGGGAGGTGGTTTTTAGCGAAGTGGACACCTTTGGAAAGGCAAAGAGAGAATTGCATTAATACATGTATAGAAATGTTAGATTACTGCCATACAAGAGATTACAATATTTGATTTTATACTAGTTCCATTATGGGGGCAACATCAACATGATCCCAAACTTGGTTCTAAGAAAAAGAAAATAAAAAACTAGAATTGGCCATTTGGTACAAGGGAATACAGAGCCCTATTTAAAGCATCTGAATTCTAGTGTCTTAAAGACACCTTACTCCTGGTAATTATTTACTACAGAAGACTATCATGCCCTCCAATGTATCTTGGGAAAATAGCTACTGAGCTCTCACAGCTGTTGATTCTTCAAGGTGTGCAATGACACATAGTACATAAGAGAGGGCAGGACTGAGCTTTATATAATTATTTAACTCAGTATTTTATTCAAATAAGACTTACAAAGATGTTATGCAATTTTGCTGTCTATGGTGATCAGGTGTATGTGATGCATGTATAACTCACAAACTGTGATACAATTGGATGTGTATCATCTTATGACCATGGTCAGGTAAGCACAGAGTTTCCTGAGCACAAATGAACATGCAGCTATCTATGCCTGAGGTCTATGACTAAGGGTTGTTGTCTTATATAAAGGAGATTGTTAGAGAATTGAGAAACCATGTGAATTATGCAAGAAAAGCTTTTTAACTACCTTTGTTGAGTGTTAGTTTATATTGAAAATAACTCCTAAAATTTTACCATATATTAAATTCTTTAAATACAGAAGTATGTTCTACATGGTAAATATTTTTTGCAAAAAATAAAGTAATATTGCTTGTATTTACATTTATTATCTTGCCACAGCGATACCTTTAATGCATATATCATGACATATATACCAAGTAAAACAACCACTTTTTATTCACTCCTTTATTTCTGAAAACTTGTCAAAAAGATGGAACACACATATTTGGCAATAACTTACCAGAATTATTTACTTGTGCTAGCATGAATCTACTTTCTCATAAATCACTGTGACTATTTGTAGTCTCATGGTTCAATCCAGAAAGTTAGGACAAAAATTTTGCAACCCATGCTTCTGCCATTCAGAAGATTGGCATTATTTCTTGCACTAATGGCATAAAAGAGTGGTCCTGGATGAAACACAATTTACACCTCATTTTCCTATTAATAAAATACATCTAGTTATGAAAACTCAAGACACATTACAAAATCTGAAAGAAAAAGTAGTTTTTCTACCACTATTTAAAAAAAAACAAACCCAAAAAAGGAACAGACCTCTGTAGCAAAACACTTAAGCTTGTGCTTAACTTTAAAGCTATGTTTAAGTGCTTTGCTGAATAGTGGCCCACAGCATCCAACATATAGCATCCATTGCAGATTGATTAGTAGAAGGATGTATCTATCTGGCAGGCTTTGATGCTGTAAACTGGACAGAAGTAGTTGGATTTTTTAATTTTACTTTATTTTAATTTTTTGAGGGGGAGGAGAGAAGTGGTCTTAATAATCCACTGATCAGAGACTTTAAGGCCAGGAGGAATCAGTTTGATTCATCTGGTTGTATGTATTGCATAACACAGGCGGTAGGATTTCTCCCAGAGAACACTTCTGTGAGATATTCTGTATGATGCAGATATTTTTAGAAGGAGGAATCCAACATAGTTAAGTTGGCCTTGTCATCACTGGTTCTTGACTTGTAAGGTAACTCCCTTCTCTTCATGTGCCAGTATATTTATGCTTGTATCTGTAATTTTCACTCCATGCATCTGAAGAAGTGGTTGTTTATCCACGAAAGCTTATGCCCAAATAAATCTGTTAGTCTTTAAGGTACCACAGGACTCCTAGTTGTTTTTGTGGATACAGACTAACACAGCTGCCCCTCTGATACTTAACATAGTTAAGTGTTAGCTAATTATATTCTACAGTTTTATCACCATAACTCTTATTTCCTGATCCTGAATTGTAATGGTTGTCTGTCCTTTTGGATAGAGAATTGGGAAAGAAACTACTGAAAGTACTATAAATAATGGAATGCTCACAGCCTCTGTGTAAACACCCATCAAACCTTTAATCCTTGTTATCTCAGCAGTAGGAGTATTTTTGTTGTTTGCTGAACAATGGGACAGGATGAGAGATAAGAATGGGACAGAGGAGTATTACAGTGGGTCTCAGGTTGGCAAAGGCACCACTGTACTTCTGGAGCTGCTGGCTACTGGACAAGCGATGCTGGACAAAACAGCGTCAACAGCAGTCGCAAATGCAGGGGTTCCAGGAACTGCAATGACAAAGGGGTAGTGGAAAGAGTATTAACATCAGCTGCAGTAGTGAACGCATGACACAGCAGCAGAAGTGCATGTATAGTGCCTGAAGAGCAATGTGGTTGGATAGGCACTGGACAGGCAATCAGGAGACATGGGTTCTATTCCTGGCTCTGTCACTGAACTGCTTTGAGAAAATGACCTACCTTCTCTGTGTCTGTCTTTTCTATTTAGATCATGAGCTCTTCAGAGCAGGGAATGTCTCTTAGTTACAATGTGTTTGTACAGCACCTAGCACAACGGGGGTCCCAGTTTCAGGTAGGACCTCTCGGTAGTATTACAACTTGAATAATAATAGGGCTACAGACTCAACAGAGCTTGTCAAAGTAAAACCCGTACAAGAGAGTGCAAGTTATTCACATTACTTTCTAGTCTGACATTTTTCAGAGTAACAGCCGTGTTAGTCTGTATTCGTAAAAAGAAAAAAGAAAAGGAGTACTTGTGGCACCTTAGAGACTAACCAGTTTATTTGAGCATGAGCTTTCGTGAGCTACAGCTCACTTCATCGGATGCTTAGCATATCGTGGAAACTGCAGAAGACATTATATACACACACAGAGACCATGAAACAAAACTTCCTCCCACCCCACTGTCCTGCTGGTAACAGCTTATCTAAAGTGATCATCAAGGAGGGCCATTTCCAACACAAATCCAGGTTTTCTCACCCTTCCCCCCCCCCACAGGTGTGTCTGGGGGGGGGGGAAGGGTGAGAAAACCTGGATTTGTGCTGGAAATGGCCCTCCTTGATGATCACTTTAGATAAGCTGTTACCAGCAGGACAGTGGGGTGGGAGGAAGTTTTGTTTCATGGTCTCTGTGTGTATATAATGTCTTCTGCAGTTTCCACGATATGCTATGCATCCGATGAAGTGAGCTGTAGCTCACGAAAGCTCATGCTCAAATAAACTGGTTAGTCTCTAAGGTGCCACAAGTACTCCTTTTCTTTTTTCTTTTTAGTCTGACATTGTAAACATTCAGCTTTTACACCACTTTAAAGCTCTCATATAGGGAGCAGCATGGGCATGAACTCAGTAAGATTTTTCATTTAGTTAGGGCCAGACCTGGCCATTACGTGGGCACATGGTGGAGCTTCTAGGGTGGGAAGTGATTCAGTGGCGGAATGAGTCTTGACTCTTGGTTTCCTGCTGTAACCACTAGACAATGACCTCAGCCCATTGCTTAACATTTCAAATGGCTAGCGTCCTTTTACATGCACCATACCTCACCTGGGAATCCCTGATTTTAAAACCAAATTAGCTCTATACCATAACTCCTGCTACCTCTGTTTTATTAGTGTAAATACCTAGAGCGCTAAAATAAGAAAGTGCAATAAAAGAGCATGTTATCTGTGCCCTGCAACTAGAATGGTAAGCTTCTAGCACTGTTAGTCTTCTTGAGCGTATGGTTTCCTTCCATATTGGAGAATCCAATTTTTATTCAGCAAAAGAGGAAGTGTGCTTCAGGCTAAATCCTGCAAGATGCAGAATGCTGGCTATGCGGTATTAGCAGGGAAGGATGGGCTCACAGGGCAGCAAAACTACAATTGAACTTTGTTGTGCACTGAATTGATTCTGGATTTTCTTCCCCCTTCGTTTCCGTACAGCTCCACTGTGTCTGCGTTTACTCTATGGCATGTCTGCAATATACTGGAATAGTTAAAACATTGTTTTCTGAGGCACAACAGTCAAACAACTTTTAATTACTTTCGGAACGTCCTCAGTATTCAGTGCTCTAAACACCCCCACCTGCAGTGTTGCTTCTCTTAAATACTCTGCTACGTTTCTCCTCTAAAAGGTATATTTCAGCAAAGAGAAGACACATAATTTAAAAAGCCAGTTTTTTTGTATTGCCAAGTGACCACATGAACAGACAGACTCAGTGCGATGCTCTCAGGAGCCCTCCAGTAGAAATACGCTCAGACATCTGATTTCAGTTTTCAGACTATGCCATCTGCTGTTGGAATTGTGAATGAGTCTACATATTGTAACTGCTCAGCAAAACCAGTCTGGCAGTGCAGGTGCTGAAATCTGCTCCCTGTCTTAGATTGAAGCTTGGGGGTGAATGGCTCTGCTTTCCTATGGGGCTCAAACATCCCCAGAAGAGTTACGTCTATAATTTTAAAGCATTCTATGTCAGAACAAACCTCCTAGGGCCCAATCCTGTGCTTCTTGCTGAGGATCATTATACCAAGTGGAATTTTACCCAAGAAAAATGTGGGATCACATCCTCAAAGGCAGGAGGTGAAAAAGCTTCGACCCCATATCATTCTATTCCATTCTGCCCTCCACTTCCATGAGCACAAGCAATCCAAACCCAGCAGCACTAGTGAGACACAGGTGCATGAGGGGTAATGTCAGTCCCAAGACACATTCCCCTTCCCCTCATCCAGTTGTAAGGGTTTCTGCAGAAACCCTATAGCATCTGGGCTCCATGTAAATTCAGACGGAAGGAAGAAGCCATTCTTCATGGCATGGAATTTCCTACTCTAGACTGAGTGGGTCCAGGCTGAGGTTGCTACTTCACAGCCACAGAGGAAGCAACAAAGAGTAGCACAACTCCTTCCCAGCGCAGCTGTGTGGAAGCACTGGGACTCCAAGAAAGCCCTAAAATCAACCATGAATCTTGGGACACCCAATGGATTAGGGAGCCAACTCCCTTACCCATTCCATGTAGAGGGCAACTCTGACCTCTGATGGAATGTGGAAGAAACTCATGGAATTCCCCACCTCATGTGAATTTTTTCCTTACATAAGGACAAGTATGGTCCCTTGGACAAGGTTAGTTTTGTCCACCCTAACTCAGGATCCACCTTACTATAATAGTACAATAGCAAAGCTATAATCTTTGGTCCTGTCCATACTGCAGTTCTACCTGTGCAGTTGGAAAGGGTTTTGTTTAAAGATCATGGTACAGACTACACATCTATTGCAGGCTTTGTAGTATTGACTTAACATGGTACTCAGGCTAAAACAATTCCAGTCCATACTGTTTAGAGAAAGTGTACAAGACCCCTACTAGCAGCAGCTAAGTTTAAACACAAGCATAGCTAGCACAGTTTGCTCTCAGGGCCTGATCTTGTGAGATGCTGAGTGTTTTCAAGAGGTGCTAAGTGCTGGGAACAAAGGATGCTTATCACCTAGCAGGATCAGGCCTTCAGTGTGGGCTGGGTCCTAGATGGAAAACAACTATAAACAGAATGATCAGACTACTATCGACACTTTTAACTTTGTAAAATTAGGTCTCAGGAGAAAATGCCGTTTAGCCGAGTATTTCCTGTTTAGGTTCTTATATTCATGCCCATCAGCACAGTATCCAAGTGCCTCCCAAGAGTGAGTTTGTGCTAGCATAACAGTAGTGTCTTGTGAGCTGTAGCTCACGTAAGCTTATGCTCAAATAAATTGGTTAGTCTCTAAGGTGCCACAAGTCCTCCTTTTCCATTGGAACAGGCACTTTCAAAGCTAAGAGCATGAGTGTCCACAGTTTGAATTAAAGAGACAGGTTCTGTAGTGAGGGGCTGTAACAGACTCAAATCCTCCATGGCTGGGCACAGCAAGGGACATGTAACACACTGGCCACTGGATTATGCAATAGTTTGTGCAGTTTATAATGGTATCAGAACCACAAAACTTCTGAAAACTATGTTGAGTAAGGGCCTGATCCAAAGCCCACCGACCTCAGTGAAAAGACTCCCAGACTTCACTGGGATTTGAAATCAGGCCCTGAAAGAGGGATTTTAATGGAAGTGATTTTGCACTGTTAACCATAGCACTACCCCATAGCACCACTACCATAATGTTCAGTTAGTACAGTTTAAACAGGTTATGGGGTAAATTCCCTTGGGAAAGCTGTTGAAACTACCATGTGGTCCATTCCAAAGGAAAAATATTGACTCTTCAGAATTATTGAGCCCCAGAGGCAAGTCAGGGATGATTTAGCAGCACCCAGAGAGCAGTAAGACAAGGAAGTTATCTCAGCCTGCCTTTCAGTTTGGAGACACAATTTTAACAAGTAGGGTGTTTCAGGTTATCACTACAAAATTGGTACAGTGTGCTCAGAGCCTATTTACTTCAGCAAATAAAAGTCACACTGAATCTGACTCAAGAGGGTATGCAGAGTGGAAGGACAATGGCATGTAGATGAGCTACCAAAAAAAAAGGGGGGGAGGGAGGATGTGATGCTGTACAAAAAGGAAGATAACTAGTTATACTGATACAGTCACCACTGTTACAAAGTTGCAATAAATCTTGTACCAAGTGTGTCATGGAAGATATCAATGGAAACGTTATAGTCTGTTAAATATGATAATCCTGTTTATAGGCATGTATCATCTTTGCATCTGAAGTTAAGAATATTTGCTATTTATTTGTATCTCAAACATGTGTTGTGTTCCTGGGTGACACCACCTCCTCCAGACAGATCTCCATTAATGCTAGCCAGCCTGCTTGATGGCCCATTAAGGACAATCAACTATTCCAGGGACCCTCCCAAAAATTCCTCAAGGAGCATGTACTCAAGGAATGCCTCATGACTCAGCGAGACATGTGATCAAAGACTCCATCTTTTACCAGTAACTTTCCATGCTCATGTGACCCTGGACCCCATTTTGGCCAGTAACTTTCCATTGCACATCAGCTAAGCTATAAATTGCAAGCTAGTGACTTGCTCATGGTCACACAGGAACTCTGATGGAGAAAGAAATTGAATCCAGGTCTCCTATATCAGAGGCTACCACCCTAACCATTAGACTGTCCTTTCTCTCATCTGCCCCTAACAGTCCTGACCAAGTCTTGTGGCTTTATATTTGCATGAGACTGTTTTGAAGTGCTCTCTCTCTCTCTCTCATGATTGCTGCATGAAAGATCCCCATAAGCAAACATTATTAATATTTATTGTTTGTATTCCAGTAGCACTTAGAGGTCCCAAGCACTATCAGAGTCCCAGTGTACTAGGTATCTTACATACACATAGTCAGACACAGCCCATGCACTGCAGATCTTACAGTCTAAATAGACAAGGCAGACAAAAAGGTATGGAAAATAAACTTCTCTTCAGAGATTAAATGATTTGCCCAGAATCATATGGGAAGTCTCTGGCAGAGTTTTAACCACAAAGCTAGCCTTGCTCTGAGGAAGGAGTAAAAATACTGAGGAGACAACAAAACTGACTGCACAAAGTTAACAGGCTGAAAAAGTGCCAGGTATTTTTGTCTCTGATCTTTCAGTTAAAGATAGGTTAGGAATTACTTGTAACAGTAAGTAACAATATTTTCAGAAAGAAGTGTGATGTATACATTGACAGTGTCCCTTTAAAATAAACGATGGTTACTTTCTTCCATTACTTTATTTCTTCCCTTCATCTGGGCTGGACCTTCCACTATGAACCATTGTCCAAGGAGGCTGCTTTCCCTGCTGCCCCTCTCCATACAAGATAGTGTTGTATTTCCCTTCTTCTGGCTATAGAAAAAGTGGTCAAGATGTTCTCTCTGAAGCTAAAAATGTCACAACTTTGATGGCCTTTGAATCAGGCCCTAAATCAGTGACAGGGCTACAAATGAAACAAGAGAGCTGAAAACAGGAAATAAAATCATCAATGATTTTTTGACCATGAGATCTTCATCAGGAATATGCTCTGATGGGAAATGGATTCTTTCTGGAGACGACCTTGAGATTACACTGTCAATGCTGACTTAATTTCAACTGTTCTTATAGTGTATTTAAATTCACATTTTTGTTCTGTTTCCTCTGAAGCCACCACAATTCTCAATCAATGGCAACATATCCACAATCAACAGCATTCTCCTGCCCTGTAGTAGCTACCTGTCATTTCTTGATTGGATTTTTGCTCACAAAGTTATTCATGCACCAAGTGCCTAGCCTAGGCTCAGCTTTAAAATGTAATAAGGTCCATAAATTGCACTACCTACTACCATAAACAAAATGGAATATTTAAAGGCCAATCCTGATTTACTATATATTAATATTGCTACATAGCCACTGGGAAAAGAACAGTTCTCTGAACAGAATGCCTTATGCATGACAATGCTTAGTTCCATTGTTGAGCTTTCAACATGAAAGGCCAGGGTGTGAACTCCTTTCTCCCATTCCTAAGCAATTATTCACATCAGTAGCCCCAGTGAAGTCAATGAAGTCAGTCACCAATGGGAGCAAGAGTTTTATAGACCGACCCACTATAAAGTTTTATTTTTGCTTTACAGTTGTGCAATTCCATGAGTTCTAGGAGCAATAGTGACTGATGGGCAAGACAGTTATTGAAAGTTAGTGACCAGCTGGAGGAGCAGAGGTCATTCAGCTTTGCTTTGGCCTTTCAGTTTCTCTAGGAAGTCATTATATTCCAGGAAATTCCCTCCTCCAGTCATTACTGATGTGCTGTTTCAGAGTAGCAGCCGTGTTAGTCTGTATCCGCAAAAAGAAAAGGAGTACTTGTGGCTCTTTAGTCTCTAAGGTGCCACAAGTACTCCTTTTCTTGATGTGTTGTTGTCGTCTTGTCCTGCGATCGTATCAAGCCATGAAGTCTGAGAATGAATTTGGCAATTTGTACAGGGTCCTTTGTGAGGGCTTGATCCATGATGTCCAATCTGAAGAGCTTCACTTTACTTATATTACATTCAAAAGTGTGGGGATGTTCAAGCCTGCTCCTGATACATCTTGCAGAGATGATATAATCTGGTCCCAGCTCTACTGATTTTCATTCCTGCAGTGTGCCAGTCTGCAATCTGATGACAGTGGATGTTATTTTCTGAAATGCTTTGATATCTGAGGTTCTTCCTCTTTTGACCATGTATTTCAGCTCATTTTTAGGTAGGGTGTCAACATCCTCAACTGTTGCCATTTCAACCTGAGTTTCCGATCTTCCAATTTTGGCCAGCTTCCTCACTCCCATACATACCAACATGTGATGGAATTCATTGAAAAGTCAATTTGCTGCCTTGCTTTCTGACCCTCTGAGCCTCCTTATGAATTGCATTGTTGATAGAGTTCTCCTAAAGGAACCAAGGATCACCACCTGCGAGTCAACAAACATCACAACATCCACCTCTATTTGAGTTCTGTTTATTTCTTGCAGTACAGTGAGAATAGCTTTCCGTTCAGCCATATAGTTCAAGCTCATATACACTGAACTAGTGTTCTTTCTTGTACTCTCTCTCCATTAGGCTATTGGACCTAATGGAGAGATACCACAGCTATCATTCTTAAAGGATTTTTCTGACGAACCGTCAGTGTACATATGAATCTGTTTGCCTAGTGACTGATAGAGTTGGATGTTCTTCTCTACAGTTTTCCTTACTGTGGCCAAGTGTGTGTTCCTTTGAGCAAGGTTCCAAAAGGGAGATACATTTACTAAATCAAATATGTTCCTGTGGAGGAATTACTGGGCATAAGTTTCTTTATGCATTCCAACCTCCAAACATCATCAAGTGCTTCCATTTCTTCAGTATGCCCTTACACACCTTTCTAAACAAAATGATCACTTCAGCTTTGATTTGCTTTTCCAATTTCTGAACAGACCTGAACAGTGATGACTTTCAGGTAAGGAATGAAGATGATTTCCATATTGAATTAGCTGACCTTTTCTGTAATTCTCAAGAGGTTGAACATCAGACTCTTGTTTACAAATTGCTGTTGGGGTGGATCTTACAGCTCCAGTTGCCATGTGAACTGCAGACGATTGCACGATGTTGATCTTAGCATGATTACTGTGAGCAGTATGTGACCAGACAGGTAAGATATATTTAATCATTGGACAAGCTGTCGAGCAGTATATTGTTTTCAGTGTCCTAACACATGAACTCCATTTGGCATGGGCAATAGATCATAGGAGATTCAATCTCTTCTTTGTTTTGGTTCCCGTCTTTGTGACTTGCAGCCCAAACCTCAGTTCTGTGTCCAAGGTCACTCCAGGGTATACTAGGCTCTTCTCAATGGCAATGCCTTCTCTATCCAATGTCAACTGGATGTCAATAGGAATATAATTCCCTCCAAGTTTCATACTAGTTGGAAGCAAATCTGGAAAAAAGAATGATATTTAGATGTAATAGTCTAGTACTGGTGCTGCAAAAAAACACTACAGTTTTGAGCAGCTGTCCGTGTTGTGTAAGGATAGTGTGGCTATGAATTTCAAAAGGTCATACTCCAGGCAGTAGGCTCTGGTTACCGTGTTCTATCATGTGTAAAGAAATCTTCTGAAAATTACCAAGTTATAGCTTCTGTGGGTTTAAGAGATCCTAATGTGTCGCTGTGAGAGCGGGAGATGCCATTGCCATCATTGGTTTGGAGTCCTTTGCATTGCCACATGTGTTAGTAACAAATAGTGGTTCCTTAGGGCATGTGAGCAAAGAAATCACAAGGGCTTCATTTGAACAGACTTCCCTTTTCAGACAGACTAAGCAGATGCTGATCTATTCCACACATAATTCAGACAGTCTGGAGGAGATGGATGGTTCAGAAGAAAAAGAGGGTCAAATTCTGCCTTGACTGACAACTTAAACCAGTCCTACAGTGTTCAGTGGGATTCCCCCAGAGTATAAATCAAGACAGAATTTGGCCCAACATGTACAAGGATGATTGCATGAGAAGGGCAGAAAAGATCCACAAAGTAATTAGAGGGCTAAGAAAATGCCTTACAGTGAGAAATTTAAAGAGCTCAGTCTGTTTAGCTTCTATAAAGAAGACTGAAAGTGACTCATTTACAGTGTTTGAGTAACTTCATGGGGGGAAAATACCAGGTACTAAAGGATTCTCTCCCATCTAGTGGAAAAAGTTATAATAAGGACCAACTGCTGGAAGCTGAAGCCAAATTCAAACTGGAAATAAGTCATCTTTTTTTTTTTTTTTTTAAACAGTGAGGGTGATTAACTATTGGAACAAACTACCAAGGGAAGTGGTGGACTCCCCAGCTCTTAATGTTTTCAAATCAAGATGGGATGCTTTTTTGGAAGATACGCTTTAGCCAAGAACAAGCTATTGGGCCCAGCATAGGGACAGTTTAATGACCGGTGACATGCAGGTTAGACTAGATGATCTAATTGTCCCTTCTGACTTTAAAATCTCAGGCATATTTTGCACTCTCTTTCTGTTGGCAGTGGGTACTTTTACATGCCTCTTTGTCACAATCAGCTCAGCCTTCTTGAAAGTAGTGATTGCTTGCCTATGATACATCAATTGTATGCCTCCAGTTGCTCTCAGTACCAACACATTGTATATCATTGTTCACTCTGTGCACACCCTGTTTAGGATGCCAGTTCAGAATAAAGCAAGGACTGTCACCTATCTTTGATCTGAAGAGTCTTTGCTGATATATTTAAGATTCACCCCTATGAAACCATTATCTTGGAATACTGTATGTGCTGGTGATCTGGAGATTAAAAGTCACAGGGCCTCTGAAACAAGAAGTTGAATTTCAAGCCAAAGGATACAGAAGACCAACAGTTGAACTCTCAGTTAATGAACAAATGTGATCAGGGACAGGTGGTGCACAACACTCTGAATAAGAATAGTAAAGAAGAACACCAGTACATTTCTGGCTTTTGCTACAAGACCAAGCCAATTTTTGCTGTCTAAAATGAAAACTGTTTATAAGAAAGTCATGTGACCATGCATATGTAGATGGATTTACTTAGCCCCTTTGGGCCTGTAAGCTTTCCAAGAAAATAAATTCTGTTGCCAGTTCCTGATCTCCCCTGCCAATCATTATGCTGTCAGGGGTTTGTGGCTGCCGTTGCCTAGCGCCCAGTGCTTAATTTGTGCCGGGGCTTGCCAGGACTGAGCCCTGCACCCCTAGGCTTGGCACTTCATAGCCCCAGAACCTCTGGGCTTACCACATCAGTTATAAAAATAAAACACTTACTTGAGCTGCAGCACCTCTTTCATTACAAATTAAGAACTGCTAGCCACCCTACCCCCTCATTGCCCCCTGCAGTTCCGTGCACCCTTTCAATCAGAGGAAGGGGTGGTAGGCATTAGTACTGAAGGTGTTTAACAGCCATTTCCCGCACCTTTCCCTGAGTTATTCCACAAGATTGGAGGCCTCCTGGCCCTCAGAAAAGCTTATTATGCATATTTTTATGCCGACCTTTGCTCAGCTCTCAAGGCTTTTCATTTTATGTTCCAGCATTTTTATGGTTCTCAAGCTATGAAGCAAAATGTGATCAAGTGTTTGGTCATCTTCTGTTGCTGACAACCTGCATAGCTTTTGCTACTGTAGTAATTTTGCGATTCAATATTTGCATTTCCCTCTCCAGCTTTTTCAGCTTTAGCCTTTGGGATTAACATTAGGTTGCCATAATGTCTGCTATTGTTTTTCCCCATCACTCAGGTGGTTGCAGTATCCTAGCAAAAGCAGCAGCAGTAGCAGCCACCTTGTCTACTGCTTGCTTCTTTCATTTGAAGCAGTTTTCTGTGACTGATCTTCCTAGGTAACGTATAAGGGGAGAAAGGACATCTTCCCTTGCCTTTCAAGGGTTATGTTTTTTAGTCTGCAGGATTTTTGCAAGACTGCAATTGTGTACTTCTGGTTTCCTTCCAATTTTACAAGACCCATGCAGGTACATACCAGAAAGAGGCTGGAGGTCACGTTTTTGCCTTGACTATTGTGATTGTGTGGCCATTTTCTTCCATCAAATTTTCTAGTTAGGGAGAAGATTTGAGTAGCATGATCAAGATCCTTCCTTTTCAAAGGCTTGGAGGTCAACAGAGATGGGTCACCTACCAAATGAAATAAGTGAATCATGTAGGAAACCAAGTGGCAAACATGTTTGTTAGAGGAATCAATTAAGAAAGGTATGATGAAGATCTGTAATTAACACTAGTTCCTTGTACTGAAACAAGAGATTCAGAACCTACTGTACAGTAGAATTAGTGTTAAAACAGTTGTAGAAAATCTATAAACCTGCATTCCTAACAGCAGACACAGATATTGACAGGAGCTGTTAGCCAGCTCTGTCAAATATATACTTGTCAAGAAGTTCATTTGATTTAATAGCAAATGCTCTGCCTTCTTGGCAGTCATGCAGAGAGGCCAATTGCTCACTGGGATACAGAGAGAGAACAATCACCTCTTTTGGGCAAGTCATTCAAGTACTTTAGTCATTTCAACTACAGTTTCTCCATCTGTACAATACTGCCACCCGTCACCAGCTTCACCTGGGTGCTGTGAAAGTTACTACCATAGACTTTGTTTTAATAATGAACAAGAATGGAAAACCATTTGTAAATCTAACAAGCAAACATTAAAACAAACTAAATCTGCTACTCAGGTAGTATGTTTTTGTTTGTAATGGAAGTTCTGCATGACTGTGAGGATGAAACCATGCAATGCAAACCAGGTTAGCATGCCATTGCCAACTAAATACCCACCACTGATTTGCCAAGAGCTTCACTACCATTCATAGTTTTATAGTTAACTGTAGCCTAGCTTTGCGCAAGGATAGTGGACCACTGGATACCCTGGAATTTGGGGTCACTGCCCCTTTTAACTCTGCTTCTTAGTAGCTTAACAGGCACAGTTGCCATCTCATCTCGGATAGTCTATTAAAGGGTTGGTCAAACCGTGGGTTGCGAGCCACATGTGTCTATTTTATAGTTAAAGTGCGGCTCACGGAGCCCCTCATTTCCCCATTCCATTCTCCACCTACCAGACAGGGTGGGGGGAGCTCGGGGTTTCAACTCCATAGTGGGGTGGTGGGGCTAGGGGCTTCTGCCCAGCAGGGAGGGGAGTCTTGTGGCTTCAGCCCCGTGGAAGGCGCATGCTGGTGCTTGGGGCTTCAACAGGAGTGGGGTAGAAGCCCTGAGCCCTGGCAGGTGCCTCCTGCAGGGCAGAAGCCCCGAGACCCACCCCACGCCACCATAGGGCAGAAGCCCCAATCACTGGCAGGAGCACCGGGTTCTCAGACTTCTGAAGATTATCGTCTGCAGCTCGGAGGGTCACTAAGTTTGGCCACCCCTGGTCTATTATGCTAATCATTTACATTACAGTAGAGCTTGGGGCACCATCTGAGATCAGGGCCCCACTGTACAAGTCACTATACAGAACTGCTCCCTTTCTTTGTGTCTCCCTGATGGAAATGGGACTTATGCTCTAACTCACTTAGGCTATGGCTACACTACTAGTGGTGCTGGAGGTAGGGGTGCCGAGTTGCTGTTGTAATAACAAACACCAGCTGCATGGTTTCCATCAGCAGCACCCCCAGTATAAAAATTGTTCCAGCACCCTGTGCACTGCAGCTTAAATTGGCATAAGTTATATCAGTAAGGGGTGCAAATTAGCCACCCCCTGAGCAATATAACTTATGCCGACTTAAGCGCTAGTGTGGACAGTGCTATGATGGTGGGAGAGCTTCTCCCGTCAACACAGCTACCGCCGCTCACGGGGGTGGAGTAATGAAGCCAATGGGAGACTAATTAAGCTGTTGGCTTAGAGCAGCTGCATTAGAGAGCTTACAGCAGCATAGCTGCATTGGTGCAACTGCACCAATGAAAGCTCTCTAGTGTAGCCATAGCCTTAGGCCTTTGGGGAGTCCCCCCTGTGTGTTTAAGATGTTTATCAGCGGATTACCC
The DNA here is from genome assembly GCF_965152275.1 of Natator depressus. Classification (NCBI taxonomy): domain Eukaryota; kingdom Metazoa; phylum Chordata; order Testudines; family Cheloniidae; genus Natator; species Natator depressus. The sequence continues at coordinate 24,236,868 of NC_134236.1, forward strand.
TGTCAAAAGGACACAACTTACAAGAAAGAATCCAGTAACCAGCCACTGAAAGGGGCACTGTTCCATGGTGTGTTACAGAATGTATTTTCATATAATGCCTTTTGTCCTCAAAGATCCTAGAGTACTTCACAAACTGTTACCACAGTGACCCTCAGAGGTGAATGCTGTCAACCAGCCAGTGCCACACACACTAGTGGGAAAGGAGAAACTTTAGCCAAGGACCCTGAGGTAAATATTTACTCCTACAACAAGTGCCATGGGACCCCTTCCTGGAAAACCACAAAGAGCTATGAATAAGGCTTTGAAAAGGTCCATGGGTGCTGCACCAGGAGACATGGGTGTTGGGTGGACCCCCCCTTCAGGGAGGCTAGCCCCCCGGACCCTACACTTTCTGCCAAAGACCCTTCCCCCTGCAGCCAGAGGAGCCCTGGGCCAGCCAGAGCTCTGAGCCCCACCCCGCCATGGCTGGAGTAGCCCAGCCGCTGAATGGAAAACATGCCATGCCTCCCATCCCGAGATCCCGAGCTGCCCAGCGGGAAAAGCAAAAGCTCTTCCTGAAGAACCTGAGCTTTTTGTACACGCCAGGCAGGTTCTGGGGCAGCTGAGGAGGCAGTATCTGCTACTCAGTTTCCTGGGTTCATCAGTCATCTCTCTGGAGTCCAGGGATATTACTGATGAACCCAGGAAGCTGAATAGAAGATACCACCTCCTCAGCCACCCCAGAACCTGCCTGGCACATGATAATAAGCAAAACCTTCCTCCGGCAGGAGCCCAGCCTGGGCAAACCGTCAAAATCTGCAACCTCGCATCCGGCAGCGATGGCTGCATAAGGGGAGGCTAAGTCTCCCCTGGCCTGTTATACCCTCCACCTATGACAAGAGACTTACTCCTTCACTGCACCACACAAGCCACTGGGAAGAAACTGCCTGTCAAACACTTCCCTCTGTCACTGTGTAACTACTATTGGTGTCAATGAGAGTGTATATATGGAGCAAGGGCAGCTATTTGGGCTAGCTACTGTTGCATTTCCAACTTTTGGCATTACATTTATCTTTGGCCTGTCTTATACAAAACCAGGGCGCAGAAACAACTGATGTGCATCCATATGCTGACAGGCACTTCTCTGAAGCTATTATCTTGCTCTCCTTCTCAGCTGTTTTCCTCTCTGAAGTCTCTAGCTGTTATGGTTGCAAAGCAAAAACTAAACAGTGTGAACCGTGTATACCCAGTGCAGAGAGTCTGGAATAACACATCTGAGAGGTGCTGAAAGCAGAGACTTCATACTGTGCCAATGACATAAAATGAAAAGCGAAAGCATTAGCTTCTGCAGGAAAACTATGGAATCCTCAAATCAGCTAAAGCTGACCACAGTCTTTTCGATACTACCTTTAACTTGATGGGACAGAATAAGGCAAGATCTATGGGATAAAGGTTCACTCTGTCAAATGAAGCCTGGACAGAGCCTGGACAGGGCTGGAATGAGCCTGCAGACAGGATAGAAGGAGCTGATAGTTGCTATCAGTTGGCTGCCTGACTTGGTAGGATAATCAAGGATACGGGGTGGGGAGAGGGAAAAATTTCACCTGTGTGTAGGATGTGATGTGTAGAATGTATGTTTTAGGTGTTGGAACATGTGAAAAGATGCCTGCTTGTCTGTCAGAGAGGGAGAACCGCCAGGTGAAAAGCTGAGCCAGCAACCTGATCAGGTAAACAACTTGGTCAGCAGTCCAATCTAGTAAACTACTGATTAGCAAACTAATCAGGAAAGTGTTTATACAATTGTCAAGGCTGATTCCCCAATCTGGCACTTTGAGTGCAGAAGGTGGGGGTGCTCAAGGATTCTAAAAATTAATACTGGCCACTCCAGGCTTGTATTAAACTCCCAAGGTTACAGCTTCTCTCTGACCTTGGATGGGTAGATGCTGCCACCACCCAAGTGCGAAAAGCCCCTTGACAACCCAGGAAGGCGCACTTGGGAAGTCCTTCCTGTGGGGTACGCTCAAGCCCTTTTACCCCCATCTAGGGAAGAGCTGAGAAAGAAAACAAAGGAAATCAGCTGTTGCCACCAGCTAATTAAACAATATGTGCACAAACCTCTTAGGACACAAAAATCCAATCCTATTCTTAAAAAAGGTAAATTTTATTAAAAACAAAAAGAAAGAAAATACATCTGCAAACTCAGCCTATTGCTAGCTTTAAGAAAAAACCACTTACAAGGATTAAGCATCAAGACTAATGTTCTTGAGGTCCAGCTTAAAGGTAACAAGCAAAACAAAAGCATTTAGGGTTAGCACACAGGAGTCCACAAGCCGTAAAGAAATAAAAAGAAATAAACCTAAGCGCATCTTCCTAGACATTTCCTGATCTACTTACATATCTGGGGGTTTCAAGTGAGCAGTTTCTAGGTATGATTCAGATGATCTTTCATACCTGGCCCCAAGCTTCTTACAGCATAGTTACAGCCCTGTCTCTGCTTCTCCCCGAGAACAACAACAAAAAGACAAAGGGGAAGTTTTTTCCCAATTTTAAAAAATTCTAGCCTTCCCATTGGCTCCTTTAGTCATGTGCCCACTCCCTTCCTTTTACCTATGCATTGCAGGGAGACTTTTTAACTTTACAGGTAAAGCAAGTAGAGAATAGCTACTAAGAGGGATTTTATAGCTAACTGGCTGGCTGGGTCCATAAAAGGGAGCTTCTCCCTGCCCCCTTTCATTTATCACACCAATATATAATGAATAGTTTTGTAACAAAGTATTTAAGGCGAGCATCTGAATATGTGTGTACATGCGCTTGCATTTAACCTTACGCTCGTCCCTGTTTCAGTGGACTGATCGCTCACTGAAGAAGCAAATGAACAACATACTTCTTCAGCTCAAGAATTTGTCTGTGTACCCGTGCATTCTGAGTAGCAGGGAAAAAACCAATCAACACTGTGCATGGAAGGTCATTTGGAAAACAATTCCTTTCTGGGGTGGGATAAGGAAGGCAGGGAGGATGAGCCCAGCTAGAGGGACATGTGGATCCAGGCCCTATTTAGTTTTAGGGGCTTTCAAGTGAAAGATGATAGCTTTAAAGTTACATCAACACACACATTATTAGAATGAAACTGTTTTAAAAATCCCTTTTACTCTACTCACCATTGATTTGGGTTTTTGTATTTCTCAGCTCAGATTCTGAAGCCAGACTAGTCAGTTTTCATTTTCTAATACAGCAATTTCTAGCCAGGTTCAGTTTCTCATGCACTAGCAAAGTGCTGGACTGCTAACACAGAGACAGATTCACATTCCTTTACTCATCTTGAGTAAGAACTTACTTGAGGTCTTAACCAGAGTCCATGGAACTTGGGGGGCGGGAGCGGGGGTGGGGGGGTCCTCTCCATTTAACTGACTTTGGATCAGTCCCTTGGCAACTACCCAATTTCACATGGACCTATTCATCCAGAACCCTTTCTTGTGGAAACCATCCTACTTAAATCTCAGTGTGGAGTTTGGTCTGGAAGGGACACTATGATTTCAGCAGCCTGTCAACTTCAGTAAAAGTGTTGGGAGCAAAACTGTGGTCTTTATGTGTTCATCAGCTTAGCGAAAGCTTTTGACTCTGTAAATCATGAGAGACTCTGGGAACTTTTGTTCATCTTTGGATGCTCTGCAAAGTTTGTTTATGTCGTTTGGTCTTTTTATGGTGGGATGATGGCCAGAGTGGTGGAAAATGGTGAGATATTGGACCCCTTTTTGGTCACCAGTGGCACCAAACATGGCTGGCCGCTGGCTCCCACACTCTTTTCCATTCTTTTTTTGGCTATACTCATGGATTGACATTGACATTTATCCAGCTCCGCCATACTCATGAGAAGTTGTTCAATCTGCAGTGCTTCCATGCTCACACAATTCTACTCATTAAGGAGCTTTTATTTGCTGATGACAGTGCACTGTTGCTCACTCAGTTGATGACATTCACTTGATAACTGATCACTTCACTCATGCAGTCAATCAGTCATTTTTGTTTCACAATTGGGCTAAAGAAAACTGAACAGCCTGTGCATGGCCACCCAATTGTTAAGACCAACAACACTCCTTGCAAGGCTCTGGAGAAGTTTGCTGCCTGGTGAGTATGCCGTCACAGAATGCAACAACTGATGATAAGATTACCCATCATATAGCCAAGGCCAGCCAGAGGTGATTCATGGGGGGAATGCGGGGTCAAGTGCCCCTCAGTAGCTGGCCAGGGCAGGGAGCAGAAGGGGCAGGACCATAGCCTCTTCTCACACCGGCCGGCCGCTGGGACACTGCTCTGTTCAGCACAGCAGCTGCCTGTGAGAGAGCCTGGCTGGGGAGGGGTGGCGGACCACCCCCCTCCAGTCCCGGCTGCCAGAGACAGGAGCTTAGTGAGCCGGAGCCCCCAGCCCCTGCATGCTCGGACTTGGCCCCTGTCTCCGGCAGCTGAGCCTGGGCAGGGAGCGGGCCACTGCCCCTCCCCAGCCAGCCTCTCTCACAGGCAGTTGCTATGCTGCACAGAGGCAGCGACCAGGAGTGGCTTCAGCTCGGTTCTGCTCCCCGATAATGATAATTTTACTTATGCAACGAAGATTTTACCTGGACCGTACATCTTGCCTCACTTTATTGTCACAAAGAAAGGAATTGACTTTCCCGCCTCATCTTGCCTAAAAACTGCATTAAGACTTGGGAATTTTATCTACAAGTAATCTGAACTGATTTTCTAATAACTCCAGGGGGGACATATAGACGCGATGTAAGTGGATGCAAATTCATTGCCTTAAACCGATTTCCATTCTTTTAGACCAAGTCTGAATTTGTTGTTTAGCTCTAAAGGATAAAAATGCTTATTTGGCATTTGGAGATTATCCAAAAAGTATAGGGTGAGAACATGTTTTTCCATTCGCCAATACTGCCATCGGGGACAGAACTATTAACTCGTGATGAGATGACATCCTTTATAATGATATGCAACAAGCGAATGAGCACAAAAGTATCCTGCTCTGTATCCATGTGAAACGTTTCCTTCCTATGTGTGTATAATGTCTCAGTGTAATATTTGAATAATACCTTTGCTTTAGCAGCAATATTCAGATTTGCAACACAGCAGTGTGCAAGCTAAAAATGAACAGCCATAGATTCATCACAAAACTGAATGATTCAAGGGGAGCAAGTGTAACCTTTTGGTGAGGTAGAGTTTACTTCGCTGTCCTTCTCCAATGCCTAACCCCCCTCCCCCCAACTGCCATAGAAAAGCACCTGGACACTCAGAATTCAGTCACTGAGGATTTTCAGCAAGGATTGCACAGGGTCAACCTCCCCACAATCAGGTGTAAAAGATTTAAGTACCAACTTTATAAAAATCTTATGATAAAGAAATAATAATAACTTAATAATAAAATAGCTACTTTATAAGCCACATACATTATCTTCACAGTTATAGATAAACATAAATAAAGAAAACAAGTTAAATCTAAACCGGTCAGTCCCCACAAAAACACAGTGAGAAGAAACTCAGAGTTCCCCAAAAGCTTAGGTTGAGTTCACCTAAGTCTTAGGCTCTAGATACATGATGCAGTTTTTTCCCATCCCATCATTCCATTGGCTTCCAACTATGTTTCATGCTGTTTTTCAACTGCCACTGTAAACTATGCGCCTGCCGTCTCTGTCTGAAAGCATGGATCCTGCACTGCTCTCCAGGCTTGTGATGAGAGTTATGAACACAATGTGGCTGATTCTGCAGTCTTCCAAGAGCTGCGAATCTGAAAATGAATCTATGGTGCCTGCCCTCCTGGGTGCTATGGAAAGAAACAATTCAAGATTGCTGTGGGCATTTATGGAGCAACTGCACATGGTGGACCGTCACTATTGGGCTCAGGAAACAAGTACTGAGTGGTGGGATCGCACTGTGATGCAGGTATGGGATGACGAGCAGTGGCTGCAGAACTTTCAGATGCACAAAGCCACCTTCCTGGAAGGTGTGGGAGGAGCTCGCCACTGCACTGCAGTTCAAAGACACCAACATGAGAGCTGCCCTCATGATGGAAAAAGCGAGTGGTGATCGCTGTGTGGAGCTGGCAACTCCAGACAGCTACCAGTCAGTCACAAATCAGTTTGGAATTGGGATGTCCACTGTGGGGGTCGTGGTGATGCAAGTGCTCAAGGCCATTAATTGCCTCCTGCTATGAAGGACCATGACCCTGGGCAATGTGTGGAAAATAGTGGATGGCTTTGCAGCAGCTGGATTCCCTAACTGTCGCGGGCCAATAGATGCCATGTGTCTCCCAATTTTGGCCTGGACCATTTTGCGACAGAGTACATCAATAGAAAGGGCTACTTCTCTATGGCATTGCAGGCGCTGGTGGATCACCGGGGGCATTTCACTGACGTTAAAGTGGGGTGGTCAGGGAATGTGCATGACACGCATCTTCAGGAACACTGGCCTGTATAAGAAGCTGTATGCAGAGGCTTTCTTTCCAAACCAGAAGATTCCACTGGGAGATGTGGAAATGCCCATAGGTAGCCTGGGAGACCCCGCCTACACCTTACTCCCGTGGCTCATGAAGCCTTACACCAGAAACCTTGACAGCAGCAAGGAGCACTTTAATAACAGGCTCACCAGGTGCAGAATAACCACTGAATGTGCATTTGGCAGATTAAAGAGTCACTGGCACTGCCTTTTTGGAGAATGAGGAGCATATGAGGAGAATATTCCCATGGTCATAGAAGTCTGTTGTGCTCTGCATAACATTTGTGAAGCCAAGGGGGAAACGTTTCCCTAGGAATGGCGCATTGAGGTGAATCACCTGGCAACTGATTTTGAGCAGTCAGATAACAGGGTTATTAGAGGGGCTCAACGGGGGGGCTATTTGCATCAGGGAGGCTTTGAAACAGCATCATGATAATGAGCCCCAGTAATGTGTCTTTCTGTAATGCACTCAGCCAGGCATTGTTTACCTGATGCCTTGAATGACTCTTGTCATGATTGCTGCCTGAGCATTAGTTGTAGTTCTGATTGCCACTATGTATGAATTTCTGCAGCAACCACCATGTGTAGGACACAAATAAAGTTTCATTGTATTTCTAAGACTAAATTTTTATTAAACAGCAATACACAGATTTCCATTTCTTATAAGGGACATGACACTGAGGAGCACTCTCTCAAATGAGGCTCTCACAGCAGTGTGTAAGTCCAGCTATCATTACGATACACGTCCCTCTCCTGACTATCTAGTCTGAGTTTTTTGTTTTTTGTCTCTTTACACGCTCTGTGCTCGCTATCTGCAGCATCAGATGATTGCAGCATTTCTCTAAACATGTCCTCCTTACTCCTTCTCATTCCCCTCCTTATCTGACAGAGGCTTTCCGCCAGTGTGTAGAAGCTGAACTTCAAGGGCACATCTGCAAAAGCAAAGGAAACAATACACAGAGTCAGTATTGTGAGTGCACTCACAGCCTTGAATCATAAAAGTTACATACACCTTTTTCTCACTTTCCCTTGGCGAGCACACAGCATGGAGACAGCCCTTAACATGGTGAGTTCAGCCTGGGGGCAAAGGGAAAAGATGGGAGAAAGGGTCTGGGTGGTTTCAGAAGGGGATCACTACAAGCGCCTAGGGAAATTCTGAATAGTGGCACCATTTCCCACAGGTGGGGTGATTGAAGCTGGTATCTCACTCCTGAGGGTAACCGAGGATGCAAGCGTGCATCTCCTGCATGCGTGCAGCTTCACACCGGGTCCATATGCTGCTCACCTGTGTGTTGCTTTGGTTCCTGCAGAAGTAATTGCTAATTAGCATGGCAAAGTTTCCTACAGCAGGAGAAGAAACAAAGCATCTCTGCCAAGGAACTTTTAGCACAGGATTGCAGAGTAACTCCAGGAAAGTTTCCTAGAGATCTCTATAGAGGATTCCCGGGAGATCTGAGTGTGCATTCACAAACTTTTCCACAGGGCCCCCACTGTGTAGCTTCCACTTGTACCATGTATAACAAAATAAAGGACACCTCTACTTCATGTCACTGTGCAGTATCAAAGCTCCACTCTCCTGCTTCTTATGCACTAGAGCCAGAGTACAGGGAGTGGCTAGAGCCCTCCAGAGTCAAAAAGAGATCCTGGCTCTCTACACCACTGGATGACACTGTCACCTGTGGCACATTCTCCTCCAACTCCACTTTCTTGTCCTCGCAGTTGACTCCACGGGCTGCTGCCTCCAGTCCCCTGAAGGCTAAGGGCAGTGGATTTGGAGTTGCTGCCAGGAATGATATGCAGCTTTTTGTAGAAGTGGCATGTCTTCGGTGCTGTAACCAGGGCAATGGTTGGCCTCCCTTGCCTTCTGGTACACCTGCCTCAGCTCTTTGATCTTAGCACAGCACTGCTGCGTGTCTCTTTTGTCCCCCTTCTCCTCCATACCACAAACAATCTGCTCGTAGGTATCAAAGTTCCTACATTGCTCCTGGATCGGAGCTGCAACTGCACAGCCTGCTCTCCCCACAGACCCAGCAGACCCAACAACTTCAGTGTACTCCAGGCGGGAGCACATTTGCTGCAGAAAGCTGCCATGGTCAGCTGGGAAGATGCTATGTGAACTCTCAATGCCAAACAAACAGGAAGTGGAATTTCAAAATGTCCCAGAGCTTTAAAGGGGGAGGGACACATATCTGTGACACATAGAGTTGAAACTGCTGCCCAGAGCAGTCATGATGGGCATTGTGGGACACCACCCGGAGGCCACTTGGGGCGACATAAGCAAGCACAGTTTCTACACTGACAGTGCGTTGCTCTAACTTCATCACAAAAAGCTCTTTGCCTCTCATCGAGGTGATCTTATTATGTCGGCATCGCAAGGGAGTTAAATTGGTGGGAGGAGCATTGCAGTGTGTATACCTCCACTTTTTGGTCGACGAAAGACGACTTTGTCGACAAAACTGCATAGTGGAGACAAGACTTTTAGAATCCTTGATCACCAAAACTGTACAGTCTGCTGAGCCAAAAGCAACGTCTTCCCTCCACTTGCTTGTAGGAATCTTCAGTTGGAATCCATGTAGACTCTGCCTCTTCCTCTGCTGAAATCACTGGTAGCCAGTCAGCTAATTGATTAACTAACCACCCAGTTAAGTATATAGATTTTTTTTAAAACACAAAACTGAGAATAGCAACATAAATAACTCTTTCCCCATTATCACATTTAAAGAAAAGTTGGTTAATCATACTTCTTCTTAGCATATGGGCAACATGCCTCAGCTGGCACGTGGCCAGGACTCATCACCAAATTTAGTCCACTGGTTGGATCATTAGTTTCCCCGACCCAGGCCGGGTACTGACAGGGACAATCTAACTAAAATGGTTTGGCTAAAATCAAACAACATTCAAAGTAGACAATTAAAATAAAAGAAATTATTTTTCCCTTTTATAATTAACACGGCCAAGGGCTTCCCTGTGGGAGGGTTAACAATATCATTAACCTGCTGCAAAATGCTTCAGAGTTCTGGAAAACAGCTTGCTTTTCTGCTCCTGGGCTCAGCTTCTCCCAGCTCACACAGGGAACCTGGCCTTTTGTAAAGTAGCCGGCTGCTTGCTCTCACGGAGTCTGAGTCCAGCTACAGAAAACCTAAAATGACCACAGCCAATTCCAGAAACCTCCTGATGTGGAGTGCTAATTGTGCATCTGCCGAGCAGCAATGATCTAGACATAGTTCAATAGGCAGTACTGGGTTTACAATGGCGCAGGTGGCACCAGGCCCACACTCAAAAGGGGCCCGGGCCTGGCCTGCTCATCCAGTGCTGCACCCCAAGCTGCTGGCTCCTCTCCACCCTCCGGGCCCTCCCCCTCCACCGCCAGCCAGCCCACCCAAGGCTTCTCTCCACCCCTTGGCCCCACCCACTGGCTCCTGCCTGCTGGCTCCTCCCTGCCCCTGGTCCCTCCCCCCCGCCACCTGCTCACTCCTCTCGGCGGCTGCCTGCCCGTGATGGGGCTGGAGAGGAGGCCTCAGCCACTGCCGCTCCGAGCCTCCGAGCCTGTGACCGTCCACTTCAGGCTCCTGGGGGCGAGGCCCACCTCTCCCTGCCGCTCTGCAGAAGTGGTGGGCTGGGGAAATCAGCGGCTCCCCCCACCCCTGCAAAAAAAAAAGCCTCCTCTCCACCACGGGCACCACCCGTGCCAGGCGGGCAGGGCTGGGTGGGGCTCCGGGGGACGGGGCTGCGGCCACTCTGTGCTCCTGAGCTTCAGCTGTCCTGCCCCTAGCACTGTGCTGGGAGGGGGCATCACTGCTCTGTGCTGGCTTACCAGGGCCAGTGAGTGAGGCCAGGGGCAGGGCGTGGGGGAGTGGGTCTTTGGTGGTATGTGGGGGGGGGTGCTGGGCTGTGAGTGGAAGGTGTCACAGGACAGTGGGGGAGATTTGTGTGTTTTTGGGTGCTAGGCAGTGAGGGGTCTGTGTGGGGTGCTGTGTAGGTAGGGGTGGTGGGGCAGAGCAGTGGGGATGGGGGAGATCTGCGTGTGTTGGGGCACTAGTGGGGGGGTCTGTATGGGGCGCTGTGTAGTTGGGGGGTACTGGGCAGTTGTGGTGGGGCTATGGGCAGGGGGGTGCTGGGTAGGTGTGGTGGTGTGCAGAGCGCTGTGCATTTGTGGGGGGGATCTGTGGGGGCGGGCACTGGGCATGGCAGGACTGGGGCACTGGGCATAGGGAATCGGGGGGTGTTGAGCAGGGGGGGCTGTGTGGCGTGGCACAGACCCGGTCCGAGGGGAAGGGGCACGCTGGCAGCACAGGACCGGTCGGGCCAGCGTATGTCTGGCAACTGCCAGTTTGTAAACAGTGCCCTCGTGCTGGGCTGGGTGGAGCAGGGCTGCCCCTGCCATGCCATGGCCCACTGCCCCTGGATTGCCCCTCACTCTGAGGACCGACCTCCCCATGCCATGCTCCATTGCCCCCATGGGGGCCCACAAATACGTTTGGTGCTGGGCCCACAAAAGGTTAATCTGGCCCTGCCAATAGGTGTCTTAAACAGATATCTCGCTATTAGGCATGTGGGTTACATTAGGCTCTTTCATGAGTACATGGGTAGGGAGAGTATTAAGGATCCCACATTCTGACCAGTGTAGTTAAACAAATCTGTGGACTTTTCATCAGCCCATCAGTTTGCTCCCTTATTTTCACTCCCATTGATTTCAGTGAGCTTTGGGTCAGGCCCTAAATCACCCATATTCCATTTTAAGCCCTATTTTGTATCTTCCCTCATGGATGAGGGCTCATTTGGAGCTCAGTCCTGCTTCCAATGGTAGTTCTCTCAATGGTAGTTTTGCCATCCAGTGCCATTCCCCTGGAGCTGAAGATTCTTGTGCTTAGTCTCTGGCCAGAGGAGAATATTCTAGGAAAGATGGAAGAAAATTGGCTAAGTGGTTTAGAGAAAGTTTTAATTCTCCTTTCACTTACACCTGTTTGACACCAGTGTGGTGTTAAGTTAATCAGTTTCCATGTATTCCTGATTCACACCAGTATGAGTGGAGAATCAGGCCCTGCAACTTTAATAGTACAGTCTGTTCTAAACATTCTCAGAAATATTTGTTCGTGTGCCTTTTCTCACCTTACCAAAGGCTTTCAGAGCAGCTATGTTGTTAATCAAACCTGCCTTTCTTGATTCAGCTCCGGTATCTCTAAGATATATCCTAGTTTATCAACCCAGAGAAGGAGATTTAAAAGTGCTAAGTAATTACAAACAGGTTTGTCTGCTGTGTCAGTGTGAAAGCTTCCTGATTACATCTCTGCCATGGTTTTTTCCTGTTCCTTAATTAGTTACTGTTGACTACCCTCTGTCTAGCAAGCTATATCAGGGGTACAAATACTCAGTATCTTAATACTGTAAAATTCCATTGGCTTCAATAGGTGCCTCATTGAGTCAACAGTTAGTAGAGCTGGTCAAAAAGTTCAATTTTATTATTGCAAAAATGTTGAACAAAACCATTTTGCTTCACATTTTGTGCTGAAATTTTTGATTTTCAAAAGCCAACACAAAATGAAAATTTCTGTTTGAAACAATTGCAATTTTCCCCTTATTTTACCAAAACATTAACATTTCAATTTGAAACAAAACACAGTTTTAATTTTTGTTGCATTTTGAATATTTTCATTAAAAAAAAATGTTGTCAAAAATCAAATTGTTCTAGGAAACATTTCAATTTCACTGAAGTTGCCTTAAAAACAACTTAGCAAAAAAAAATTCAAAAAGCTCTAGTAACTAATTCTGAATATATACACAGTCATGTTCAAACACTTTCTGATTATTAGGTGTGGAAGCTTGCCCCATATTTTACGGGAAAGATAATGATATTAGATTTGCAACAAGCCTGAGGTACTACCTATGGATTCTTGAATTTCATCTACAAACTTGACCAGCAATAAGCTCCTCCTAGACTCTTAGGAGTTGGAAAGTTATGTCATAATTCAAAAGAGCATTTTCCCCAAATTTGTCAAAAGATTTCAGATTTCACATATGACATCAATGATAATTTGTATGTATTTAATAGACCAGTTCCTGAAACTGAAACCTCCACTGTTAAATAACTAGCAGGTACAGCCCCAATCCAGCTATGCACGTAAACATGTGCTTATCTTTGTCAATCAGATTATTCACATGCTTAAAATGTAACATGTGATTAAGTGCTTTGGTGGACTGGGGCCTACTTTAGTAAAGTTATAAACTGATGAGAGCTTAATTCCTCAGAATCAGAGCACGAGGGCTCTCTGTGGTGAGCAGGCTCACAGGCTGCCTTTGTTGAAAAAAAATCAAGAGAGAATGCAGCAGAACAGCAACTTCTCGGACCACAAAGAATCGGCAATAGTGGTCCCTAAAATGATCTTTTCAGTCTGTGTATTACTAACAAAAGCAGCCATGCCTGGAAGGGCAGAAACAAATTATATTTATAATTTAAGGCATGGACTGTATGTCATTCATGGGGAAGGAGAAAAGAAGAAATATATCTCCATTTTACAACTAGAGAAATTAAAATGAACATAAGCGCCCAAAAGTTAGGCACCTAACTTTAACGATTGACTTCAATGGGAGCACAACGCCTCTGACAATCAGGTTGTTTTTATTTAGGTGCCTTCTCATGGATTTAGGTCTTTAACCGAACTACCTATGTTCCCTCAGGAAGTCTTTGGCACAGGTTGGTATAGAACCAGGCAATGGCAGGAGTTAGTGGATATTGATCCCAGCCAAGCACAGACGGGCGCCAGGAAATAAAGATCATTCTCCTACAGCATTCCTGTTTGTCAGACCTTTATTACAACCTTGTCTTTTCATACCACTCTTTATATAAATTATCTTTATTTAATATTTATTTTGCAGTAGTGCCATAAGCCTCAGTGAGGATCCACACAAACACATTGCGCCAGTTACTGTAAACACATACGGAGCCATGGTTGCTGCCACAAAGAGCTTACAATATTGTTCATTTCCTCCCTTGCTTGTTTCTAGAAAGATTCTGTCCCATTCAGAACAGTCCAGCTAAGGAAAGACATTTCTTTTCTTTTTAGGCTGCCCTTCATCCATAGAGCAACTCCACTGGAATCAAAAAGAGTTTTGCCAGGGCCATTTGGGCCCTAATCTTGCAAAGAGTGATGCACATGCTTAACTTCACTTACTGTGAGTAGTACCACTGGAACCAATGGAAGAATTAGCACTGTGCAAAGTTATGCAATGCGTAATTCTTGGCAGGACAGGATCCTTGGTTTGCATTTCTCAACTAGTTGGATATATTAGGTTTTCTGGGAACCTTTGTGTTGATTCATATTAAAAATAACCCAGCATGGGGCGCTTCAGAGGATGGGGCTTTGTTTCTGACTAGTTGAAAGGCTGGATTGGCTTTTGATACAAGTAGGGCTTTTTGTTTTTCCCTTTATGTAAAAACCTTTTATTCAGCTTTGCATCAGCTACAATTTAGGCCCCCCTAACACCTGTGAATAAAGACTTTAGGAGGGGGCACTACTGGTGCAAGTCTTTTCATTGCTGTCTGATGAGGCTGGCTCACACGGCTACCATACTGAGTTGTGTTATAGGGATGTGATGTAACATACATTATTTCAGCCTGTTTTGTGTGGCTAAAGCCTCTGATCCATGCTGCAGAAGTCTGATGGAGACAAACCTCTCAAGCTGCCTGTGACTGGTGGAGGAATTCCCTGTGAGTGTTTCTCTGCATTTACTGCCCACTTGTTCCTGTCATGGGGAGTGCAGCATGTTTCTGCTTGGCAGTGGGACTTGTTGCTTCCTTCTCCCCAGGCCATAACACAGCAAGGATGGTGTGGGAGAGGCCTGGAGAAGGTACTCTTCAGTGGCCATATTGGTATTTTTCTGTTAGCATATTATTCTATTATTCTGTTAGAAGAATATTTGAAAATAGGTCTTTATCTCTGAGGCGAATATTAATTCCACCTCTAAGCTTTGTAAAGGCTCCAAGAAGCTTGGATGTAAGTGCTTTGTTAACTGAGAGAACACCTATGTTAGAAGCAACACAAAATAAGGGGGACAATGTGGAATGAAACAGAGCAATATGAATCAAGTGGGAAAATTTGTTTGCCTTCCATAGACCAGTGGTTCTCAACCAGGGGTCTGGGGCCCCCTGGGGGGCCATGGGCAGGTTTCAGGGGATCCGCCAAGCTGGGCCAGTGTTAGACTTGCTGGGGCACAGGGCTGAAAACCGAAGCCCCACCACATGGGGCTGAAGCCCAAGGCTCAGATCCCCGCCACCTGGGGCTGAAGCCAAAGCCTGAGCAACTTGGCTTTGTGGGGGCCCTGTGGTGTGGGGACCCAGGCAATTGCCCTGTTTGCTACTCCCTAACGCCAGCCCTAGCTTTTATATGCAGAAAACCAGTTGTGGCACAGGTGGGCTGTGGTGTTTCTATATCATGTTGGGGGGCGGGGGGGGGGGAGGCGGAGGACAGGACTGTGAAAGAAAAAGGTTGAGAACCCCTGCTATAGACATCAGTGGACTTAAACCTAGGATCAGTGCGATTCAGTGTTTTGAGGCGGGAAGTGATTTAGTAAGAATCACACAAATAATTCCTTGTCTTGGCTATTGTCCTCTGACATGATCAGGAAGGCTGCAGTGGCAGTAGCACATAGCTTCTTCCTTGCTTCTAAGGCTAAGCTCCACCCCTGCAGCACTTCATTGTAGACACTACAGGACCGAAGGGGTTCTCCCATCGGCCGCCGTAGTAAATCCACCTTCTCGAGAAGTGGCAGCTACATCGAAGGAAGAATTCTTTCATCGAGTGAGGACTGTCTACACTGGGACTTAGGTCGACTTAACTATGACGCTCAGGGGTGTGGATTTTGCACACCCCTGAGTGATGTAGCTGAGTTGATCTAATTTTCTAGTGTAGACCAGCCCTCAGACTAGAGTGTCTCAAGCTACGGGCAGTGGATCATGAAGAGGTAGCTGGTCCCATGACGCTAATTCAATTTATCTCCACCTGGAAAGTCACATTAAAAGCAGCTAAAAATATATAAGATACTTTCCGGACATTACTTCTCTTTCTAAATGTAACAACCCACCATGGGTTCAAACCTAAGACCTTCATCACCAGCACAGAGACCTGCACTGCTTGAGCTAAAGGAGTAATGCCATTACCTATTAGCTGGAATAGGTTGTTAAATTATCTGCCCTGGAGAGGAACGCAATACACATTTTACATGGATATGCAATTGTTGTAACTGCCACAGAGATGTTATTCAGTTGTGAATTATAGCAAAAGTGGTCTCTATTCAGCTGTGTTTAGGAGGGGAGGTATGTGCAAGAGACATTCTATATGATGATGTGGTCTGCACTAACGAAAAATTTGAGAACTACTGTTCTAGACAAAACTGTATAATTATTTTTTAAAAACACATCATGGTGCATTTAATTCTAGAATACACATTTCAGATCAAATTCATCCCTGCTGCATGTAACTCCACTGATTTGAATTAAATTACATCAGTGCATCCGATGAAGTGAGCTGTAGCTCACGAAAGCTTATGCTCAAATAAATTGGTTAGTCTCTAAGGTGCCACAAGTACTCCTTTTCTTTTTTCTTTTTAGTCTGACATTGTAAACATTCAGCTTTTACACCACTTTAAAGCACTTTAAAGAATACAGACTAACACGGCTGCTACTCTGAAACCTATCAGGGACTGAGTTGATCACTTGATTCTTTCTTTGATTCCTATCCCACAGTGAGGAGCCTATAAACCTGCCATTTTGACTTTCAGTGGGGTCATTTAATCAGTGCTCTACCTGTACATGAATCCACATTTTGAAACACATTAGTCACAATTACCCCATTATATCTTTCTTTCTCACCATGTGGGCTTCTACCTACAGCCCTAACACAGTAGACAGGGTTTGCCCTGCAGAACATCCCTCTCCGCGTTGGACCCATTTGCAGCCACATAAACCAGCATGTCTAACCTAAACTCGCTGCAAAAACATTTCTGGTCTGTCATGGCCACCGTAAAGCGTCTGCCATCAGACTCTTGTAATCAGATACGTAACCCCCCCACCCCGATCAGTTCCCCGCCAGCCTGGCTCAGAGCCCTTCCCCATCGCGATTAGGCTGAATCTGTTTATTGTCGCTCCTGGGGCTCCGCCACCAACTTTCCACGCAGTGCGCTCTAGGGCAGGGGGAGAGCGGGCAGCTGGGTCCTGCGATCTGGGCTGCATTTACAGCGGCACATGCCGCCCTAGAACCCCGCTGGAGCTCGCAGGGGTTCTGGAACCCGGCCCAGTGCGTTCTAAGCGCGGGGGGGGGGGGGGAACGGGACGGACAGCGAGGGTTTCCGCTGCTCCAGTTCCATGTGCGGTGCTGGAAATCGGCCGACTCGCATCCTAGTGGCGCCCCTCAGCCCCGGGCTGGGGGAAGCAGTGCTAGAACCCGGCGCAGTGCGATCTAGAAGGCAGACGCCACTCCCGCTTCTAGGACCCGCTGCGTTCTAGAGGGCGCAGGGAGCCGCTCTAGAACCCAGCCGGAAAGCCCCGAGGTTTAGAGCCTCCGCGGCAGGGGGAGCAGTTTTGGAGCCCGAGGAGCCGCGTTGTAGCGATCGGCGCTGAGCCGCTTTAGACCCCGCCGGGACCCGATCTCTGCAGGGGAAGGGGGCAGCTCTAGAACCCAGCCAGCGGGGTCCAGAGGGGCCCGCCCGGTGCAGCCATGCTGGAGCCGGCGCTGCGGCTGGCCCTGGGAGCCGGCGACCTGGTGGCTCCGGGACCGCAGCTCTCGGAGCGGCTGGCCCTGCTGCAGGCGCAGGTGCTCGCTTCTCTCTGGCCCATGCTGCTGCTGGGAGGGGCTGTGGCGCTGCTTGTCCTGTTGGGGATGCTCCGGCACTGGGGCCGGGCGCGGCCGGGCCCCCAGCGCAGCGCGGCGGGCGAGGAGGGTGGCGCTGGGTCTGCCAGCTACGAGGCCGGACGGCTGCCAGCGCGGGCCCCGCGGACCCAGAACGGGATAGCTGGGCAGCAGGAGCAAAGGGCGAGGCAGAGCCACGAGGCAAAGGTAAGGACCAGCCCTTCCCCTATCCTTCCCCCATCCCTAACCCTTGCACAGGGGGTCTGCCCGTTCCTACCAACCCAACCCCTAACACAGGGTCCCTCCATCCTAGTCCCCACTGCAGGTGGCCCAGCCTACTCTCAGCACAGGATTCCTCTCTCCCACTCCCCTCTCCAGGGGACCCAGCCCCCTCCCACACTACCCCCAACACAGCATCCCCCACATCCCACTCGTCTCCACAAGGGGATCCCAGTAGTGAATCTCCCATCCACTCTACTGGGGGCTCATACAGTCGTTTGATCTCCCAACCCCGTCCCCTGCACAGGGGGCCCTATCCATCTCAAGCACAAGGTTCCCTCTTAGCATAATTCCCTGCACAGGAGTGTGGGATCCTTCTCTTTCCCCCATTACATTTACAGGCCTGGGGCCCATCCCATCCTATCCTTTCACCACATCCAATCCCACCTTCCAGCATAGGGTATCACTCTCACTGGCAGGCCAGCTGTCAGATCCCACCCCTCAAAGTGTGTGTTTAGAAAGAACTGTCCTACTCTCTTCCCGATAAAGATACATAGTCCAATGTAAGAGCTAGACTCTGCACCCTAATTCATAGGATAACCTCTATTCACAAACATAAGAGTTAGTGGAACTGCTTAATTAGGTATTATGAGCAGGACTGAGACGCAGTCCTCAAAGGTATTTAGGTGCCTATCTCCCATGGAAATCAATAGGAGTTAAGCACCTACATACTTTAGAGGATCAGGGCCTGAGCCTTTATCTTGTACACTAACTATATCCCCCAAACAATTTATGGGACAAGACAGGGTTACCACCTTTCCCATGGTTTCTGGTATTGTCCTGCTTTTCTTACTGTTCATATACCTATTATTATTGCTAAATAAGGGCTCAGTCCTGTTTGCATTGAAGTATGTAGTAAAAGTTCTGTTGACTTCAATGGTAGTAGGATGGCGGACCTAAGCACTAAAAGTTTCTATTCATGTTGCATCAAAACTTCATTCTATAGCATGGCCACATGATCTTGGTTGCAATGTGTTGAGGTTTTGCAGCCATACTGATCATCGTGGTCGGGTTTTGATACAATGGGATGGAGTTTTGATGCAGCATTGTCACAGTTTGTTGTGACACTGCAGCTTGCTCCATTAGGCACTGTGTAAAGCAGAAACCCTCAGGACTTACAGAAAACAGCTGGGTAAAGACACTAGTATGTTAACAAAATGTAAACTGTTATGACAGCACATTGTATATAAAACAAATGAATAGATACAACATAATTTGAACAGTCTGGTCTATTAGTATTATTTGTTAGCTGTTTCATTCAGGGAGATAGGAGGGGAAAAAAAGCATATTTTCTGAATTTGTCTTTTAGTATGGTACTTCTGTGGTATCTTTTGCTCTTGCCGATAGATATAAATGTGTCAATATTTTCATCATAACTCTTGTTTCCAGGGATTTATTACTTGGCCATAAAAGTTACCTTCAGGCTGAATCTTGGCTGTATTATATTTTAACTCGTTAGTTCATTTTTCAAGCATTTTTTTTTCTTTTGCAAATGAAAACAGCACGTTGGCCGGATATAATGAACTAATAGATATGTGGGCATTTGTAATGATCATATCACTGAAGTAATCCTAAAGTAATTGCCTATGTAAACAGAATGAGGAGAAATTTCAGCAAATATGTTACTTCAACATTTGTAACTGTTTTTCAGATCAGCAGAGTGTAGCTCAAAACTGGCGGATTTTATGCTTCTATGAGTCATCCCAGCATGCACTCTGCTGGTGATGTTACTGTGAGTGTAGGCCTTCTTTATACAAAGTAGTATCATTGTTTTATTATCATCAGTGCTGAAAAATTTGATCTGGTTGTAAATAATCTGAAAATACAATTTGGGCAGAAACACTGACTATTGGAGCTGGAGGGGGGTGGTACTGGAGATATACATTATTCCCAGGGGCAAGCATGTTTTTGAGCAGGCACTTCATAGGTCTGAATAACAGGGGGGGAAAGATAAATTAAAATGATACATTTGCTCACATGCTGTTACTAAGTTAAGGTTTCCATCATTAATCTCTTTTTTTGGTGCAATTGGTTCTTGCTTTCACACTGGCTCCTTAAATGTCAGATTCTACCAACTGTACTCATGTTGACTAGCACCTTACTCTGTGGGGAGCCCCATTGAAATTGATCTGAGTGTACATGTGGCAAATTATGGACCTAAAGGGGATGGGGCTGGGGAAGAAAGGGAGAACAGGAAAAATAACCTAAGAAGAAAAGAAACCTTTCATGCTTGATTAAATGAAAAATAGTGCTTATACCAAAACTGTAATCTGCGCTTTCTTTTTGTTTGCTTGCCTCCATTCCTTTTCTTCTTTTCCCCACTCCACACTGTCGTTTGTCATTTTTCACTGGTTTACCTGTATAATCTGGAATGTAACATCCTTGAAGCAGGGACCTTATCTTCTAATATGTATGTAAAGTGCAGTGTGTACCTAGAGAAACACATATTAACTAGGCGTGGCAGAATTTGATTTTATAATTTTGATGTTTATTTTCAATCATTTTTTAATTTTTATCAATTTAAATGTTCAAAATTGTGCAAAATTATGGGTGTTAAGTATTTTTTTCTGATTTTTATTTATTTTAAATTTTCATAGGGGCAGGAAGTTATGGGGGGGGTCAGACAACGGGTGACATGGTTAGACATTAATTACTTAAGTACAGTAGATTTTGAGATTCAAAACGTTAAGTTAAATCTTTATAACCATTAAAACACACGTAGTCAAAAGCATCTGTCAAAATGTGCAAAGTAAAGAGCCTTAAATAAAACTCTGATAAATTCTCAAGCAGCATCTTTTTCACTTTGTCTATCTGTAAATTTAGATTATTATTGTTGGAAGTATTTTTTTGTTGGTTTGTGTGTATACAGTGAAATTGAGGTTTACCGATAAAAATCTAATCCTTCCAAGCCTATATAAACTGAATGATGATAATCATTTAGAATTCAGTAGTTAATGCTGAAGTTGTAGAAGACCTTTAATATACTGAAATTAGCATATCAAGAACTATATTAAAACAGTGCCAGAGATTGTAAAAAGCAAAGAATTTCACAATTAATAATGAAACATCAAGATGTAAGAAATAGCATAAGCCAGAGTGTTCAGATATTACATGATAGTACCCCATCTTTGGTGCATGCTGAGATATGAGGCCAAAGACAAAATGCCTCCAGCACTCAGGTGTGTTGATATATCACAGCAGCCAAACATCTGCATATCCTGGAGTGTGTAATTCTGCTGATAAAGTTGAGATTTTTAATTTAAAAAAACCCCAAGGTGGTTAATTATCTTTTCCAGTTTTGGAATGTGTGCATGCCAGGCCATGGTCCCCTGTCCAGGGCGTCTGCGTTGTTACATTTGCCCAGTTAGCTGGTGCCCTGCTAGTTAGAGGTTCAGTTAACTGCTTCCATATTAATACACTGGGAACTCAGCTAGTGAATGCTTGCTGTGCATGCCATGTGCCTCAGACTGTCACTGCACTCCACAGAGAGAGAGAGAGTGCAACAATGCCCCCTGCTGACCTCCGTTGTTCCCTGCTGGCATTCTGCTCCCAGCCGCAACCCTGAGTGCCACCAGTGCACTTCCCACTCCTCCCCTAAAATCCTGTCCTGGCTGCTAAGGGTACATCTACACTGTGATTAAAAAAAACCTGCTGCACCAAGTCTCAGAGCCTGGGTCAGCTGAGTTGCGGGGCTATAAAATTGCAGTGTAGACATTTGGGCTTGGGCTGGAGTCCTTGACTCTGAGACCCGCCAAGCCCGAACATCTTCACTGTAATTTTATAGCCCCACAGCCTGAGTCAGCTGACCTGGGCCAGACGCTGCCATGCCACTGGTCTTTTATTGCTGGGTAGACATACCCTGAAGACAGCTACATGGCCTCATCCATTCTAGCATCAGTGGCAATGCTGTGATGCTCCTGTGGTTGTGCTCTCTAACCAATGTGAACATGCTCAAGAGCAGTCACATTATGATTCTAACAATGTCAGTCCCTCTGGCCATCTGTTTGTTTTTCATACTGCAGAGTAATATGGTGACATGAGCACCAGCTTCAAGAGAAATATTGTGCATCAAGAAAAGAACCAAATCAGAATTTCTCCTTCAGCACATCTGAAGTGTGTACATGTAAGAGCGCGTGGCGATCCCTTCCTGTCAATCTCAAAGGGAGGCCATGCCCCCTCACTGTTAAGTTCTGCGAAAGGCAGTCAGGAACAAGGGGAAATTAGAAAAGGAGTTCTGGCTCTGTCAATCTGTTTCTTCACTTCAGCAGGTGGGTAGTGTAGTTGTAAGAAGATGTCATCAATGTAGCGCAAGTAGAGTAGGGGTATTAGGGGACGAGAGCTGAGGAAGCGTTGTTCTAAGTCAGCCATAAAAATGTTGGCATACTGTGGGGCCATGCGGGTACCCATAGCAGTGCCGCTGATTTGAAGGTATACATTGTCCCCAAATGTGAAATAGTTATGGGTGAGGACAAAGTCACAAAGTTCAGCCACCAGGTTTGCCGTGACATTATCGGGGATACTGTTCCGGATGGCTTGTAGTCCATCTTTGTGTGGAATGTTGGTGTAGAGGGCTTCTGCATCCATAGTGGCCAGGATGGTGTTATCAGGAAGATCACCGATGGATTGTAGTTTCCTCAGGAAGTCAGTGGTGTCTCGAAGATAGCTGGGAGTGCTGGTAGCGTAGGGCCTGAGGAGGGAGTCTACATAGCCAGACAATCCTGCTGTCAGGGTGCCAATGCCTGAGATGACGGGGCATCCAGGATTTCCAGGTTTATGGATCTTGGGTAGCAGATAGAATACCCCAGGTCGGGGTTTCAGGGGTGTGTCTGTGTGGATTTGTTCTTGTGCTTTTTCAGGGAGTTTCATGAGCAAATGCTGTAGTTTCTTTTGGTAACCCTCAGTGGGATCAGAGGGTAATGGCTTGTAGAAAGTGGTGTTGGAGAGCTGCCTAGCAGCCTCTTGTTCATATTCCGACCTATTCATGATGACGACAGCACCTCCTTTGTCAGCCTTTTTGATTATGATGTCAGAGTTGTTTCTGAGGCTGTGGATGGCATTGTGTTCTGCGCGGCTGAGGTTATGGGGCAAGCGATGCTGCTTTTCCACAATTTCAGCCCGTGCACATCGGCGAAAGCACTTTATGTAGAAGTCCAGTCTGTTGTTTCGACCTTCAGGAGGAGTCCACCCAGAATCCTTCTTTTTGTAGTGTTGGTAGGAAGGTCTCTGTGGATTACTGTGTTGTTCAGAGGTGTGTTGGAAGGAATTCCACCATGATTTCAACAATTTCCATCCCACCATCAACCTCAGCCTGGACCAGTCCACACAAGAGATCCACTTCCTGGGCACTGTGGTGCTAATAAGCGATGGTCACATAAACACCACCCTATACCGGAAACCTACTGACCGCTATTCCTACCTACATGCCTCCAGCTTTCACCCAGATCACACCACACGATCCATTGTCTACAGCCAAGCTCTACGATACAACCGCATTTGCTCCAACCCCTTAGACAGAGACAAACACCTACAAGATCTCTATCAAGCGTTCTTACAACTACAATACCCACCTGCTGAAGTGAAGAAACATATAGACAGAGCCAGAAGAGTACCCAGAAGTCACCTACTACAGGACAGGCCCAACAAAGAAAATAACAGAACGCCACTAGCCATCACCTTCATCCCCCAACTAAAACCTCTCCAACGCATCATCAGGGATTTACAATCTATCCTGAAGGACGACTTATCACTCTCACAGATCTTGGGAGACAGGCCAGTCCTTGCTTACAGACAGCCACCCAACCTGAAGCAAATACTCACCAGCAACCACACACCACACAACAGAACCACTAACCCAGGAACCTATCCTTGCAACAAAGCCCATTGCCAACTATGTCCACATATCTATTCAGGGGACACAATCACAGGGCCTAATAACATCAGCCACGCTATCAGAGGCTCGTTCACCTGCACATCCACCAATGTGATATATGCCATCATGTGCCAGCAATGCCCCTGTGCCATGTACATTGCTCAAATTGGACAGTCTCTACGTAAAAGAATAAATGGACCCAAATCAGACGTCAAGAATTATAACATTCAAAAACCAGTCGGAGAACACTTCAGTCTCTCTGGTCACTCGATTAGAGACCTAAAAGTAACAATTCTTCAACACAAAAAACTTCAAAAACAGACTCCAACGAGAGACTGCTGAATTGGAATTAATTTGCAAACTGGATACAATTAACTTAGGCTTGAATAGAGACTGGGAGTGGATGGGTCATTACACAAAGTAAAAATATTTCCCCATGTTTATTTTCCCCCCACCGTCACCCCTCACTGTTCCTCAGATGTTCTTGTCAACTGCTGGAAATGGCCCACCTTGATTATCACTACAAAAATATTTCCCCTCCTCTCCCCCCGCTCTCCTGCTGGTATTAGCTCATCTTAAGTGATCACTCTCCTTACAGTGTGTATGGTAACACCCATTGTTTCATGTTCTCTGTGTATATAAATCTCCCCATTGTGTTTTCCACTGAATGCATCCGATGAAGTGAGCTGTAGCTCACGAAAGCTTATGCTCAAATAAATTTGTTAGTCTCTAAGGTGCCACAAGTACTCCTTTTCTTTTTGCGAATACAGACTAAGACGGCTGCTACTCTGAAAAGGGGAAATTAGTGGTCTTTGGTGCCCAGGCCCTCTGAGCAGGGCTGGGCAGTAATGACTCTCTGGGGCTCAAGCCTTCCAACAAGGGGGAGCCCCAAATGGTTTAGGGCTCTGGCCCTCAGACAGGGTCGAGCAGTCAATAATCTGGGAGCCAAGCCTTCAATCAGGGCGGGGCACCAAACAGTCTAAGGTTCCAGCCCTCAGGCAGGGCAGAGCAGTGAATAGTCTAGTGTCCTAGTTCTGATGGACGATAGGCTAACACAGGCCCCCTGGCTTAGGGTGGGGAGGCTGCAACCTCAGAGCTGAGGTGGAAGGGGGACCAGGTCCCCATCCCAGGGCCCTAACAGTGGCAGAGCATTCCACGACTGTGTCAGCAGGGAATCCAGGTGCAACATGCTGAGTTGTCTTCAGGCAGCAACACAGCCAGACTACAGTCAGCTGTCCCTGGGCTACTTCCTCCCCACCCCTCAGGGTGTACGTGCATCCATGGGTCATCCTCCATCTCCCTGGGATATACCGCCAATGGTAG
Organism: Natator depressus; assembly: GCF_965152275.1. Taxonomy (NCBI): domain Eukaryota; kingdom Metazoa; phylum Chordata; order Testudines; family Cheloniidae; genus Natator; species Natator depressus. The sequence continues at coordinate 24,261,642 of NC_134236.1, forward strand.
TCCCAGCAGCTCCTTGTAGTCTGGAGTGGTGGGATGCTCTGGAAGCTCAGGCAAGTCCTCAGGGCAGCAGAGGTCCTCTCAGCGTCCTGCTACGGCACCGGGGGAGAAGTGTCTGTCTCCCTCAGCAGCTCCAGCACAACTGAGCCGCAGGACCCACCTTTTATACTTCCTGTTCCTGTCTTGCCCTCTGCTTCCAGCAGGGTGGGCATGGCCTTCCTGGTTCTGCCCACCAGGGGGCAGGTGGTGGTTCCTCCCTGTCAATTTCAGAGGGAGGCTACACCCCCTCACTACAGTACATTATACAGATTTTGTACAAATGTAATTCCATACAGATTAGAGAATGCTCATTCATGTTTCTTAAAGCCATCAGCATAATTATATGAACAAAAATTAAGCCTGGTCACATTGTGGATACACATTACAAGTTGCACTGTGACTTTGTTGTTGTCACAATTTATAACTTACCATGAGTGGTGATGGAGAGATCAGTCTCTTTCCCCACAGCCTCTCCCTTTCCCTAATAAAGAGTCTTTCAGGAAATAGCAACAAGAAGTGCCAAGAATCATCAGGGCTGAACTAGGCTGTGGTTGGTTTTTTTAATTTAAAATTCTCTGGATCAATCTTCAAAACGGTCAGTTCAAAGAGGCGCTTTTGTTGGGAAGTCTAGTGTTATCCTTGCCCTTGGGGGATTTTTTAAAATATGTGCAATCTGGTGCATTCCGTAAAGCAAATATTTGCTTTTCAGAAGTATCTTTATAAGCTGGTGGTTTAGCAGTACCAGAAGTAGGGATGACCCACTTCTACTCCAGATGCATGGAAACAGGCCCGGCGACAGCAATTCCGGGCCCCAGGACAGAACAGCCAATGGCCCCACCACCACACACAAGCCGCGCCTGTGCAGACATGGTCCGCCTGACATTTGGGCGATGCCGTGCCTGCGTTGGCTGGTGCCCAGCCAGCTGCCGGCTGTATTGCTGGGCGCGCTGTTCCGGGACGGCCAGGGCTTCCACATGCTCCGCCTGGTAGGGTTGCCAACTGTCTAATTGTGCAAACCCAAAGACCCTTGCCCCGCCCCCTGCCCCGCCCCTTCCCTGAGAACACACCCCTGTCCCACCCCTTCTCTGAGGCCCCTCCCTCTGTCACTTGCTCTCCCCCACCCTCACTCACTTTCACCAGGCTGGGGAAGGGGGTTGGGTGCGGGAGGGGGTGTGGGCTCTGAGAGGGAGTTGGGGTGTGGGGAGCAGGCTCTGGGAGTGGGTTTGGGTGTGGGAGAGGGTGTGGGGTGCAGCTCTGGGAGGAAGTTTGGGTGTGGGAGGGGTGTGGGGTCCCATCTCACCCAAGAGGAGCTGCTCTCTGTTCTGGTGCCACATCAGCCTCTGGTGGGTGAAAGGTGTAACTGCAGCATCTCTTGGCTAAATGTATTTTCTGCTGAAAAAAAAAAATTCTGCATGGCACATGAATTCTGCACGTGTGCAGTGACACAGAATTTATAAGAACATAAACATAAGAATGGCCATACTGTGTCAGACCAAAGATCCATCTAGCCCAGTATCCTGTCTTCTGACAGTGGCCAGTGCCATGTGCTTCAGAGGGAATGAACAGAACATGTAACCATCAAGTGATCCACCCCTATCACCCATTCCCAGCTTCTGGCAAACAGAGGCTCAGAACACCATCCCTGGCTAATAGCCATTGATGGACCTATCCTCAAGGAACTAATCTAGTTCTTTTTTGAACCCTGTTATAGTCTTGGCCTTTACAATATCCTCTGGCAAAGAGTCCCACAGGTTGACTGTGTGTTGTGTGAAAAAAATACTTCCTTTTGTTTGTTTTAAACCTGCTGTCTATTAACTTCATTTGGTGACCCCATGTTCTTATGTTATGAGAAGGAGTAAATAACACGTCCTTATTTACTTTCTCCACACCAGTCATGATTTTATAGATCTCTGTCGGATCCCCCCTTAGTCATCTCATTTCCAAGCTGAACAGCCCTAATTTTTGAAATCTCTCTCACATGGAAGCTGTTCCATACTCCTTATCATGTTTGTTGCCCTTTTCTGAACCTTTTCCAATTCCAATAGATCTTTTTTTGACATGGGGCGACTACATCTGCACACAGCATTCAAGAGGTGGATGTACCATGGATTTATGAAGAGGCAATATGATATTTTCTGTCTTATTATCTATCCCTTTCTTAATGATTCCTAACATTCTGTTAGCTTTTTTGACAGCTGCTGCACATTGAGTGGATGTTTTCAGAGATCTATCTACAGTGACTCCAAGATCTCTTTCTTGAGTGGTAACAGCTAATTTAGACCCCATCATTTTATATGTATAGTTGGAATTATGTTTTCCAATGTGCATTACTTTGCATTTATCAACATTGCATTTAATTTGCCATTTTGTTGCCCAGTCACCCAGTTTTGTGAAGTCCCTTTGTAACTCTTTGCAATCTGCTTTGGACTTCACTATCTTGAGTAGTTTTGTACCATCTGCAAATTTTGCCACCTCTCTGTTTACCCCTTTTTCCAGATCATTTATGAATATGTTGAACAGTACTGGTCCCAATACAGACCCTGGGGGACGCCACTATTTACTTCTCTCCATTCTGAAAACTGACCATTTATTCCTACCCTTTGTTTCCTATCTTTTAACCAGTTACTGATCCATGAGAGGACCTTCCCTCTTATCCCATGATAGCTTACTTTGCTAGAGCCTTTGTTGAGGGACCTTCTCAAAGGCTTTCTGAAAATCTAAGTACATTATATCCACTGGATCCCCCTTGGTCCACATGCTTGTTGATGCCCTCAAGGAATTCTAGTAGATTGATGAGCATAATTTCCCTTTACAAAAAACATGTTGACTCGTCCCCAACAAATTGTGTTTATGTGTCTGATAATTCTGTTCTTTACTATAATTTCAACCAATTTGCCCACTGCTGAAATTAGGCTTACCGGCCTGTAATTGCCAGGATTGCCTCTGGAGTCCCTTTTAAAAAATTGGCATCACATTAGCTATCCTCCAGTCGTCTGGTACAGAAGCTGATTTAAATGATAGGTTACATACCACGGTTAGTAGTTCTACAATTTCACATTTGAGTTCCTTCAGAACTTTTGGGAGAATACCATCTGGCCCAGCGGACTTATTACTGTTTAATTTATCAGTTTGTTCTAAAACCTCCTTTAATGACACCTCAATCTGGGACAGTTCCTCAGATTTGTCACCTAAAAAGAATGGCTCAGGTTGGGGAATCTCCATCACATCCTCAGCTGTAAAGACCAATGCAAAGAATTCATTTAGGTTCTCTGCAATGGCCTTATCCTCTTTGAGTGCTCCTTTAGCATCTCGAACATCCAGTGGCCCCACTGGTTGTTTAGCATGCTTTCTGCTTCTGATATACTTACAATTTTTTTACCCCCAGGAGTAGATCATAAAGATAAGGGCACTCCGTCCTTTTGTTTCAGAGCACAGATTCGTCACGTGCTGGGGTTAGGCAATTATTTCCTCTGTGGATAACATAGCATACTTAGGTGTATTATATAGGGGAAGTGTGTTTTCCTTTAAAACACATGCATTGGCCATCACTGACGGTATTAATAATTATTTGTTAAGTGCTGATGGTGTGCTCAGTGTACAAGACCCAGAAGAAAATATGGGGCCAGTTTTTTTAGTTTGATCTGACCCCTGGTGGGCAAAGGGGGTGGAAAACTCATGGCTCTCCCCACCATAGTGCAGTCCCCAACTAGCGAAACAGCTGGCATAGCCAGTTTCTATGTCACCTCACCATGCAGATTCCAGCATAGTGTATCAGGGATGGGACAGGACATGACCAGAATACTGTTGTGGGGTCACAGTCCTTGTCTGGTGTAACATCCCACTGAAGTCATAGCCAGCCAGCATAGTTTACAGCAGTCCTGAACTACACTGGGGCTAGGCTTGGCATAGAATTAGTCCAGAAAGATGGAGCTGCAACCATCTCCTTACTCTTCCCCTTTCCCCCCCGGTTGTGCACAGTGGATACTGGGCACAGCTGGGAATCCGGGCCTATGGTTCATGCCCTGAGGAGCTAACATACTAAATTAACCTTGATGAGGATGCCAGACTAGGTGGCATATTGGATGGTTCCTGTTTGGCAATCCTGTGTTTGGTGGAGACCAACTCTAAGCCATCAGATGTCTGATATCTTAGATGATAGCTGAAAAATCCAGTTTAGGTGTCTAGTCACAAATAGATACCAGCTACTCATGAAACAGACCCAGTTCTAGAGGTGCTCTTTTAATGTTCCCACCTACATTCATTGTATTTTCTATTTAAAAAGGTTTCAGAGTAGCAGCCATGTTAGTCTGTATCCACAAAAAGAAAAGGAGGACTTGTGGCACCTTAGAGACTAACAAATTTATTTGAGCATAAGCTTTTGTGAGCTACAGCTCACTTCATGCATCCGATGAAGTGAGCTGTAGCTCACGAAAGCTTATGCTCAAATAAATTTGTTAGTCTCTAAGGTGCCACAAGTCCTCCTTTTCTTTCTATTTAAAAAGCCTCCCTTGTAGAAGATGGTATCTGCTGGATTATCTGGTATATTTTTAAACTATATTTGATATTCTTAAAGATGGAACAGAATGTTGCGGGGGGGACGACCCAGAAAAGCAGCATCAGTGTGTTTGTATTCCAGTATTGCATTCTGGTCAGCAGCAACCCGGCACACATGCGCTCTCCCCACCATACATAGAACTATAAGCTACATGAGTGTGCATGGGAGCGTGTTTAGAGGTCCTGGTCCTGGTGGAAGGGTGAATATTCAGAAACACGTTATATGGCATGTCTTGTAAAAATGTCCTCTGCACCTCTCGCTGGGGCTACATAATAAAGTTGAATCACTAATTGCACAAAAGCCACAAAGGAGTCTAAAAAGTGAGCACCAGTCCAGTTCTCAGAGGAAAAGGCTTCAAATCCTGATTATGTTTCAAAACCCTCCTCGAGATTATACAACAAATTGTTGCTCAGTGAAGAGAGCTGCACAGTACACTGGTCTGCGGCATTATAACAACGTACATTATGGGGGCAGGGGGCTCTGTATCTTTGCAGTCCTGAGGTTGTGGGTTGTGTCCCTTCAGATCAAAGGAAGACTGCCTAATGAGGCCTTTTCACAGCAGGTTTTCAACCCTGTTTATTTACTGCCTGGGGTTTTTGGCACAGCATGCTAATTTTTATTGGTGGGGTTTTTGTTTTGTATTGGTTGCAGTTGTTTGATGTTTTCAGTCTTGCAAGTTCTGTTTATTATAGTGTAACAGCTAGGACATTTCTGCAGCTAGATCCTGTATTAAATCTAATGTAACATTAATAGGTCTTGTATGACCCATCTAAAGAAATTGTATTGAGTTACTGAGCGATTCAAAAAGTAAACATGTTCCCATTTCATTTGTCCTGCCCAGGTAATGCAAACCCTGATTGATTTTGTGTATTGAATAATGCATTCTTATTCTGAAACCGTGTGTGCAGTGCAATCAGAGTCCTGTTGGATTCCAGATGACTCTTTTGGTAACCCCAGAATTATGATACAGCAATATCTCCCTTCCCTTTCTTAGGTCGAGGGGCAGGGGATTCTGAATAAGGAGAATTAAATCGGATTCTGAATTATAATTAGAACAGCATCATTTAGTTTTCCAGTGTATATATGATTAAATTGTGCTCAAGGCCCCTAAGGAGAGAAAGTCAGCCTGGGAAGGGTATTTGTGTGTGTGTGGGTGGGAGCAGATTGTAGAAAATGGTAGCAATTTCCCCCTTACCAGAGGGATTGCAGGGAGCCAGCACATCCCTAAACCTGGGTAGTACTGGGAGGGGAAGGTGGTATGGTCAGAGCAGCTACGGGAGATGCCAATACAGTGCATTCCTTTTGCAGCCTCCATTGGTGGGGGTTCTGCAGTGCCCCAAGTAGAAATTACAGGTTCCCTTCTGTGACAGAACCCTAAGGAAGGGCAGTGTGCATTGTCCTTCCCAAAGAGCTGTGGGGCTTGCTATCTCAAGTTATGTCTGGTTAGAGTTTTTAGTCTTCTTGTAAGTCAAATTAATTTATTGCCAGTGAGTTTGAGTTAGCCAACATATGCTGATCTAGATGTTCCACAAACACTTGTGGTTTACCCTAGGAGTATGTCTAGACAGAATGTAGAGTCCACCTCAACCAGCTAATACACATTAAAATACACAATAAAATCACCCTGTCTGTGTTAAAATGTGTTGACTGACACTTTTTATCCTGGTCTAGACATACTCTCGGGTAAACCACAAATGTTTCTGTCTTGGGACAAATGTTTGTAGACTTTCTAGACTATCTTTAATACAGGTTTTTAACTCATTCAAATCAATTGGCAATCAATTAATTTAAGTTGCAGCAAGGCCACAAACTCTAGTCTAGACCTAGCTTGGGATTATTGTTAATTTATGTGTATTCTTTCAGCCTGATCACATATGACTGAATCCCATAGAGGTGTATTACAACATTGTGCTTATAGGAATGTATTTTCCCCATAATATAACATTTTTGAATATCCATGTTCTAGGTTCCAGTGAATTGTCAGCTTCTAACCTCTGTCAGCATGAGAGAAAAAAAGCTACTGAAGGTACCACTATTAGTTCCAGAATTTACACAGTATTTCTAAAATGATATTTGTTTTAAGAATGTTCTTATTTTCTATTATGGTTTTTGTAAGGATAACACGTTCCTGTTATCTGAAAGACTTAAAGAATTGCCGTTAGGAACACAGAAGTTGCCAGACTGGATCAGATCCAAGGTCCATCTAGTCCAGTATTCCATGTCCAGGAGTGGCCATCACCAGATGCTTCAGAGGAAGGTGTGTGACCTCCTCAGGCAGTGATGGGATAATCTGCCTCCCCACACAAGTGTGTTATACTTAGAGAGTAGTTTAAGCCCAGAAGCACAAGTTTTAATGTCCCTTCCAAAACTGTTGTCAATAATTATGATAACTAAAAACCCTGATCCAAATACAAGACTTTACATTGATTTCACTAGGCTTTGGATCAGGCCTGAACTGAGCAAATCTGTGGTACAGTCATATTATTATTATAGACAGGACCGTGGGCACTGCCTATAGTTAAGGTTGCTTGACCCTTCCTGGTCGCAGATAAAACGGTGACTGGGAAGTGGAACATGCTCAGTTCGGACCAAATATTTGGTAAACTTAGTTGCCTAACTCTAACAAGTCTGTAAGCATGCACAAACTGAGATTTTCAGAGGTTTATAACTTGGCAAAATTTGGGCAGATTTTCATAGGAATAGCAAAAGGCAACTCCTTTTTACTCAAGTGAATCCCCTTCCAAATTTCAAGTCCTTGCTCTAAAGCAAGAGTGGGCAAACTTTTTGGCCCGAGGGCCACATCAGGGTTGCACAACTGTATGGAGGGCTGGGTAGGGAAGACTGTGTCTCCCCAAACAGCCTGGCGCCCGCCCCCATCCACCCTTTCCCACTTCCCACCCCCCTCAGAACCCCCGACCCATTCAAGGCCCCCCCCGCGCCCCCCGGTGTCTGATTTGCAGACATGCTGAGCACTAACAGCTGCAATTAAGGTCAATGGGAGCTGTTCTTTGAAATTATAAAGTGCTATAAAATACTAAGTATTCTGAAAAATCCATGTATGTGTTTCAAGTTGCTCACCCAAAATTAGTGGAAACTGCTGACAATTTTAGCCTCTGTGCCTCAGTTCCAAGCTAAACTGGGGATAATAATGACTTAAATCTCATAAATTCATTAATGTTTGTGAAGAGCTCACATGAGCACCATAGAAAAGCCCATTAAGAAATTAATAACTTTGTATTCAGCTCAGTATTTGGGTGACTTGAATGAGGCAGGAGTCCCATGGAATAAGTAGTATGTGATCATGTAGATGAAGACTGTATCAGTATGTACACACAATGGGGCTTGAATTAAACCTTAATTCTGGCAATTTCTAACTTTAGAGTGTTTGATTTTACCTTCTTTTAATATAGTTTGTTTGAATGTAATAGCACATTTCCCATGTATGTTAAGCCAAAGAATGTTCCCAATCTCCAGGGATCACTATGGAATGCGTATTTTTACATGAATTTTTCAGCAATACGTTTAACTTGGAAAAACATGTAATTAACCCTCCCAATGTAGTAGTCCTGACTTCACTTCAAAACGGTCTTAAAGAAAGTCACCTTGGACATCTTCCCAATATGCATTATAAACAACAACACACAACAGGGTAGGATGCACACTTGAGGTTACTGTGTAGTGAGTAAAGGCTTGGCTTGAAGCTGCTCTGAACAACTAAGGAGACAAACCCATAGTTCATAAAACAGAAAAGTGTTCTCCTTCCAGATTAATAAAGTTTAAAAGCCAACTGGAAGCAGAATAGACAGTTCTTTATTTTCATTCTTATTTTAAACTGTCAGTTTGTCTCCCTAGTTGTTGAAAGTGTCTTCAATCTGAGCTGAAACTGCTTGAAAAGCTTCTCACTGTAACAGATGGCACAGCTCAATAAACACAAGCTCATGTTTCTTTATTCATTTGCAGTTGATTCAAATGAATATTTCAAGCATATTGTTCCTCTGCTCTTTTTTTATCATGATTGTATGGATTTGTGTGAGTTATGAATTAGAGATTTCATCCTACTTGGTGGTTAACCCATTATTGCATGCATGGGAATCTTATTTAGCTAATCAGATTGCTGCCTTTGTTTCACTCATGTTACCACAGTGAATGCATTTTTTTACTCTGTTATAGTGTAAGAAGAAGGACATAGTTCAGTGGTCTGACCACAGAACTGGGAGCTAGGAATTCCTGAATTCAAATCCTAGCTCTGACACTGGAGATTTCTGGACAAATCACTTAGCCTGGCTTTCTCATCCTTGGGGTTGTGAACAGATGTTGGGGGCCATGACAATCTGCCCTTCCCATATTTCTCAATGAGAGCAGGGCCCTGGCAAGATAGGAAGCATGTTTGAGGAGGTGGGTATTCTAGCTTGGAAAAGTCCAGGGTTGCTAAGTGAAACTAAAATGTTTAAACTTTGCGGCCTAAAGTTAGTCACACAAATTCATATTTAGGTTCCTACATGAAAGTGGCCTACTTTTCAGAGATTCTGAGCACCTGCAACACCCACTATAGTCCGTGGAAACTATGGGTGCTTGGTACCTTTGAAAATCAAACCACTTATTGTAGTGCCAAACTCTAAGCATCTGTGTGGCCTGGTCTTCTCTGCCTTAGTTTTCCCAGTGTAAATAGTGTGTATTTCCTGTAAATAGGGTAGATAGTGTGTATTTCCTATCTCATTGTTCTGAGGAATAATTACTGTTTATAAAGTGCTTTGAAGACAAAAAGGGCTAAATATCAATATGCAGCAGGTGTCTGAATTTGAATGCGCAGTTTCTAACTTTGCAGCTAAATGTCATTTTGTAGTACAGAGGGTATAATATTCAACACTCTGGAGTTTGTCATGGGGTCATTCCCTCGATCCCACAATAAGCTGTACCTGGCCAAACCCTTGCACCCATGTGGAGTCCCACTGACTTCAACAGAACTCTGTGTGAGCTCACTGCAGGACGAGGCCCTTAGTCCTCACTCAGTCTCATCCTCTCTTCTCTCTAATAAGCCTCGAGCTGAGAAATGTGTGTATATATATATATATGTGTGTGTGTGTGTGTGTATTTTTTTTTTGTAGTCTAAGAAAAAGAAGAAGACCCAGTGCACAGAAAAGGGGGCATCAAAAGACCACGTCTCTGCTGAAGAAGACAAATTGCCAGAAGAAGAAGGTAATAAATGTGCGGATTAGCCGGTTCGTATTGCCAGAAAGAAGTGAGAATTGTGGTGATTAAACATATTCATAGGAATGGACAGAACAGGTGCTGTTTGGTAGTTGGCATTTAAAATAACAACATTACGAAAGAATTGCAAGTTTGACAGATGTCTTTGGACTAACCCCTCCCTTCCCACCGGTGACCAAGGAGAAGGGGATTGCAGTTCCGCTAACCACATCTCTAACGGGCCACAGCTTCCCTAAGGGTATGTCTACACTGCAAGTGGACACCCACGGTTGGCCTGTGTATGCCAATTGACTCAGGCTCGTGGGGCTCAGGCTGTGGAGCTGTTTCATTGCAGTGTAGACGTCTGGGCTTGGGCTGCAGCCCAAGTTCTGGGACCCTCCCACCTCACAGGGTCCTAGGGCCCGGGCTCCAGCCCGAGCCTGGAAGTCTACACTACAGTGGAATATCCCCACAGTCTGAGCCCCCTGAGCCCAAATCAGGTGGCACAGGGTTTTTCATTGCAGTGTAGACATACCCTCAGTGGCCTGTTCTTGGAAGCGGGGCTGGCGGCATGGCAAAACAGCCAGTGAGGGGGTATGCTTATTCTTGCCAGAGGCACAGTTCCAGGGGAATAACAGGGTCCTGCCTTTGGATCTTGCCATGTTTGCATTTCCCTGTGGCCTCTACAGCAGTGACACAATATGGCTTTTCTCTCCCACATTGCTTCTTGCTGGGCTTGTGCTTGAGGCCCTCAGAGCAGCATCATAGAATCATAGAATATCAGGGTTGGAAGGGACCCCAGAAGGTCATCTAGTCCAACCCCCTGCTCGAAGCAGGACCAATTCCCAGTTAAGTCATCCCAGCCAGGGCTTTGTCAAGCCTGACCTTAAAAACCTCTAAGGAAGGAGATTCTACCACCTCCCTAGGTAACGCATTCCAGTGTTTCACCACCCTCTTAGTGAAAAAGTTTTTCCTAATATCCAATCTAAACCTCCCCCATTGCAACTTGAGACCATTACTCCTCGTTCTGTCATCTGCTACCATTGAGAACAGTCTAGAGCCATCCTCTTTGGAACCCCCTTTCAGGTAGTTGAAAGCAGCTATCAAATCCCCCCTCATTCTTCTCTTCTGCAGACTAAACAATCCCAGCTCCCTCAGCCTCTCTTCATAAGTCATGTGCTCTAGACCCCTAATCATTTTTGTTGCCCTTCGCTGGACTCTCTCCAATTTATCCACATCCTTCTTGTAGTGTGGGGCCCAAAACTGGACACAGTACTCCAGATGAGGCCTCACCAGTGTCGAATAGAGGGGAACGATCACATCCCTCGATCTGCTCGCTATGCCTCTACTTATACATCCCAAAATGCCATTGGCCTTCTTGGCAACAAGGGCACACTGTTGACTCATATCCAGCTTCTCGTCCACTGTCACCCCTAGGTCCTTTTCCGCAGAACTGCTGCCTAGCCATTCGGTCCCTAGTCTGTAGCGGTGCATTGGATTCTTCCATCCTAAGTGCAGGACCCTGCACTTATCCTTATTGAACCTCATCAGATTTCTTTTGGCCCAATCCTCCAATTTGTCTAGGTCCTTCTGTATCCTATCCCTCCCCTCCAGCGTATCTACCACTCCTCCCAGTTTAGTATCATCTGCAAATTTGCTGAGAGTGCAATCCACACCATCCTCCAGATCATTTATGAAGATATTGAACAAAACCGGCCCCAGGACCGACCCCTGGGGCACTCCACTTGACACCGGCTGCCAACTAGACATGGAGCCATTGATCACTACCCGTTGAGCCCGACAATCTAGCCAGCTTTCTACCCACCTTATAGTGCATTCATCCAGCCCATACTTCTTTAACTTGCTGACAAGAATACTGTGGGAGACCGTGTCAAAAGCTTTGCTAAAGTCAAGAAACAATACATCCACTGCTTTCCCTTCATCCACAGAACCAGTAATCTCATCATAAAAGGCGATTAGATTAGTCAGGCATGACCTTCCCTTGGTGAATCCATGCTGACTGTTCCTGATCACTTTCCTCTCATGTAAGTGCTTCAGGATTGATTCTTTGAGGACCTGCTCCATGATTTTTCCAGGGACTGAGGTGAGGCTGACTGGCCTGTAGTTCCCAGGATCCTCCTTCTTCCCTTTTTTAAAGATTGGCACTACATTAGCCTTTTTCCAGTCATCCGGGACTTCCCCCGTTCGCCACGAGTTTTCAAAGATAATGGCCAAGGGCTCTGCAATCACAGCCGCCAATTCCTTCAGCACTCTCGGATGTAACTCGTCCGGCCCCATGGACTTGTGCACGTCCAGCTTTTCTAAATAGTCCCTAACCACCTCTATCTCCACAGAGGGCTGGCCATCTCTTCCCCATTCTGTGATGCCCAGCGCAGCAGTCTGGGAGCTGACCTTGTTAGTGAAAACAGAGGCAAAAAAAGCATTGAGTACATTAGCTTTTTCCACATCCTCTGTCACTAGGTTGCCTCCCTCATTCAGTAAGGGGCCCACACTTTCCTTGGCTTTCTTCTTGTTGCCAACATACCTGAAGAAACCCTTCTTGTTACTCTTGACATCTCTTGCTAGCTGCAGCTCCAGGTGCGATTTGGCCCTCCTGATATCTTTCCTACATGCCCGAGCAATATTTTTATACTCTTCCCTGGTCATATGTCCAACCTTCCACTTCTTGTAAGCTTCTTTTTTATGTTTAAGATCCGCTAGGATTTCACCATTAAGCCAAGCTGGTCGCTTGCCATGTTTACTATTCTTTCGACTCATCGGGATGGTTTGTCCCTGTAACCTCAACAGGGATTCCTTGAAATACAGCCAGCTCTCCTGGACTCCCTTCCCCTTCATGTTAGTCCCCCAGGGGATCCTGGCCATCTGTTCCCTGAGGGAGTTGAAGTCTGCTTTCCTGAAGTCCAGGGTCCGTATCCTGCTGCTTACCTTTCTTCCCTGCGTCAGGATCCTGAACTCAACCAACTCATGGTCACTGCCTCCCAGATGGCCAGATGACCTCCCTCACAGTATGGCCAGAGTGATAAAAGTATAGTAGAAACCTGTGGGTACAAACCAATCTGCACAGAAGGCATACAGGAGCTGTGAGAGCTCCCCGAAGATTCAGCAGAGGCCAGCAAGGGTCTGCTAGCTACAATTTCACTGGAAAATACCTTGTATTCTTTTCCCCAGATCATTTTGAAAATTACAAATCCTGAGCTTTTCTGGGTTTAAAAGATTATAATGTGATTACTGTGGCCATCACTGGGTTGGAGTCCTTCGCATTGCCACATTGATATTGTGTTAATATCAAACAGTGGTTCCTTGGAGCGTAGAAGAAAAATAGGAAATTTCAAGGACTTCATTCAAACAGACTTTTGTTGTTTTAGTCAGACTGTGCAGATAATGAGCTATTTCATCCTGTGCAGAGACATCCTGGAAGAAGTGGGAGGCTCAGCAAAATCAAAGGCTCAGATTCTGCCTTGACTGACAGCTTGTGCCAGGCCCATTCACTTAACAGGGATTGCAAAGGGTATAAGTCAGGACAGAATTTGGCCCAATATGTACAAGGGTGATTGCATGTGAACAGTCAACCCCGTGAGGGAGCCATGTCCCCGAGTAGATCTAATGATCTAGTCAGGGACTAGGTTAGAAAACTAAGTAAGAATTAGTGTTATATACAAATATTAGGTAAATAGTTTTATTCCACAGAGCTGAGCCTAGGAGCTTCTGGATGATGGCTCCATGCTATGAGTCAGATTAATTGACAACTGAGACAGCAATAGGATAGTGCCCTTTTTGTTAGTTAATGTTTTCATTGACGTTGTCATCCAAAGCAATTATCAAGCATACAGGGCACTTGGCTTTCTGATCTGACATCTTCCCTGAGGAAAGGAGTGTCATGTGGTTTGACTTACATAAAGGGCGGTAAATTATGTGGCGATACATCAGTCAGCCCATATAACAGACAGTATTGCCTTGCAGAGTAGTTATATATTGTAGCCTGAGTTTCTGGAAGTCCAAGGTGCCACAGGGATGGGCAGACTCTAATGGCTTACAATTACCTAGGATTGTACATGATACTAACCGCAGTGATTGTGTTTTGTATGTTTGGCCATTACCAAGATGGTTGCAACATCGATTTTATAATCATCACTGGATAGCATGTACGTGAGAGTATTTCCTTCTCTTTGCCTTGTAAACAAATACGGGTCATACAGGAAATTTCTCATTCACTCATAGCAACTAGTGGCATGGAGATGGCGAACTTTGTTCTGTGTTGCAGGTGTTTGGCAGACCAAGATCAGTAGCCGAGAAAAAAGACACTTAAGGAAAGAACGGCTGAAACAAAAAGGTAACCCTCCAATATGTATTTACGTACACATACAATATATGTTCTGTCTGGAACTCTCAATTCTTTTTCTCCCCTAGAGCCTATTTACCCCCTCAACTGCCTGACAATTTGCTATTCCACAGTAAACATTTTCCATAACAGGCCATTTGCGAAGGAAAAGAGCTTCAGTTTTTACCCCACGCTTTCATGAAAGCCCACAAAGATATTCTCAGGACTTTGAAAACAAATGAGATTTACTGATGAGGTGAATAAGAGATCTGCAGCAGTTAGGTCATCATGCAGACCTGTTGCATTTGTATAACTTTACCAAAAAATTGTATGTAACAGTTGATTTATAGAACCTACATAATTGCCTACTTCAAAAAGGTTTCTGAAATTAAGAGCTATTTATAGTAAGCTGTCATTTCTTTTGCAGCTATAAAAAGGGAGACACAACATTACCAATGCTAATTATATAATACTTTGCACTCACATCACCTTTCCTCTGGTGATCTCACAGTGCTTTCCATTGACTTATTTAGGAAGGACCTATGTACTTATGCTAATTATGTTCTGATAACTCTGGTATGTGAAAGCAGGTCATGAAATTTATGCATTTAAAAAACTCCAAGCAATTTAATTCTCTTCAGTAAATCTATTAACACAGCAAAGAAATCCTCAAAGATAAATACAGCAGAACATCTTAGAGGCTGGGATGCGAAGTTAGAATTGTGACCCAAAGTGACACAAACATGGGCATTCGTGGCGAAGGAGAGAATTGTTTACAAAGGGGCACCACCTTAAAGTGTCTTTGGGTAGTTCTCTAAAAGTGAAGATCAGGAGGAAAATGATGAACTGTGATCTGTACAAATATTTAGATATTTTTGGGACCACCATCTCCATCGCTTGGAGTCTTTAAATCAAGACTGGATGTCCTTACAGAAGGTATGCTCCAGAGGCTCCATCTTGGGAGGTGCTGAGCACTCTGGCTGCAGTCCAGCAAAGCATGTAGGCCACATGCTTAACTGTACTCACGTGAGTAGCTCTGTTTACATCACTGCGACTTGCATGCTTAAAGTTAAGCATGTGCTTAAGTGCTTTGCTGAGTTGGGGCCAGAGTGCTAAGCAGGGACCAGTCCTAATTGAACCATGTTACTGGGGTATTGGAAATCACTGGGAGAAATTCAGCAGCTTTAGTTATGCAGGCGGTTAGATTAGATGATCATAATAGTCCCTTTTTGGCATTAAAATATATGAAGCTATGAAATAAGCCCTAATCCTGCTGAGTGCTGTTTGCTGTTTCATAGCAGGGAGGCAGCAGTAGCAGCATAAGCTGTATGGAGGTGGGGTTAGGATCATTTGTGTCCCCTTCTCCCCACACAAAAAACTAGGGAGGTGCTTTGTTTACCCTTAAGTTAAGTCTGTGAATTGCTTTGGAAATCCTTTGGCTGAAAGGCGCTATGAAATCATCACCATCATTATTATCTTAATAAATGTCCTTCCGAGTGCTCGTTTCTCTGGCAATCTTGAAAATACCAACGTTCAACAAATTGTGTTTATTTTTCTTTTCCCACGAATGGTGCTCCATATGCAGGAAGGAAACCTGAAGTTCCCTTTCTTTCTCTTCCTTTAACACTCTGTGCCCCCATCTGTACCTTTATGACCTTGAGTTATCTTTCCAGCCAAGGAAGAATGGACAAGACTCCTCTGACGTTGTTTCTTAAACCCCTGAAGGGGTCACTGATGAGCTGTGTGATGCCGTCCTTTCCCACATGGGCTGAATGTGCACCTTCCAAGTGCTCTCAGCTTCTGCCAGCCCCAGACCATGGGGCTCTGTCTTTTTGCTATTGTGTGTGTAAATATATTCAGTGGGCTTTGAATCAGGTCCTTAGTGAAGTCAAAGGGCGTCTTTCCATTGACTTTGGATCAGGCCTTACATTTTTGTTTATCCTGTACAAGGTCCCAACCCTATTTAAAAAAAATCCATTTTAAATGTTTGTTTTCAAGAAAACCCTAGCAGAATGTCACCCGGTACCTTGGTGGTTGAAGCAGTCTGTGATGGGGATGGGAAAGGAACTGTTTGGCCACACACTGTGAGTGGGACGGAGGACAACAGCAGTAGTGCACAGGGAGCTCTCTGTGAGTCAGGGACAAAGACAGACGATGGTTCCGCTGTAAGGAACTCAGAAGCCACAGGAGAAGAATCTGAGCCCACACGGTCTGAAGAGGATGTTTTTTCCAATGTAGGTGAGTGTCCCCAGTAAACCAGCCCACTGCAGGAGTGCAGACTTTGGGCAAGGGAACATTCAGCCAGTTCTATTAACCTACCTTTATGGCATTTTCCTCCAGCCTGTTCATTGAACAGTGTTCACACTAGACTTTTTTTCTGGCATTAAGGCAAAGAACCAAAAACAGCTGGGGAGCAAAAAAACTCTGTGGCGGGAATCTGTTTGTGTCAAAGCTTGGGGACAGATTTCTAGATGTTGCCTTCCATTTTAGTAGATGCAAATTTCAGATGCGTTGGTGGTGCAGTTTTGTGCTCACAGTATAACTCAGAGTACAAAGTCCATAGCTGCACCTGCAAATCAGAGAGTTAGCCCTGGTCTACACTGGGGGGGGGGATCGATCTAAGTTACGCAACTTCAGCTGCAAGAATAATGTAGCTGAAGGAGACGGACTTAGATCGACTTACCGTGGTGTCTTCATCGCGGTGAGTCAACTCTTGACGCTCCCCCGACGACTCTGCCTGCGCCTCTTGCAGTGCTGGAGTACAGGAGTTGACAGGAGAGCGCTCAGGGGTTTACACTAGACGCGATAAATCAATCCCCGCTGGATCGATAGCTGCCCACCGATCCAGCGGGTAATGAAGACATACCCTGAGACTCCTACCTGTCCTAAACCAAAGGTGCTAAACTGAACCCAGAAAGGTCAAAGCCCAGTCAAGAGGCAGCATGATTTAGCAAGTAGGGCACTGGACTGAAACTCAGGAGAGCTGGTTTCTATTCCCCGCTCTGCCACTGACCTGCTGTGTGACATTAGGCAAGTCACTTCTCCTCTCTGTACATCTGTTTTGTCTCTAACTGTTGGTCTGGCTTCAGGGCAGGGACTGTGTCGCACCATGTTATATTGGTTGTGGCTTGCAGGCACTACTGTGATACAAATAATAGTAAGGCAAGGCTAAAAGTTTGACCTTTAGTATCTTCCCTTTCTCTTCCTAGTTTTGACAGTGTGTGATAAGAAAGTTGAAAAATAAAACAAAATAGATTTGCTCTAGGTAATGCCTCTTTTTATGGTTATTTTTACTACTTAATTCAAATCCGTATATGATTTTCATTAAGGTCCATCCTATTGAATTGAATTATACACAAGTCAGTAAGGTGACTTGTCTCCAGTAACCCAGCAGGCCAGAGATGTAAGATGGTGTAACTTAAGACTCCTGTACACTAAGACTCCATTAAGCTTAAAAGATGGACTGATATGAAAGGAATGTTGATGTAACCTACACACTCAGGAGCCACAAAGTTGTTACCCTACTTTAATTTTCACTTTCTTACAGTGTCAGTTGCTTTCCTTGCTACACTCTTTTCTTTGGCCCCATCAGGAGGGATGTGTGTGTGTATTAACACCATTTCATACTCCCTTAGATTCAGTGGGCCAAATTCCCAGCTGATATGTAAGGAGGGTTGCGTGCAAATGTATGTGTAAGTGGGTGAGAGTGCAAATCGGAGCAAGTCCATGATGAGTCTAAGTTGGTGCACTTTGAGAGGATCAGAAGAAGATGTAAACTTCCTCCAGATTAATGGTATTTTTATACTGCAGTCTGAGGTTGGACTGCAGCATAGGTAGACATACCCACACTAGCTTTACCCATGCTAGCGTGGCTAAAAATAGCAGCATAGACGTGGTGGCACTGGCTTCAGTGTGGGCTAGTCCATATATACCTAGAATCCCCAGCGTGCTTGCACAGCCCACGCTGAAGCCCATGCTGTCATGTCTACACTGCTATTTTTAGCTAGGCTAGCACAGATAAAGCTAATATGGGTATGTCTACCTGTGCTGCAGTCACAGGTCAGGTTGCAGTGTAGACATATCCTAAGAGGCTAACTTTTTCAGACTTGATTGTCCTCCCAGCAGCAGCAGCATTGGCCACAGGGTTGGGGAGGAGAGACTGAAACATTCTGAATGTGTCTGTTTGAAGCCACATGCACCAATTTTGAATGCCCTGTTTGGGTTTGTTTTTTAATCCAGGAACATGGGACGTTGCAGAAGCAAAAGCTTATCCTGTGACCTTTGGGACTTTACCAGAGCTGTCCATGGAGTTAAGTGAGTGGTCTTTCTGTGGACACTTTTGATTCACTTCCTCGTGAGTTTTCCATCACCCATATCCCCAGTTATTCAGACCCTTAAAAATTCTCCCTACCATTAGCCATATCGTAGTGTTTTCTCTCACACCTTGTTCACATTTGAAATCCGATGCTCCAACCTTTTAGTGACTGACTTCAGTGTATTTCCCTGAACACAGTCCTAACTTTTGTGTCATCCTGGTATGACTTTAAAACTTGAGATGCGTCCTTACCAGTTATTTTAAAAAGCACATCTAAACATAGAAATTAGCAAATTCCACCATTGGAGCAGTAAGTAACTACACTTTAGATCAGATAACGAGAAAGCACCCTACCCTCCTCAAATATTGTCCTGCCAGCAAACTCTCTCCCCATAATCCCCCATAAAAAGTTGGGCTTTGCAATGTGTTCTAAAGGCTAGAAAATTCAGGCTATTTCAGACCAAGGGAGCCGAATTTGGGGGGCCCTTATGGAGACCTTGCCAGTAGCATGCTCCTTTTTTAAATTTAGGGAATTCCAGCTTGAGAGCCTCTGCTGATTGCAACTGTGAGGAGAGAGGCAGTCTTTTTTGGTCTCTCCCATTCCACTTCAGCTTCATCTGTGCATTCTCTAATCTCACCTACAATTGTCTATGCTTCTTCTTTTGGCTATGTAGGCCCTGTGTGGTGCTGGGTTGAAGCAGTGTCACAGTAGACAGCATAACACTGACTTATCAATGTGTAATACTGATGAGCGAAAAGGTAGATGTGGGGTTTAGGTTCCTGAATTCTTATTAGAATATTTTGAAAAGACTTGGTCTTGCACACCAGAATCTCCCATTGACTTCAACAGGAGTTTTGGATGTACAAGGAATGCAGAATCTGGTCCTAAACATTTAGGATATGTTAAGTGAAAGCATACATACATGCATCATGTATGTTGAGCTGTGCAAGCCGAAATAATGTAATTCTGCTCCATAGCAAGACATTGCAGATGATACAATGTATAACATATTCAATCATATATTTTCCAGTCTTGCATTAAACAGTGGTCTCATAACATCTCATAACAGACAACACGAGACAGACAAAAATCATTGCTCTCATCTGCATTAGTGACAGCATCAAAAAGGCAAGCTGCTACAGGACAGAACTGCACAAACAGAACAAATATTTAGGGGAAGATTGAAAAAAAGGCCACAAAAACCATAATCTTGGACATGAAGAAGAATAAACAAGAAAAAATATTATGAGAAGAGCTAATCCATAATACAAGTATCTTAAAAGATTGATGTGCTGTAAGGAGTTACTCAGCACTTGTATGAGTGAACTCTGCACTTTCAATTATTTACAAATAATCATCAAGGAAAGCTTTGGCTTCCTTCTTTCTATGAGCTTTTTCTCTCTGCCCTACTTTTCATTACATGTAAAAAGGGTTCAGAGTAACAGCCGTGTTAGTCTGTATCCGATGAAGTGAGCTGTAGCTCACGAAAGCTTATGCTCAAATAAATTGGTTAGTCTCTAAGGTGCCACAAGTACTCCTTTTCTTTTTATGTAAAAAGGGATAACTGTGGACCTGATTCAGCTCTCTTTCAAGTCAGTAGGAATCTTACTGTTAACTTGAATAGGGAGTTGGATCTGGCTTTTTACCAGGTGTATAACGGATAAGGTCTTTGTTTTGTAGGAACTAAAACTTCAATTTGATGTCTCTGAAAGTCATTTGCCAGCCGAACAGATTACGACTTTGAACAATACATGTTCAATCACTGTTCAGAGGGATATTCTGATAGTAATTTAATCATGTACTGTTCTTGTCCAGCCTTTTAAAATAAGTTCAGTGTTATGAGCAACATAAATTAATTTTGCAGCTTAAATTCCATAATGCTGCAGCTGTGCTGATCAGGAAAGTATTAATTGGCCTTAACAATGTGAATATACCTAAGTGATTGTTTTTGTTTTTTATTAAAAGGCATACTTGTTTCTATTCAGGTAATCTGAAGAGTAAATCATCTCAGGACAGCCCCTCCAAATATAATTGGAATGCCAGCTTACCCTTCCTCACAGTGGATGATGCATGGCTTGGGCAACGTATGTTCAGTTTTCTGATTGATTGATTTATTTGTTTGTTTATTGTCTGTGGAGAGATGAGTGCAGGTTGCTTTTTGCCTTTGTCGTTTGAGCATAAAGAAATAAGAGACTATCTACCAAGTATCTATTGGCCAGTGGGACTGCTTGCTTGAGGAAGGCGAGCAGAATTCAGTGCGCACTCAGGGTAAAATTCAGATGGGGGCCTGATTTTCCAAAGTGCTGAGGACCCCCAACTCGAGCTGAAATGAATCAGAGTGCAAGTGCTTTACACCTCCAAAAATCTGGCTGATGGTTAATAATATCGTTAATTGTAATTGAAAAGTTCCTTCTTGCTTCTTTTATAAATAACACTTTAGTTTATTAGAACTGAATGAAGTTTACAAATCAGATTTTCTTTTTAGCATTTATCCTGGTTGTTTACTTTGTGCACGTCTATCATCTTGAACAAGACTGTTCATTTTTACTTTAGTTACAATACATTTCTAATCAGTTTCTTTTCCAGGTTCTTATGCTCTAGCATAGTGCTGCAGTATTTGGGTTGCAGACATTTCAGGGAATTGTTCATCTCTTTGTTTTTAAGTTTCGGTTGGGATTTTTTTTTTTTAAATTCACAGAAACATTTTAATTCATAAAAACTTGGGTTTTGCGAAATCTAAATTTGGGAGTAAATTTGACTTGACAGTATCTCTTTTAAAGATTTGTTTTAATAATAGAATTTCAGCATGAATTTTGAGCTTTGTTTGTTTAAACCACAGTGTTAAAGGAACACTGTGGATATGATTTCTCTGTATTTTAAAAATGTGTTATTAGTCAACATAGGTTATTAATGTTAAAAACAAGTTAAAGTTAGATTTGCTTTTTATTATTTCATAGATTCTAAGGCCAGAAGGGATCATTGTGATCAATGTACTTTATGTATTTTGTTTACTTTTCTCGCTTCATTCAACTTAGATGGTGAAACTAAAGTGGACAGCTTGTAGTTGATGTGACATCTTGGTTCCCACGCACTAGCACGATGCTGGAATGTTTGGGGGAAAATGGCTTCATTGATATATTTATAAAAAATAATTAAAAATGTATTAACTTCTGTCAAGAAACTTATTTTAAAAACCAGAACCTAAATTTGGGATCCTGTTAGTATCCCTTAAAACATAAGGGGAGAAATCCTGGACCCATTGAAGTCAGTAGGAAAACTCCCATTGATTTAATTGAAGGCAGGATTTCAACCAAGGTTTTCTACTGGATAGTGTTTGAATTTTAGAATCTGTGGGAAAGACCTATATAGATCTTGGAAGGTGAGGCTGGCACAAGTGGTATGGGTATCTGGTAGCTTCTTCTCTGCACCTTTTGGCTAAGATCCAGTGAAGTATCTAATTATACTTCTGCTGGTGGGGTACTCTATCCTGCATGACCTCTTTCGTCTCTAACTTCTATGGTCATCCTAACTAAAAAGGAACCTGGAATGACTGCCTGAATAGAGGAAGCAGATATTAATCTGCTGCCATCTTTCCATTTCTGCCCAGCACTAATTAAGATTCTGGAACAGACACCACAGCTTGCCTGTCACTGGATTTTATAAATAACATATCTTATTAAAGAAAAACAAGAGTTCCCAGCTCATTGCACTCTGTTTATCTTGATGGAGCTGTTTAGATATGCCAGACACTGGCATTATAACTTCTGAGCATAGTCCTGGCTACACCTGAGTAAGGAGGATGGCAGCATAGGTGGCTCTTCCATTGGTACTTCCTTGTATTTTATTTGACATATGCTACTGTTTGAGCATTTTGTGTTTGATTCCCAGTTGGACAGGGAAACAGAGCTTTTCTGCTTCCATGGAATAGCATCACGTTTAACTGACAGCTTGAATATATAGCTGTGAACTCCGCAGCTGTTGCTATTCACTGTACATTTAATTGAAAGAGGAAATGGAAGGTTTTCTGCATACAGCAGCTTTTTTGTAATTATTATTATTATTTATTACTATTTTTGATTTGCATAGTGAAGCATTGATCAGATAGCAGAATGAAGGGGAATGTCACTAACATGTATTCCTTCGATTTAGCTGAGATAATGCCTGGCATTAGGGTTTGTGCTGGCATGTGACTTAGCTCTTTAAACAAGGCCTGTTAACTGTTTCAGATATGAGGACTAAAAATGTTACTTATAACTTGAAGACCACAGGATGTCCAGTCAATCAATTTCTTTTAATTTCCCTAGCAATTTTTTGGCAGGACTTCATGGTGAGCAAGGGACTAGGCGTCATGACCCTGGGGCTCTATTATTAGCTCTGTCACTGGCTCATGGACAAGTCACCCTCTCTGCTCCAGTTTATCCATGATAAAAATAATGACCTATTGCACAGAGGGTGGGTAGGGTTGAGACTTGCATCCAAACTGCAATCAGTGTAACAGCGCATCTGGCAGGATGACTCTGGAGAATGTAAAACATTCTACTAAGTAAATACAGCATTTTTCATTTTCATGCAGTTTGTCTTTTTAACTGGTGACTTGGCCTTGTCCCATTAAAACCATCATGTCTGCTAAAGGCAGATTTTCTTGGGGACCTGTAGGCTACCCCTATGTCTCATGACTTGCTTTCTCCATTCTGCACTGAAGTCAAAATGCATTTCAATTTTTTCATGTCAAGAGAATAACCAGAATCCATTCAGACAAAGAAAAGTCTCCAGTCTTGGATTCACCTATGACTTTCATATGTAGCAAATTATTCCAAAGGAACATGCAGAGTGAGGACACCTTCTATCTGGTTGACACTAGTTCAAACATTTTTAGTGAAACCTTTTCATCTATAACACTTATAAGTAAGGCTATGTTTTAGTCATGGGTATTTTTAGTAAAAGTCATGGACTGGTCACGGACAGTAAACAAAAATTCATGGCCTGTGACCTGTCCATGACTTTTACTAAATATTCCTGACTAAAACTTGAGAGGGGGTTGGGGGTAGCTCAGGAGGACGGCCCGGGGCAGCGGGGAAGTTGGCAGGGCTGGGGCAGGCTCCCTACATGGCTCCTGGGAAGCGGCGACCCCAGCTTCTAGCTCCACGTGCTGCCTCCACTCCACCCCAAGCCCTGGTTCTGAAGCTCCCATTGGCTGGGAACCATGACCAATGGGAGCTGCGGGGGCGGTGCCTGTGGGCAGAGGCAGCACGTGGAGCTAGGAGCTGAGGGAGGGGAATTGCCGTCGCCCTTCCGGGGGACCCCCCCACAGGTAAGCCTCGCATCCCAGCCCTGAGCCCCCCCACACCCAAACTCCTGCTGGTGGGGGCGGGGGGACCCAAGACTGCCCCAGCAGTGGCTGGTCCACCTGGCCCAGGGGCTGCCCGAGCTGCTCAGGTGGCCCCCAAGCCAGGTGCACCGGCCACTGCAGAAGTCACGGAGAGTCATGGAATCCGTGACCTTTGTGACAAACATGGAGCCTTACTTATAAGTAAACCTTAGATGGGAATTTCCTGCCTGTGCTAAATGGATCCTAGTAGCTCCCCAAGTCAATGTTCTTCGGTACTTTGGTGTTGTTGTCCTAGCAGGAAGCATTCTACACTCTCTGTAATACAGCCCCCTGCCCTTCCCGGATATTACTGCAGCAGCCACATAAAGATTGACTGCAATGGATTGGCTGAGCAGTTGCTCCAGCTGTACTGAGGATTGTGTTTCAGCAAATCAAGATCTCACAGGAACAAGTTGGTCACCTTGAGGAGAAGAGACCCTGATTACATAGGGTTCAAAGCAGCTGGCTGAAGCCTGTAGAGTGTAAAACTTTTAAATGGTTTCCTGAGACACTATAGTGACGCATCAGAATCAGTTTCTCTCTCGTCAAAGGGTGGCACCCAGTGTGCTGTAGCTCTATCTTGCCGCTTCATCCAGCTACATCCTTACATCCCACCCATTCAGCACTACAGCCGCTCTTCCCAGCCATTGGGCTAGACAAGCTGCATCCTCTTTGGCTCCTCCCACCCCACCTATCCACCAGATCCCACTGCTTCTGTTCCCTTGCCCGTTTA